>NC_141878.1:501208233-501511263 GCF_056163025.1 Triticum urartu
CCACGCAGCTTCTTCCCTCGTCGTTTCGGTCTGTGGCCCGTCCGTGAGGATGCATGCATGATTGACCCGCATGGAATGGAACTGTACCGGTGCCGCCAGGAATTCCACGGCCAATGTGCTGTGCGCCCGGCCGAACCCACTCGTGCTTGACGAAATGTTCGCCCGGTCCGGACCAGCCAGCCAGATTGCCTTCTTTTTTCACGTCCGACTACGGAGGGCATCAGCTTCGGCCCCGAGCGCCCGTGCGAGCCGCCGCGCGACGGGTCGGTCGCAGGCTGCCATCGGGCAACGACGTCGATGCAGGAGTAGTACATAAAGCTCAATGCGACAGCCTTCAATTCCAGACATGGAAATCAGATAAAAGTTATCAGACCAAACACCATGCCGTGCGGGCTATGTTTCCATCAAGAGGAGACAATGAAGGTGCTAATAATGGATGGTAGGAACCATGTGGTGTTACAAATTACAACATGGATCGCCTTCCCAAAATTTCTGTTGCACGCTTTACACAATTCTCTCATATGTGTGACCAACCCATCCCATGCTGCCATGACATAAGGGCAACTCCAACGGGACCATCAAACCGACGACACAAAATGTACACGGACAAGTGCACTTTAGCCCCAAACAAACTGGGGTAGGCTAGAGTAGAAACCCATAAGATCTGAAAACCAGCTCATGGTTCTCGCACGTGGATAGCTAACTTCCACGCAGCCCTATCCATGGCTAATTCTTTGGTGACATCTCGGACCTTAAGATCTCAAACATGCATACTCCATCCGCCTTTCCCGTGTGAAGTAGCGTCGCAAACAACAAAAGATGACTGGTTCAGTCATATATGGTTCCCAATAGTACATCATCCAGGGAATGCAAGGTTGTTGACAAACCGCCATTGCAAATTTGGTCAGGCTTTGCATGCGTAGACCCCCTCAGAAGGCAGATCGAGTCCAATTAATGGAGGATAACCTCCAAGCTATACAGGTTCGTGTATATCACAGGTCACTGTAATGTGTGACCAGTAGCTAAAATGTGGAAATCTTCTTTTCTTTGGTATATAGCTTTCCAGTTCTCAATCTCCTCCCTAGAGAAGCAAATGAACCACCATGTTAGCATACACTCAGACCAATTCAATTACTCCCTCCGTTCCAAGTTCTAGGTTTGTCCTAAGTCAAATATCTTTAAGTTTAACCAAGTCTATGGGAAAATATGCCAACATCTACAAGATCATTTTGGTTTCATTATAAAATATACTCTCATACTACTATATATAGTTGATATTGTAGATGTCGCTATATTTTTCCATCAATTTGGTCAAACCTAAAGATGTTTGACTTAGGACAAACCTATAACTTCAAATATTTTGGAACAGATGGCGTGCTTAGACAAAGTAAATGACCAGGAAAAGTACAATTGTTGAGACAAAATATATAATCTCGGGCAAAACAGGAAACAGTGGAAGCTTATGACTAACCGTAAGCAGTGGCCGATAGAATCATAATAGAGAAGGGCAACAAGCTTGCGCCTTCTTTCGGTTTTATGCCCGACGCCACGCTTAACGACAGGCAGCTGCTTTATCCCTCTGGCCTCCATAAGGTTTTTGGCAGTGGTCAAATCGGTATCTGGAAAGCATGTTAGCAGTCCGCACTCGCTCCCCTGGTACTGGAACCCTCGAGTGAGACACGACGAGATGGTTGAACAGGCTTCCTGCAAAATCTCATTTGAATAATTACATGTTTCCCAGCAAATGAAAACGCTTTCTCTATGTTGACCTTATGGAATTCAAGTGCATGCACATTAAGACTGTTAAGTTAGATGTAAATTTTGTCTCTTTTCAGTTAGTGCCCTAAATAGAAATAGTTTTGAAAATGACCTATTCAATATCAAAATGGCCTACACTAGTACTACCTCCGTCCTGGTTTATTGGTCCCCTTCGCATTTTGTGCTAAATTTTGATCTCAGATTTAACTAACAAAATGTTAATGCATATAACCAAAAATAATATCACTGAAAACTATGTTCAAATACGAGTCCAACGATATAATTTTTGGTGACATGCATTATTACTTTCTTAGTTAATTTTATGGTCAAAGTTTGGCACAAAATACTAACAGGACCAATAAACCAGGACGGAGGAAGTACTTGTTAACATATATGCATGTATTTCTTTTTTTTCAGGGAATATATGCATGTTATTTATTTATTAATTTGCGGGGAATATATGCATGTTATTCAAAGATAGGTTCTTCACTGTGTACACGTACATCAGAGTTGAGCTGGTCTCCACTTAAGTAACTTTCCCCGTCCAGTTCAAAGCCCATACGGCTAATATCCCCTAATGTAATAAGCCCCTCAAGAAAATCTTCATGATCCACAACAAGGGCGCACATTTGCTGCTTATCACTCAATAAAGCGAGAGTTTCTGTCACTGTGGCAGATGGTGGAACTTTAACATATCTCTTTGACATGGCCTGGGAGACCTGGTAAAAAAGTTCAAGTGACAAACAAAGATCAGTAACAACAGCACAATTGCAATGTGGTTTTCTAGAATTAAGAGCTAATATAACTTCAACATGATATTATATAGGCTAAGCCAGAATTAAAGAGGCTGCCAAACCTTCAAATCATCTAGAAGCACTTCCTCTTGGTAGGTACCATAGTTACGAAGACCACTTTGTGAGATAGTAAGCTCAAGATCATCTACGGAATCACTTCGCGTCCAGACACTACTATTTTTATCTTGTAGTGAAACTAAAGAATAACCACGCGTGGGTGCTCTAAACCCTGAAGATTCACCATCATTTGGTTGGTTTACCACAGAAGGAACCCATATTGCCAGTCCAACCGCTCCCTGTTAGAGAGAACCAAACAAACGAATCTGCATTAGGTTAGAAACTGCAGTGGCAAAATAGGAAACATAACATGAACAACTCCGCATAAAATGCAGAAAGAAGACTAGATTCAAACAAAGAGTTGGGAGGCAAGCACTAGCAATCATACTTACCATCAGAGGTAGCAAAATCCTGTAATCCTTTGTCAGCTCAAAGAGAAGCAATACGGAAGTCAACGGGACTGAGCAGACTGAAGCCAATGTCGCAGCCATCCCAACCTGCAGTCCAGACAATTAGTTTCATAAATTACTATTGTTTTAAGCAATGAGAAACAGAAACGTAACTGCAGAGCAACTTACAAGAGCATAAGCTTGTGGCTGTGCAACAGCAGCACTACCAGGTATAGCTGCATTTATTAAGTATGCAGCTGACCCTCCAAAAGTAGCTCCAACAGCAGCCCCGATCATCAAGCTTGGAGCATATAGCCCACCCACAAGACCAGAGCCCTTGCAAAGGGCGGTCGCAACTACCTTCGCAGCTGCAAGTTGAGTTAACAACCAGATACCAGGAGCAGAAGCACTCTTCCCAGTATGCAATATTTCTTCAACATTTGTGAAACCCCAGTATAAAATCCCTGGATATTTGAGGGCTATGAGGCCAGCTCCAAGCCCACCTAAAGCAGGGTACACTACAATGGGAAAATCAAACCTTTCTTTCATGTACGCAAAAAATCTTGAAAACCATACTACCAACCGTCCAAATACCACACTGACTGCCCCACAAAGCATTCCTAAGATGAGGTATAGAGGTAGCTCTGCAAAACAAAAATGGGAGGCAATGATAACCTTCAGAACCACCCCCTGTTCAGACATTGCAATACAAAAGGAGAAAATTATTACTGAGTGAAGAACCCATGTCAACATATTAGAAAAACTAGGCTTCTGCGAGGAACTCAAAGTCTAGACATATAAGATCTCGCGACCAACTCATGGTTCTAGCACATGGATAACAAGCTTCCATGCACCCCTGTCCATGGATAGTTCTTTGGTGATACTCCAATCCTTCAGATCTCTCTTTACGGACAAACTTTGCTGTAACCAATGTCTAAACAAAAACGTAAATTTGTGTACTTGGGTTTGATGAAAAATTGCAATAGATGCCAGACTAAATTATGCAAGATGTGTCCCACAACATGATGAAAAAGATGGTTATGGTAATATATCCAAACTGTGATGAATAGATGAATCTCCACTCTTACAGTTGAAGATAAAAAGAATCAGGGACACATATGCCGGCACTCTTACAGTTGAAGATAAAAAGAATCTCCACTCTTACCAGCAGCAGATTTCAGCTCATATGCCGGCACTGTAAACGCTGGTCTTTCTCCAAGTAAAACGTTTGATACAGTAGATGATATAACTGATGCCAATATTATCATAGCAGTTGTAAAAGGAGGTGCATTTTCTGCTTTTAGGGGCCGCAATACAGTCTCAATGGCAAAGAAACACCCAGCAACTGCTGCATTAAAGCCTGAAACCCCACACATAAGAAAGACTTTATTAGAAAAAGCCATATCAAAAGGGTAACAACACAACTTACGAGTTAGAAGTTAGGGGCACAGAGGCAGCAAGTTGGTTGCCATTAATTATGACATTTCAGATTATTTGAGAAAGGTATGCAGATTAATTCTTCAAATACCAAATAGCACTACATCCAGTGATAGAAAGTAGTGATGTAGACATGTCAATAAAATCTGACCCCTAATACCAGAACCAACGAACATGGTGTTGTCATTTTGTGATTTGTTACTGAATAAATTTATTCACTGCTAAATAAACAGAAGGGTAACTAATTATCAATATTATACCTGAAGCAATTCCAGCAGCAGCCCCAGCAGCCACAAGAGCGATCCGTCTTTCGCGATTGTTCTCCATCATTTCTGAGCACCCGAGTGCACATGATTTACCAATATCCACACTAGGACCTTCAGGCCCCAATGAGCAACCGGTCCCCAGAGTCACGGCAGCCTGTACAGCCTTTACAGTTGGAAAGATTGCTGCAAGTAAACTGATTCCTTGGTTCTGCGGTTGTTTCGCAAGTTTGAGCTGCTCAAAAATCTCAAGTAACCCGTGCATCATTCCTACGATTACACCTCCTGACACAGGGATCAGCAGTATTCTGTGCCAAGTATCAGATAACCTCTGTAGACGGAGCCAAGCTGCACCTTCGTTGGGAGTACCTGCCCACGCCCAATCATGGATGACATGAACCTAGCAAATCAATAACAGGAGCGGTATATAGAATCAGTCATGCAGGATGCAAGCACAGAACTTCAGCATTTATTTCAAATTATAGTGTCTGGATTACAGGTAACATTGCAGCAATAGAAACTCTACATTTGTGTCCATTAAAAATCTGCATTAACATTATGTGGCGTGTTTTTAATGAAATTTGTTGTGTTTTGGCATCCACCACTTTAATCTCACATAATATGCGCACTTAGTTTTAGTGTTTTAGTGGTTCTCAGCCACCTGTAATAATTTTCATAAATCTTAGTCGCCTCCTCAAGCTGCAACAGTACTAAACCTTAAATTTCAGTCAAGAGAAGTGCGCAATTTTGGTAAAATATTTGCTGCAGTTCTTAGTCTAGGTTATTAGTCACATGGAGTGGATTGTGGATGAGGATGGTTGGATGATCGGCTTAGAAATGTGACTGAGATTTAAGAAAATCATAGGCAATTTAGGAATAACTGGATATGCAAAAACAAGAAGCCCAATGTGGTGAGATCAGTAATGTTATCATGCAGGAAATGGAACCAAATTTGTAGCATGACATTGATTTCAACTGGTTTTGTTTCTTCCAAAGCATCTGTGCAGGCAAAGCAGTGGCACGTTCCAAAATGCTTTACGTCCTATAGAACATCAATGCCAGCCAGATACTACAGCACAATGCGGCAATCGTCGCTTAAATTCAGAGGCGCATAGGAGAACCCCAGTCAGCTCAAGCACTCACCCCGCGGTTGAACGCGGCGACGCAGATGCCGGTGGCGAGCCCGAGGAGGCAGCCAATGAGCAGCAGCGCCCACTCGGGGGGCGCCCCGTCCCCGAGCTCCTCCCCCGCCCTCTCCCTCTGCGGCTGCGACGGCGCGGCAGACGGCTGCTCGGGGAGGCGATCGAGCTGCTGCTGCTGCCGGCGCGCAGATCCGCGGGCATGGACGCGGCGGTCGAGGTGGCGCAGGAGGCCGCGCACGCCCCCGGGGCGCCTCGGGGAGGCGGCCCCGTCGGCCGCCTCGACGTCGACGTGGCGGTGGCCGGCGGCCGCGCGCGGCGAGGGGCACGACAGCGACGACGACGAGGTGGCGCCCGCCCCTCCGGCGACGGCGGCCGGGTGGGATCTGAGGAGCGAGGCGTGGTCGTCGTCGCAGGCGGAGGACATGGCGGCTGGCGTCAGGGAGGCCGCCGCATGGAGATCCGGGGGCCGGGGCGGGGCGGAATGCGGGCGGGGGCGGCAAAGCGGCGAGGTTGACGAGCGGGGACGGCGGTGCTGCTGCCTCTTATGGGAGGCGACGCGGGAAGGAGGGGAGACCGCCAGGAGAAGGACGCACGAGGCCGCGGCAGTGGGTGGGATCCGCGCGAGTCGACCGACAGGTTGCGCCGCGCACTCGCGGGGCAGTGCGGGTGTGTGTGAATCTGCTTGGTGACGGCGAGGTGGCCGGATCTCCGCAGGCTCCGGACGTCCGATGATTATCATAATTGAACTTGTGTAGTGCGAGCGTCGAGTGGTGACAGGTTACATTTGCTAATAAATGATGTTCTGAGTTCGTCACTTGGAGTGAGTGGTGGCAAGTTGGTGATGATAAATGGTGAGTCAGTGAGTGGATTGGCATATCCAAGTGCTTAGATGTACTTTGATTTCCTTGTCGTGTTTGGTGAAAGGGTTGACGACTCTACGCTAGAGTTAAGCACCGACCTTTTAAGCATCTCCCAAACTATTTTCCCTCAAAATGAAGTATCTAATACTATAGTTTTTTAGGAGTGTTTGGCAATCGGGTCGGGTTTGGTTCGGGGCGACCTCTCCCAAACCCATGTCCGGTTTTCTTATTGGGTCATGCGCCCACCGACAACCCTACGTCCCTACCCATGGGTCTGATTATACACCCACGCCCGAACCCATCGGGTAACCCGACCCAACCGGGGCACCCATCGGGTTTCACACTATTATAATATTTTTATATAAATAGGCCCAACGTCTTATCTAGCCAAGGTCGAGCCATGCTGCTTGAGATGGAAGACAACTGTTTTTTATTTTGGGGGGGGGGGGGGGGGTTACTCAGCTTTATTCAAGCTCTATCAAAGATTCAATACAAACGAACTCTGGAGGGCTCATAAGCCACAAGTGGTGCCCGAGGTTAAAAGTAACAGATGCTCTAGCCAAACTATGAGACTCCTAGTTCTTCTCTCTTCTCTCATGATCGAAGAGACAGATTTCAAAATCTTTCATCTTTTCCTTGATATCGTCAACAATTCTGGAGCTTTCACCCAAATATAGTCTCTTCAGATGGTGCACCGTGGCCACACAGTCGGTTACCACCTGAACCTTTGTCAGACTAAGATCTGAAGCGAGAGCTAAAGCTTCAAGGATCGCTGGTGTTACTTGGTCCTCTACGACGACCACCGATGCGCCTTAGTAAACACCTTTCTCGTCCCTGCAAACAATTGCATAGGCTCCCTTTTCATGATTTTTTGAAACTGTTGCGTCCACCATCAATTTAGCACACCCCTGTACAGGGGGTACCCAAGTCCTCCTACTACCCAAGTCCGTTCTAGCTTGAACAACAACAGGTAGCATGCCTGCCTTGGCCGGGATCAAAACGAGATCATTCAAATATTTCTCAATAAAATAGTATGTAGAAAGCGCAGATTGGTATTCTTGTTCGTGAATGGCTTTCCGCCGAACCCACCAAATGGCCCATAAAATCACCAGAATTTTCAGAAACTCTTCCTCCTTAGTTGAGTCCATAATCTCCAATAGCCAAAGTTTTGCATCAGGGATGTTACATGCGATGACGTTCTCGACCAGATCCTCCTCCAAGAGTGACCAGACACATTTCGCCATGTTGCAATTTATCAATGCATGTCTCCAGTCATCAACCGCAATGTTACAGATTGGACACACATCAGCATCTGCCATGTTCCTATGGTGACGTAAGATTCGGTTGGGACTGAGTTGCAAGCCAAACACCATGCAAAGAGCTTAATTTGACCTGGAGCTCAAACTTTCCATAACTTCTTCCACTGACCTTGAGCTGACATAGTGTTGGATGATTCTGCTCGCCCTTCCAGCCAGTTTTCCCGCCTCCTCTTTGTGTCCACTAGTAGACGATATGCCGAGCAGACAGTGAAGATACCAGTCCACTCATAATGCCATGCCCAGCTATCTTCTGAATTTTGGGAACTCAAAGGAATATTCAGCACAACCGAAGCATCAATGGGCTGCAAATGTTCCTGGACTAGTTGTTTGTTCCAACACTTGGTCACATTTTCTATCAACTCACTGACCATGATTGGAGGGTCAGTTTGTTTTAGGATGCAGAGTTCTCAAAATGTTGTCCCTTGGAATCCAATTATCCTCCCAGATCCTAATGGACTGACCATCTCCAACACGCCTAATTAGGCCTTGTTTTAAAACTTATAGCCCAGCATGAATCGCACGGCACACCTGAGATGGATGAGAACCCAAATCAGATGCAAGCACATCTCCTTGTGGATAATAAACAACCTTTAAAATTCTAGCGCGTAGTGCACTAGGGTCCTGTAGTAGCCTCCAACCTTGCTTGGAGAGCATTGCAAGGTTGAAGAGCTCCATACCTCAAAAGCCTAAACCCCCTTGGTACTTTGGCATGGTAAGCTTGTCCCATGAGACCCACGCGACTTTCCTTTCTCCATTCTTACCCCCCCCCCTAGAAAAACTTCTTAACATCGTGTCAATTTGCTGGCACAAACCCCTAGGTAAAAGAAAACATGACATTGAAAAATTTGGCACTGCTTGAGCGGCCAACTTAATTAAAGTCTCCTTCCCACTCCCCGCCATGGACTTTTCAATCCATCCCTTCACCTTTGCCCAAAGTCTATCTTTTATATACTTGAATGTGCCATTTTTTTGATTTGCCAACATATGAAGGTAGCCCCAGATACCTCTTTGATAATGATTCATTAGGGATATCCAGGATCCCCTTGATGAGATCTCTCCGATCATTTGGGCATCCCTTGCTAAAAAATACTTGATTTTGCGAGGTTGACCCGCTGCCCTGATGCATCATAGTATTGCTGGATGATATCTTTGATTGAGCCAGCTCCCGTATCATTGGCCTTAAACATCAACAAACAGTCATCCGCAAAAAGCAAATGATTAACCGGGGGGCACCCTGTGCTACCACCACTCCTCGAATATCCTCATTAGAGCTCTTAGCCCGTAATAAACAAGAGAGGCCCTCAGCCGCCAGTAAAAAGAGATAAGGTTATATGGGATCACCCTGACGGATCCCTCTGGACGGACATAACTCTTCCAATTTTGAGTCGTTTAAGAGGACATTAAAAGTAACTGTGGAGACACATTGCATGATTTTTGCCACCCAGCTAGTGCTAAAGCCAAGTTTCAGCATAACAGCCTTCAAATAACTCCATTTGACGCGGTCATATGCTTTCATCATATCAACTTTCATAGCACAAAAAGCATTATTTTTACTCCTTCTCCTCTTCAAGAAATGTAAGCACTCATAAGCTGCTATAATATTATCACTAATAAGTCTCCCAGGAACGAACGCATACTGCTCTGGTGATATTATCTCCGGTAAAAATCCTCTTCAACCGATTGGCATAAACTTTTGAAATAATCTTATAGATTACATTACACAAGCTTATAGGTCGGAATTGAGAGAGAGAGAGGTTGGGTTGGATACCTTAGGGATCAAAACAATGAACGTCATGTTAATAACCTCCGGAGACTCTTCGCCATTGAGAACACATAACGCCACCTTGGTCACCTCATCACCACAAACACCCCAATTTTTCTAAAAAAATTGGGCCAGAAAACCGTCCGGCCCCGGTGCCTTCGTTGGGAACATCTGAAAAAGTGCTTCTTTTATGTCTGCAAATGTGTAAGGTGCAACAAGCATCGCATTCATATTAGTGTTAACCTTGCAAGGTGTGTGTGAGAGAACTTCCTCCATCCCAACTGTGCTTTCAGACTTGTATAGTTTCCATAAAAATTTGTGGTCATATTCCCCACTTCACTCTCGCTGCTGCAGAGAGACCCATCCTCACATGTTAATTGTTCAATTCTGTTCTTTCTTCTTCGCATGCTTGCTTTTTGACGAAAAAAATCTTGTGTTCCCATCCCCTTCAGCTAGCCATTGCACACGTGACCTCTGCCTACACATGATTTCTTCCCTATAGTTTAATTCTATAATTCGAGCTTCAATCCTTCTTTCTTCGTCGGATGGGCCTTGCCTACCCGATATTGAACGTGGTTGTTCCAGGTGCCTTTTGAGCTCCCGTAATTCTTTTCTAACCTGCCCAAAGGTGCACTCTCCCCACGTTGCTAGTGAACCCGCCATCCTAGTCAGCTTATCATGCATATCTTTGACCGAGCCACAGTGAGTGCCATCCTTCCACACCCTTTCTACCATTGGGAAGAAATCTGTGTGAGTCTCCCACATTGCCTCAAATCTGAATGGTCGGTCAACTGCAAGTCTTCGGTTCTCCAGGTCCCTGTCCGTGCATAAAACTATCGGGCTATGATCCGACTTTGCAGCCACAAGGTGCCGGACTGAGGCAAAAGGATGCGCAACACTCCAGTCTGTTGTAGCTAATGCCCTGTCCAGCCTCACCCTGCAAAACTGACCACCAGTCACTCGTTTTTCAAAAGTCCAATCAACTCCAATGTAGCCCAAGTCATCAAGGCTGCACAGATCAATAGCCTCTCAGAAATCACCCATCTGGGATACATCCCGCAGATTCGGCCCCATTTGTTCCTCCCTACGAAGAACTTCGTTGAAGTCTCCAATGCACAACCACAGGAGGGGCGATTCCCCTCTCAACTGAGCCATAGTATCCCAAGTTGTTGTCTCATACTTCTGTTGGCTTCTCCATAGAAACATGTGAGTCACCAGTCATCTCTCCTCTGTTCAGACACCCAAGCATCAATGTGGTACTTCGAGTAATTCTTTATACTGAGACTAACACCATTCCGCCAAAACACACCTAGGCCCCCACTTCTTCCTGAACTTGCCACTGCAAAACCCCCATCAAAACCTAGCATAGATGTTAGGCCTTCCACTCGCTTTTTTGCCAACCGCATTTCCACAATGCAAACCACCGATGGCGGTGCACTTTCCCTGATGAGCTCCCTGAGCTCCCTCGCCGTCGCGGGGTCACCAATCCCGCGACAGTTCCAGCACAACACTCTCATTGAGGCTCGCGGCCCTCACCCAGGGAGGCCGCTTCAATTGTCATGTCCACTTCATCTCCTACTTCCCCATCACCCTGCCTCCTCCTTTTTACTATCGGTACCTTTCCCGGGGTAGTGATTACAGGGACTGCATCAGTACTATTGTCAGCCGAACCACTCTCGAGCAAGAGAATTGTGCCTGCAACCTTCCCGTTTAGATTGTGAACCGACTGACCATTTATATTTATAGATCCATCCACAGAAATTAGTCTCTTACGTGCACTTCTATCCTTTTCAGAATCATCACCAACATGCGGTTGGGTGTAGTCCATCTCCTCGGGTTGTATGTCACGCCCAAAATCCCTTCCACCTCCCATTCATATCCCTGACCTGCCTCCTCTACCCCCTGCACCAAAGTTACTTCTGACTCTGTCGGTGTACAAAAGTAGGGGCTCTCCTTTTGACCCCTTTACTTGTGCACGGGCAGTCAGAGCCGTGCTCGCGGTCACACTTAACAAGGCAGAGGAGGGAAGCTGGAGGGAAACCGAAGCATAAGACAAACAAAGCAACGCCAAGGCCAGAAACACTAAAGAACAAAGGAGCAAGGTGGACTCCCCCAGCAAGACCCTTGCCGGGGCGACCTTTGCGGCCCCGGCAAGAGCCTTGCCAGGGCAACTTGCCCAACACCAGCAGAACGAGCCACCCTTGAGCCCAGGAGTTCCAAACACCGCCAACGACTACGTTGGAACCAAGGCTCAGGAGGCACCTCTGTGGTGACATGCAGATCTTTGTCAAGATCATGAACACACAAGATCAGATGAGGACCAGAAGACGACGACCCCCGGCAAGATCCTTGCCGGGGACGACCGTGATGCCATGGCAAGACCCTTGCCGGGGGCCCGGCAAGACCCTTGCCAAGGACACCAGCAGGGTCGCAGCCAGGCCCGCATCTGCCAAAGCTCCACCGCCGTCCCCAAGTAGCTGCTAGCTCAACCAGCTGGGCAGGCACCTACGTGGCGACGAGCGGCCTCTACACCGACCCAGCAAGCACCTGTGTGGTGGCATGAAAGTCTTCCTGAAGGCTCCACCACCGCGCCAGCCCAGCATCCAGCCAACGTGGCGTCACGACACCTCGTCAGCTCAAACGCGTGTCGAAGCCGGGCGTGGTGGCGACAGCTGGGACGTGCTTCCTCGCCGTCCCCGATAAAGTGAGAGGGGCACGTCGGCAGCGCATTAAATGCGTTTGTCCAACGGTGCCAGAGGATAGACTCATCCACTGTACATCTTTCCACCTCTTGTGTGCCACTGTGGCAACCCCTTTTTCTTATAAAAGGAGGCCCAAGGCGACCAGTAGGAGGATTCGGATCTTTTGGGCAAAGTTGCACCCCGTAGCTAGCTCAAGAACACAAGAACACTCTCAATACATCCACCAAAGCAGGACTAGGGTTTTACGCATCCTCGCGGCCCAAACCTGGGTAAATGATATGTGTGCTTCCTGTCAGACCCGCTCTTTCCACAACCCCGCGCCCACCAACCGTAGAAGGGATCCCAGTGATCCCATAGGTGCCTATTTCCCCTGACATCTTTGGCGCGCCAGGTAGGGGGTCCGCAGTTGTGAGAATCTGGTCTGATCGGAGCAGCGGCTTCATCGTGGCCGTCGTTCCAAGGAAGAAGACGACCGAGCTTGGCGGCACCATCTGCAGATGCGGTGGACGCCCGTGCAATGATAGAAAAGCTAAGTCGTGCGAAACTTTAAGAAATCTCTTTACATATATAAGATTATTGTCATCGGAGGTCCTGTGCTATGTACGGAAAACCTGCACGCAAAGGGGCCCTCCTGCTATTGGCAACGCTCTTGCCCTGTTTTGAGTCCGCTCAACAACTCAAGTAGCCACGTCGAGATCGGCAGGGTAGCCTTCCGTAATCGGCAACGCTCTCGATTCTGACTTGAGTCAAGCTCGACAGTTGGAGCGGCCGCGTTGAGAGCGGTAAGGTGGTTCGCCTGGCAGCAAGTATACCCGGCAGGCTATTGGGGATCCGTCCTCAAGGCGTTGTGGCCTGGGTTATGCGCCGGCAAGCCTACCCGACTAATGTAGGGTGGACATGCAAAGGGGGATCAAACAAGACAATAACATGCATCATTTTCAAAAGTACTACAGAGTTATATTACATCAATTGCTGCTGCGGTTCTAACTAAAGATATAAATTGTCTTGGCCATGAACCTGCAGCGGCAATGAGAAACGGGTTGCCTAATTCCGGCGCGGGCCCTCCACCCTCTCGATTCCGTCGATGCGGCTGATGATGGACTTGATACGCTCCTTGAGCGTCGCAAGGTCCACATCCTCCGGCTAGCTCTCCAGCGCGGCGTCGAAGTCAAGGTTGGGGTTCCAGTGCACCAACTTGACAAACTATCGTTGTGGTTTTTGATGCGTAGGTAAGAACGGTTCTTGCTAAGCCGTAGCAGCCACGTAAAATTTGCAACAACAAAGTAGAGGACGTCTAACTTGTTTTTGCAGGGCATGTTGTGATGTGATATGGTCAAGACATGATGCTAAAATTTATTTTATGAGATGATCATGTTTTGTAACCGAGTTATCGGCAACTGGCTGGAGCCATATGGTTGTCGCTTTATTGTATGCAATGCAATCGCCCTGTAATGCTTTACTTTATCACTAAGCGGTAGCGATAGTCGTGGAAGCATAAGATTGGCGAGACGACAATGATGCTACGATGGAGATCAAGGTGTCGCGCCGGTGACGTTGGTGATCATGACGGTGCTTAGGAGATGGAGATCACAAGCACAAGATGATGATGGCCATATCATATCACTTATATTGATTGCATGTGATGTTTATCTTTTATGCATCTTATCTTGCTTTGATTGACGGTAGCATTATAAGATGATCTCTCACTAAATTTCAAGATAAAAGTGTTCTCCCTGAGTATGCAACGTTGCCAAAGTTCGTCGTGCCCAGACACCACGTGATGATCGGGTGTGATAAGCTCTACGTCCATCTACAACGGGTGCAACCCAGTTTTGCACACGCAGAATACTCAGGTTAAACTTGACGAGCCTAGCATATGCAGATATGGCCTCGGAACACTGAGACCGAAAGGTCGAGCGTGAATCATATAGTAGATATGATCAACATAGTGATGTTCACCATTGAAAACTACTCCATTTCACGTGATTATTGGTTATGGTTTAGTTGATTTGGATCACGTGATCACTTAGAGGATTAGAGGGATGTCTATCTAAGTGGGAGTTGTTAAGTAATATGATTAATTGAACTTAAATTTATCATGAACTTAGTCCTGGTAGTATTAGCATATCTATGGTGTAGATCAATAGCTCGCGTTTAGCTCCCCTGTTTTATTTTTGATATGTTCCTAGAGAAAACTAAGTTGAAAGATGTTAGTAGCAATGATGCGGATTGGATCCGTGATTTGAGTTTTATCCTCATTGCTGCACAGAAGAATTATGTCCTTAATGCACCGCTAGGTGACAAACCTATTGCAGGAGCAGATGCATATGTTATGAACGTTTGGCTAGCTCAATATGATGACTACTTGATAGTTTAGTGCACCATGCTTAAACGGCTTAGAATCGGGACTTCGAAGACGTTTTGAACGTCATGGACCATATGAGATGTTCCAGGAGTTGAAATTAATATTTCAAGCAAATACCCGAGTTGAGAGATATGAAGTCTCCAACAAGTTCTATAGATAAAAGATGGAGGAGAATAGCTCAAGCAGTGAGCATGTGCTCAGATTGTCTGGGTACTACAATCGCTTGAATCAAGTGGGAATTAATCTTCCAGATAAAATAGTGATTGACAGAATTCTCTAGTCACCATCACCAAGTTAGTAGAACTTCGTGATGAACTATAATATGCAAGGGATAATGGAAACAATTCCCAAGCTCTTCGTGATGCTGAAATCGACGAAGGTAGAAATCAAGAAAAGTATCAAGTGTTGATGGTAAACAAAACCACTAGTTTCAAGTAAAGGGATAAAGGGAAGAAAGGGGAACTTCAAGAAGAACGACAAGCAAGTTGCTGCTCAAGTGAAAAAAACCAAGTCTGGACCTAAGCCTGAGACTGAGTGCTTCTACTGCAAAGGGACTGGTCACTAGAAGCGGAACTGCCCCAAGTATTTAGCGGATAAGAAGGATGGCGAGGTGAACAAAGGTATATTGGATATACATGTTATTCATGTGTACTTTACTAGTGTTTATAGCAACCCCTCGGTATTTGATACTAGTTCAGTTGCTAAGAGTAGTAACTTGAAACAGGAGTTGCAGAATGAACAAAGAATAGTTAAGGTGGAAGTGACGATGTGTGTTGGAAATGGTTCCAAGATTGATATGATCATCATCGCACACTCCCTATACTTTCGGGATTCGTGTTAAACCTAAATAAATGTTATTTGGTGTTTGCGTTGAGCATGAATATGATTTGATCATGTTTATTGCAAAACGGTTATTCATTTAAGTTAGAGAATAATTGTTGTTCTGTTTACATGAATAAAACCTTCTATGGTCATACACCCAATGAAAATGGTTCGTTGGATCTCGATCGTAGTGATACACATATTCATAATATTGAAGCCAAAAGATGCAAAGTTAATAATGATAGTGCAACTTATTTGTGGCACTGTCGTTTGGGTCATATTGGTATAAAGCGCATGAAAAAACTCCATGCTGATGGGCTTTTGGAATCACTTGATTATGAATCAGTTGATGCTTGCGAACCGTGCCTCATGGGCAAGATGACTAAGACTCCATTCTCCGGAACAATGGAGCAAGCAACAACTTGTTGGAAATAATACATACTGATGTATGCAGTCCAATGGGTGTTGAGGCTCGCGGCGGGTATCGTTATTTTCTGACCTTCACAGATGATTTGAGCAGATATGGGTATATCTACTTGATGAAACATAAGTCTGAAACATTTGAGAAGTTTAAAGAATTTCAGAGTGAAGTGGAAAATCATCGTAACAAGAAAATAAAGTTTCTACAATCTGATCGCAGAGACGCATATTTGAGTTACGAGTTTGGCCTTCAATTAAAACAATGTGGAATAGTTTCACAAACTCATGCCACCTGGAACACCACAGTGTAATGGTGTGTCCGAACGTCATAACCGTACTTTATTTGATATAGTGCAATCTATGATGTCTCTTACCGATTTACCACTATCGTTTTGGGGTTATGCATTAGAGACAGCTGCATTCACATTAAAAAGGGCACCATCTAAATCCGTTGAGACGACACCGTATGAACTATGGTTTAGCAAGAAACCTAAGCTGTCGTTTCTTAAAGTTTGGGGTTGCAATGCTTATGTGAAAAAGTTTCATCTTGATAAGCTCAAACCCAAGTCAGAGAAGTGCATCTTCATAGGATACCCAAAAGTAACTGTTGGGTACACCTTCTATCACAGATCCGAAGGCAAGATATTTGTTGCTAAGAATGGATCCTTTCTAGAGAAGGAGTTTCTCTCGAAAGAAGTGAGTGGGAGGAAAGTAGAACTTGATGAGGTAACTGTACCTGCTCCCTTATTGGAAAGTAGTTCATCACAGAAATCTGTTTCTGTGACTCCTACACCAATTAGTGAGGAAACTAATGATGATGATCATGTAACTTCAGATCAAGTTACTACCGAACCTCGTAAGGTCAACCAGAGTGAGATCCGCACTAGAGTGGTATGGTAATCCTATTCTGGAGATCATGTTAATTGACCATGATGAACCTACGAACTATGAGGAAGCGATGATGAGCCCAGATTCCGCGAAATGGCTTGAGGCCATGAAATCTGAGATGAGATCCATGTATGAGAACAAAGTATGGACTTTGATTGACTTGTCCATTGATCGGTGAGCCATTGAGATTAAATGGATCTTCAAGAGGAAGACGGACACTGATAGTAGTGTTACTGTCTACAAAGCTAGAATTGTCGCAAAAAGGTTTTCGACAAGTTCAAGGTGTTGACTACGATGAGAGTTTCTCACTCGTATCTATGCTTAAGTTTGTCCGAATCATGTTAGAAATTTCCGCATTTTATGAAATCTGGCAAATGGATAAACAAAACTGCATTCCTTAATGGATTTATTAAAGAAGAGTTGTATATGATGCAACCAGAAGGTTTTGTCAATCCTATAGGCACTAACAAAATATGCAAGCTCCAACGATCCATCTATGGACTGGTGCAAGCATCTCGGAGTTGGAATATACACTTTGATAAGTTGATCAAATCATATAGTTTTATACAGACTTGTGGTGAAGCCTGTATTTACAAGAAAGTGAGTGGGAGCACTACAGCATTTCTGATGAGTATATGTGAATGACATATTGTTGATCGGAGATAATGTAGAATTATTCTACAAAGCATAAATGAATGTTTGGAAGGAGTTTTTCAAAGAAAGACCTCGGTGAAGCTGCTTACATATTGAGCATCAAGATCTATAGAGATAGATCAAGACGCTTGATAAGTTTTTCAATGATTACATACCTTGACAAGTTTTTTGAAGTAGTTCAAAATGGAACAGTCAAAGAAGGAGTTCTTGCTTGTGTTACAAGGTGTGAAGTTGAGTAAGACTCAAAACCCGACCACGGCAGAAGATAGAGAGAGAATGAAAGTCATTCCCTATGCCTCAGCCATAGGTTCTATAAAGTATGCCATGTTGTGTACCAGACCTATTGTATACCCTGCCCTGAGTTTGGCAAGGGAGTACAATAGTGATCTAGGAGTAGATCACTGGACATTGGTCAAAATTATCCTTAGTGGAATAAGGATATGTTTCTCGATTATGGAGGTGACAAAAGGTTCGTCGTAAAGGGTTACGTCGATGCAAGTTTTGACACTGATCCAGATGACTCAAAGTCTCAATCTGGATACATATTGAAAGTGGGAGCAATTAGCTAGAGTAGTTCCGTGCAGAGCATTGTTGACATAGAAATTTGCAAAATACATACGGATCTAAATGTGACAGACCCGTTGACTAAACTTCCCTCACAAGCAAAACATGATCACACCTTAGTACTCTTTGGGTATTAATCACATAGCGATGTGAACTAGATTATTGACTCTAGTAAACCCTTTGGGTGTTGGTCACATGACAATGTGAACTATGGGTGTTAATCACATGGTGATGTGAACTATTGATGTTAAATCACATGGCGATGTGAACTAGATTATTGACTCTAGTGCAAGTGGGAGACTGAAGGAAATATGCCCTAGAGTCAATAATAAAGTTATTATTTATTTTCTTATATCATGATAAATGTTTATTATTCATGCTAGAATTGTATTAACCGGAAACATAACACATGTGTGAATACATAGACAAACAGAGTGTCACTAGTATGCCTCTACGTGACTAGCTCGTTGATCGATGATGGTTATGTTTCCTAGCCATAGACATGAGTTGTCATTTGATTAACGGGATCACATCATTAGGAGAATGATGTGATTGACTTGACCCATTCCGTTAGCTTAGCGCTTGATCTTTTAGTTTGTTGCTATTGCTTTCTTCATAACTTATACATGTTCCTATGACTATGAGATTATGCAACTCCCGTTTACTGGAGGAACACTTTATGTGCTACCAAACGTCACAACGTAACTGGGTGATTATAAAGGTGCTCTACAGGTGTCTCCAAAAGTACTTGTTGGGTTGGCGTATTTCGAGATTAGGATTTGTCACTCCGATTGTCGGAGAGGTATTTTTGGGCCTTCTCGGTAATGCACATCACTCAAAGCCTTGCAAGCATTGCAACTAATAAGTTAGTTGCAGGATGATGTATTACGGAACGAGTAAAGAGACTTGCCGGTAACGAGATTGAACTAGGTATTGAGATACCGACGATCGAATCTCGGGCAAGTAACATACCGATGACAAAGGGAACAACGTATGTTGTTATGCGGTCTGATCGATAAAGATCTTCGTAGAATATGTAGGAGCCAATATGAGCATCCAGGTTCCACTATTGGTTATTGGCCGGAGACGTGTCTCGGTCATGTTTACATAGTTCTTGAACCCGTAGGGTCCGCACACTTAAAGTTCGATGACGATCGTAATTAGGGTTTTTGTGTTTTGATGTACCGAAGGTTGTTTGGAGTCCCGGATGTGATCACGGACATGATGAGGAGTCTCGAAATGGTCGAGACATAATGATTGATATACTGGAAGCCTATATTTGGATATCGGAAATGTTCCGGGTGAAATCGGGATTTTACCGGAGCACCGGGGGGTTACCGGAACCCCCCGGGGGTTAATGGGCCTACATGGGCCCTAAGGGAGAAGAGGAGGGCCGGCCAGGGAAGGCAGCGCGCCCCCCCTAGTCCGAATAGGACAAGGAAGGGGGGGCCCACTTTCCTCTTTCCCCCTTCCCCTTTCCTTCTCCAACAAGGCAAGAGTGGGGAGTCCTACTCCCGGTGGGAGTAGGACTCCTCCAGGCGCACCCCTAGGGCCGGCCGCACCTCCCCCTCTCCCTCCTTTATAGACGGGGGCAAGGGGGCACCCCATGACACACAAGTTGATCTTTGTGATCGTTCCTTAGCCGTGTGCGGTGCCCCCTTCCACCATATTCCACCTCGGTCATATCGTAGCGGTGCTTAGGCGAAGCCCTGCGTCGGTAGAACGTCATCACCGTCATCACGCTGTCGTGCTGACGAAACTCTCCCTCAACACTCGGCTGGATCGGAGCTCGAGGGACGTCACCGAGTTGAACGTGTGCAGAACTTGGAGGTGCCGTACGTTCGGTACTTGGATCGGTCGGATCGGGAAGATGTACGACTACTTCCTCTACGTTGTGTCAACGCTTCCGTTGCCGGTCTACGAGGGTACGTAGACACCACTCTCCCCTCTCGTTGCTATGCATCACCATGATCTTGCGTGTGCGTAGGAATTTTTTTGAAATTACTACGTTCCCCAACAATGGCACCCCGGCAAAGCTTCCGGGCCTCATCGGCTAGAGAGGCTGCCCTGCTGGAGCGAAGATGCTCCAGGGCTCCAAGGACACCCTCGAAGAATACGGTCAACTTGGCATTGGGACTCACGTTGCGCTCCGGGGTATACCTCACGTTTGGCATCCCCATGACAGCCAGCTTCGCGGTGATCCTGCCGGCGACGTCTTCGAGGCGGCCGATCCAGCGGTACTCGCCTTCCACAAACTCCTTGTGGTTGGCGGCTTCATTCTTCCGCAGCTGCCTCTCGGCCTCCAGATCCTTGGCCAGGGTCTCCTCCCGGGCTTTGGCCTCTGAGAGCATCCCCTCGAGACTCTCCAGCTTTAGCTTGAGGTCTTTGATGGAGTTGTTGGCCTCAGAAAGCTGTCGGGCCTTGTCGAGGACTACGCCCTGCGCCTCAACCAGGGCACCATTGAGCATGTCCTTTGATGTCCCACAAGTATAGGGGATCTATCATAGTCCTTTCGATAAGTAAGAGTGTCGAACCCAACGAGGAGCAGAAGGAAATGATAAGCGGTTTTCAGCAAGGTATTCTCTGCAAGCACTGAAATTATAGGTAACAGATAGTTTTGTGATAAGATAATTTGTAACGAGCAACAATTAACAAAAGTAAATAAAGTGCAGCAAGGTGTCCCAATCCTTTTTGTAGCAAAGGACAATCCTGGACAAACTCTTATATAGAGAAAAGCGCTCCCGAGGACACATGGGAATTATCGTCAAGCTAGGTTTCATCACGATCATATGATTCGCGTTCGGTACTTTGATAATTTGGTATGTGGGTGTGATGTCTACTACACAACCTTCTTCTTGTAGACGTTGTTGGGCCTCCAAGTGTAAAGGTTTGTAGGATAGTAGCAAATTTCCCTCAAGTGGATGACCTAAGGTTTATCAATCCGTAGGAGGCGTAGGATGAAGATGGTCTCTCTCAAGCAACCCTGCAACCAAATAACAAAGAGTCTCTTGTGTCCCCAACACACCCAATACAATGGTAAATTGTATAGGTGCACTAGTTCGGCGAAGAGATGGTTGTACAAGTGCAATATGGATAGTAGATAATGGTTTTTGTAATCTGAAAATATAAAAACAGCAAGGTAACTAATGATAAAAGTGAGCACAAACGGTATTGCAATGCTAGGAAACAAGGCCTAGGGTTCATACTTTCACTAGTGCAAGTCCTCTCAACAATAATAACATAATTGGATCACATAACTATCCCTCAACATGCAACAAAGAGTCACTCCAAAGTCACTAGTAGCGGAGAATGAATGAAGAGATTATGGTAGGGTACAAAACCACCTCAAAGTTATTCTTTCCAATCAATCCGTTGGGCTATTCCTATAGGTGTCACAAATAGCCCTAGAGTTCGTACTAGAATAACACCTTAAGACACAAATCAACCAAAACCCTAATGTCACCTAGATACTCCAATGTCACCTCAAGTATCCGTGGGTATGATTATACGATATGCATCACACAATCTCAGATTCATCTATTCAACCAACACATAGAACCTCAAAGAGTGCCCCAAAGTTTCTACCAGAGAATCACGACGAAAACGTGTGCCAAACCCTATGCATAGGTTCATGGGAGGAACCCGCAAGTTGATCACCAAAACATACATCAAGTGAATCACATGATATCCCATTGTCACCACAGATACGCACGGCAAGACATACATCAAGTGTTCTCAAATCTTGAAGACTCAATCCGATAAGATAACTTCAAAGGGGAAACTCAATCCATTACAAGAGAGAGAGAGGGGGAGGAGAAACATCATAGGATCCAAATATAATAGCAAAGCTCGCGATACATCAAGATCGTATCACCTCAAGAACACGAGAGAGAGAGAGATCGAACACATAGCTACTGGTACATACCCTCAGCCCCGAGGGAGAACTACCCACTCCTCGTCATGGAGAGCACCGAGATGATGAAAATGGCCACCGGAGAGGGATTCCCCCTCCGGCAGGGTGCCGGAACGGGTCTAGATTGGATTTCGGTGGCTACGGAGGCTTCTGGCGGCGGAACTCCCAATCTATTGTGCTCCCCGATAGTTTTAGGGTATATGGATATATATATATATATATAGGCGGAAGAAATACATCAGGGGAGCCACGAGGGTGGAGGGCGCGCCCCCTGCCTCGTGGCTTCCTCGTTGATCCCCTTACATGCACTCCAAGTCTCCTGTATTGCTTTCTTTCCAAAAAAAACTTTTCCGAAGGTTTCATTCCGTTTGGACTCCATTTGATATTCCTTTTCTTCGAAACCCTAAAACAAGGAAAAAACAGAAACTGGCACTGGGCTCTAGGTTAATAGGTTAGTCCCAAAAATCATATAAAATAGCATATAAATGCATATAAAACATCCAAGGTTGATAATATAATAGCATGGAACAATCAAAAATTATAGATACGTTGGAGACGTATCAGGGTGGACCGGTGCTTGGGTGTTGTCCTTACTTGGACAAGCATCCCACTTATGGTTAACCTCTATTTCAAGCATCCGCAACTACAACAAAAGTATTAAGGTAAACCTAACCATAGCATGAAACATGTGGATCCAAATCAGCCCCTTTCGAAGCAACGCATAAACTAGGGTTTAAGCTTTTGTCACTCTAGCAACCCATAATCTACTTATTACTTCCCAATGCCTTCCTCTAGGCCCAAATAATGGTGAAGTGTCATGTAGTCGACATTCACATAACACCACTAGAGGAGAGACAACATACATCTCATCAAAATATCGAACGAATACCAAATTCACATGACTACTAATAGCAAGACTTCTCCCATGTCCTCAGGAACAAACGTAACTACTCACAAAGCATATTCATGTTCATAATCAGAGGGGTATTAATATGCATATAGGATCTGAACATATGATCTTCCACCAAATAAACCAACTAGCATCAACTACAAGAAGTAATTAACACTACTAGCAACCCACAGGTACCAATCCCAGACTTAGAGACAAGAATTGGATACAAGAGATGAACTAGGGTTTGAGAGGAGATGGTGCTGGTGAAGATGTTGATGGAGATTGGGCCCCCTCCCGATGAGAGGAGAGTTGGTGATGACGATGGTGAAGATTTCCCCCTCCCGGAGGGAAGTTTTCCCGGCAGAACAGCTCCACCAGAGCCCTAGATTGGTTCCACCTCGTGGCGGCGGAGTCTCGTCCCGAAAGCTTGCTTATGATTTTTTTTCTCCACTAAAGACTCCATATAGCAGAAGATGAGCATCGGAGGGCCACCAGGGGGCCCACGAGGCAGGGGGCGCGCCCAGGGGGGTAGGGCGCGCCCCCCACCCTCGTGGCTGGTGAGTGGCCCCCCTCTGGTACTTCTTGCGCTCAATATTTTTTATATATTCTGAAACGTGCTCCCGTGAAGTTTCAGGTCTTTTGGAGATGTGCAGAATAGGTCTCTAATATTTGCTCCTTTTCCAGCCCTGAATCCCAGCTGCCGGCATTCTCCCTCTTTATGTAAACCTTGTAAAATAAGAGAGAATAGGCATAAGTATTGTGACATAATGTGTAATAACATCCCATAATGCAATAAATATCGATATAAAAGCATGATGCAAAATGGACGTATCAACTCCCCCAAGCTTAGACCTTGCTTGTCCTCAAGCGAAAGTCAAAATCGAAAAATATGTCCACATGTTTGGAGATAGAGGTGTCGATAAAAATAAAATACGGACATGAGGGCATCATGATCATTCTTAGAACAACAGCTTATATAATTATTGTCATATGATCTCTTATGCTAGAGTAATAATTCAATCACAATTTCAAGTATGAATCATAAACTTCATTGAAAACTAACAAACTATAATCTCAGTCATTGGAGCAATTGCAATTTATCATAACATAGGAAAGAGTCAATATAAGAGCTTTTGAGCAAGTCCACATACTCAACTATCATATAGTCTTTCACAATTGCTAACACTCACGCAATACTTATGGGTATGGAGTTTTAATCGGACACAGAGAAAGATAGGGGCTTATAGTTTTGCCTCCCAACGTTTTACCTCAAGGGTAATGTCAACAATAATAGTTCATGAAAACTCACATCCAATTAGCCATATATACCAGGATCTTTCCAACATATTGTGCTTGCCAAAAGATAAAATGTAAAAAGGAAAGGTGAGGATCACCATGACTCTTATGTAAGGTAGGAGATAAAAGTAAAAGATAGGCCCTTCGCAGAGGGAAGCAGAGGTTGTCATGCGCTTTTATGGTTGGATGCACAAAATCTTAATGCGAAAGAATGTCACTTTATATTGCCACTTGTGATATGGACTTTTATTATGCAGTCCCTCGCTTTTATTTCTTCCATATCACACGATCGTACAAAGCTTATTTCCTCCACACCAATCAATCATACATATTTAGAGAGCAATTTTTATTGCTTGCACCGATGACAACTTACTTGAAGGATCTTACTCAATCCATAGGTAGATATGGTGGACTCTCATGGCAAAACTGGGTTTAAGGGTATTTGGAAGCACAAGTAGTATCTCTACTTGGTGCAAGGAATTTGGCTAGCATGAGGGGGAAAGGCAAGCTCAACCATGCTGGATGATCCATGGCAATATAATTTATCTTAGATGTAAGAAAACATAACCCATTATGTTGTCTTCCTTGTCCAATGTCAACTCTTTAGCATGTTATATTCTAATGAGTGCTCGCAATCATAAAAGATGTCCAAGATAGTATATTTATATGTGAAGACCTCTATTTCTTTATTACTTCCTATTAATTGCAACGATGACCAAAACTATGTTTGTCAACTCTCAACAACTTTTATTCATCATACTCTTTATATGTGAGCTCATTACTCTCCATAAGATCCATATGATCTCTTTTATTCTTTTTATTTCTTCTCTTTTATTTTATTCACTAAAGATCATGGCAAAATAATCAAGCCCTTGACTCAACACTAATCTTTATTATATAGCTCACGGACTCGATTACATAGAGGGGTCATAAAGCAAAACTCAAAACTAGATCATACTAAAAACTTTTATTCTACTAGATCAAAATATTATCAAAAGGATCGAACTAAGAAAGACGGTAAAGATAAAAGTAATGGTGATACGATACTGGGGCACCTCCCGCAAGCTTGGCAGTTGCCAAGGGGAGTGCCCATACCCATGTGATTATATCTCTTTTGCCGGTGAAGGAGTTGGAGTTGTTGATGATGGATAGTCGCACATCGAGCGTAGGAGATCTTCCAACTTGCGGATAATGCCCTTGAGTGCGATGACATGCTCCTTCAACAAAATATATTCACGTGTGAGATATTTATTTTGTATACGAGCTAACTCAATCATCTTGAAAGCTTCTATCTTAGTTGGGGTAAGAAGATTGTGATCAAGTTGAAGGATGTCTTCTGTTGCCGAAACTTGGTCCTCCGTGGCCTTCTTGACCCTTCATCCTTGTTGATCTCCATGGGTTCTTCTCTCTTCAGCTCTATCTTCATTAGCCAAGCATCGTTGCCCTCATTGTTGGAGGAGGAGGGAGACAACATGATGCTTGGCTTTGATAACCCTGGCAGAAAACAACTCGAAACAAGAATAGAAGATTTTTGCGTGATACGATGGTCAAAACCTTCGGGAGATTATATAATGAATTTTTACCGACCAAAATACGTAACGTGCAAGAAAATGGAGTCCGGAGAGCACACGAGGTGCCCACGAGGTAGGGGGCGCGCCAAGGGGGGTAGGGCGCGCCCTCCACCCTCGTGTCCTTCCCGGACTGCTACTTATTTTTCTATTTTTCTAAATATTCCAAAACGGAGAAAAATTGCCATTAGAACTGTTTTGGAGTTGGTTTACTTACCGTACCACATACCTATTCCTTTTCGGAGTCTAAAACATTCCGGAAGGTGTCCCTTATGTATTCCTCCAGGGTTACGGTTTCAATAACATTGGTTTCAACATTTATAGGATTACCTGAGATATAATGTTTGATTCTTTGACCGTTCACCACCTTCGGATTTGTGCCTTCGAAGTTGTTGATTTCTATGGCACTGGAATGATAGACCTCCTTGATAACGTAAGGACCTTCCCATTTAGAGAGAAGCTTTCCTGCGAAAAATCTTAAACGAGAGTTGTATAGCAATACATAATCACCTACATTAAACTCACGCTTTTATATCCTTTTGTCATGCCATCTTTTAACCTTTTCTTTAAACAATTTGGCATTCTCATAGGCTTGGGTTCTCCATTCATCAAGTGAGCTAATGTCAAATAACCTTTTCTCACCGGCAAGTTTCAAATCATAATTGAGCTCTTTGATAGCCCAATAAGCCTTATGTTCTAGTTCGAGAGGTAAGTGACATGCTTTTCCATAAACCATTTTATACGGAGACATACCCATAGGATTTTTATATGCAGTTCTATAGGCCCATAATGCATCATCAAGTTTCTTGGACCAATTCTTTCTAGATCTATTAATAGTCTTTTGCAAAATTAATTTGAGTTCTCTATTACTCAATTCTACTTGACCACTAGACTGTGGGTGATAAGGAGATGCAATTCTATGATTAACATCATACTTAGCAAGCATTTTATGGAAAGCACCGTGAATAAAATGTGAACCACCATCAGTCATTAGATATCTAGGGACTCCAAACCTCAGAAAAATAACTTCTTTAAGCATCTTAGTAGAGGTGTTATGATCAGCACTACTAGTTGGAATAGCTTCTACCCACTTAGTAACATAATCAACAACAACTAAAATATGTGTATATCCATTAGAGGAAGGAAACGACCCCATATAATCAAAGCCCAAACATCAAATGGTTCAATAACAAGTGAATAATTCGTAGGCATTTCTTGACGTCTACTAATATTATCAATTCTTTGACATTCATCACAAGATAAGACTAACTTACGGGCATCCTTGAAGAGAGCAGGCCAATAAAAACCGGATTGCAATACCTTATGTGCAGTTCTATCTCTAGCGTGGCGTCCTCCATAAGCTTCGGAGTGACACTTGCGTAGGATCTGTTCCTGTTCATGCTCAGGTACACAACGTCTAATAACACCATCTAGTCCTTCTTTATAAAGATGTGGGTCATCCCAAAAGTAATGCCTTAAATCATAGAAAAACTTTTTCTTTTGCTGGTATGTGAAACTAGGTGGTATAAACTTAGCCACAATGTAATTAGCATAATCAGCATACCATGAAGCAGTGTGAGAAGCATTTATGACATTTAATTGTTCATCAGGAAAGATATCATCAATAGGTAGTGGGTCATCAAGAACATTTTCTAACCTAGACAAGTTGTCTGCAATGGGGTTCTCAGCTCCCTTTCTATCAATAATATGCAGATCAAATTCTTGTAGGAGGAGAACCCATCTAATAAGTCTAGGTTTAGCATCTTTCTTTTCCATAAGATATTTAATAGCAGCATGATCCATGTGAATAGTTACTTTAGAATCAACAATATAAGGTCTAAACTTATCACAAGCAAATACAACTGCTAAAAATTCTTTTTCAATAGTGGCATAATTTCTCCGAGCATTGTCTAGAGTTTTACTAGCATATTGAATAACATTTAATTTCTTGTCAACTCTTTGCCCTAGAACATCACCTACAACATAATCACTAGCATCACACATAATTTAGAAAGGTAAATTCCAATCAGGTCGTTGGACAATAGGTGCAGAGATTAATGCTTTCTTAAGTATTTCAAAGGCTTCTACACAATCACATCAAAGACGAATGGTATATCTTTTTGTAATAAATTAGTCAGAGGCCAAGAAATTTTTGAGAAGTCCTTAATGACCCTCCTATAAAAACCGACATGACCAAGGAAACTTCTTATACCTTTGATGTCCTTGGGACACGTCATCTTTTCAATATTATCAACTTTAGCTTTATCGACTTCAATGCCTCTTTTAGAAATTTTGTGCCCCAAGACAATACCTTCATTAACCATAAAGTGGCATTTCTCCCAATTCAAGACAAGGTTAGTTTCTTCACATCTCTGCAAAACTCGATCAAGGTTGCTTAAGCAATCATCAAAAGAGGATCCATAAACGGAGAAATCATCCATGAATACCTCACATATCTTTTCACAAAAATCAGAAAATATAGCCATCATGCATCTTTGAAAGGTAGCAGGTGCATTACATAAACCAAAAGGCATACGTCTATAAGCAAAAGTACCTAAAGGGCAAGTAAAAGTGGTCTTAGATTGATCATCGGCTGACACAGGTATTTGAGAGAAACCAGAATAACCATCTAGAAAGCAAAAATGTGTATGTTTGGATAATCTTTCTAGCATATGATCAATAAAAGGTAAGGGGTAATGATCTTTTTTAGTAGCCTTATTTAATTTGCGGAAATCAATTACCATCCTATAACCTGTAATAATTCTTTGTGGAATCAATTCATCTTTATCATTAGGAACGACAGTAATACCTCCCTTCTTAGGAACACAATGGACAGGACTTACCCACCGACTATCAGCAACGGGATAAATTATACCTGCCTCAAGGAGCTTTAGTATTTCTTTTCTTACCACTTCTTTCATCTTAGGATTCAGTCATAGTTGGTGATCAATAACTGGTTTGGCATCTTTCTCCAAATTTATTTTGTGTTGACATAGAGTGGGACTAATGCCCTTAAGATCATCAAGAGTATATCCAATAGCAGCATGGTGCTTCTTCAGAGTTTTCAATAATTTTTCTTCCTCCTTCTCTGAAAGGTTAGCACTAATAATAACAGGATATATCTTCTTTTCATCAAGATAAGCATATTTAAGAGTATCAGGCAATGGTTTAAGCTCAAACACGGGATCACCCTTGGGTGGAGGAGGATCCCCTAAGATTTCAACAGGCAAGTTGTGTTTCAGAATAGGTCCCTGTTTAAAGAACACTTCATCTATTTCCCTTCTTTCATTCATATACATATCATTTTCATGGTCTAGCAAATATTGTTCTAAAGGATCACTAGGAGGTACGGCAATAGAAGCAAGACCAATAATTTCATCTTTACTAGGCAATTCCTCTTCACGGTGTTGTCTACGAAATTTAGAAAAGTTGAACTCATGAGACATATCACCTAAACCAATAGTAATAACATCCTTTTTGTAGTTTATCCTAGCATTAACAGTGTTTAAGAAGGGTCTACCAAATATAATGGGACAAAAGCTATCTTGTGGGGAACCAAGAACAAGAAAATCAGCAGGATATTTAGTTTTCTCACACAAGACTTCAGCATCTCTAACAATCCCAATTGGTGAAATAGTATCTCTATTGGCAAGTTTAATTGTGACATCAATATCTTCTAACTCAGCAGGTGCAATATCATGCATAATTTCGTTGTACAAGTCAATAGGTATTGCACTAGCACTAGCACCCATATCACACAAGCTATGATAACAATGATCTCCTATTTTCACAGAAATAACAGGCATGCCTACCACAGGTCTATGTTTATCTTTAGCACAAGGTTTAGCAATTCTAGCAGTTTCATCACAGAAATAGATAACATGCCCATCAATATTATCAGCCAAGAGATCCTTAACAATAGCAATATTAGGTTCAACTTTAACTTGCTCAGGAGGTGTATAGGTTCTAATATTGCTTTTATGAACCACAGTTGAAGCTTTAGCATGATCTTTTATCCTAACAGGAAAAGGTGGTTTCTCAACATAAGCAGTAGGAACAATAGGATCATTATAAGTGATAGTCTTTTCTTCAACTTTAATAGGTGCAGCTACTTTTACTTCAATGGGGGGATGATATTTAAACCACTTCTCCTTAGGGAGGTCAACATGAGTAGCAAAATATTCACAGAAAGAAGCTACTATCTTAGAGTCAAGTCCATATTTAGTGCTAAATTTACGGAAAACATCGGTATCCATAAAGATTTAACAAAATCAAACTTAGGTGTCATACCTGACTTCTTACCTTCGTCGAGATCCCAATCTTTAGAGTTGCGTTTAATTCTTTCCAATAAATCCCATTTGAATTCAATAGTCTTCATCATAAAAGAGCCAGCACAAGAAGTATCGAGCATGGTGCGGTTGTTATCAGAAAGCCGAGCATAAATTTTTTGAATAATCATTTCTCTTGAGAGCTCATGATTGGGGCATGAATATAACATTGACTTAAGCCTCCCCCAACCTTGAGCGATGCTTTCTCCTTCGCGAGGCCAAAAATTATATATATAATTACGATCACGATGAACAAGATGCATAGGATAAAACTCCTGATGAAATTCCAATTTTGATCGTTTGTAGTTCCATGATCCCATATCATCACATAGCCTATACCATGTCAATGCATTTCCCTTCAAAGATAAAGGGAAGACCTTCTTCTTAATAACATCATCAGGCACACCTGCAAGCTTAAATAATCCACAAACTTCATCCACATATATTAGGTGCTCATCAGGATGCATTGTTCCGTCTCCTGCAAAAGGATTAGCTAGCAGTTTTTCTATCATACCCAAAGGAATCTCAAAGTTGACATTTTCATTTTCAGTAGGTTCAATAGGTTGAGGAGCAACTGTTTGCTCTACTGGTCGGGGTGAAGATACCCCGAACAAGCCCCTCAGAGGATTAGTTTCCATAGTAACAAGTGACAGTAAATTTCAGCACACTATATAAGATTATTGTCCTCGGAGGTCCTGTCCTATGTACGGAAAACCTGCATGCAAAGGAGCCCTCTTGCTATTGGCAATGCTCTTGCCCTGTTTCGAATCTGCTCAATAGCTCAAGCAGCCGCATCGAGATCGGCGGGGTAGCCTTCCGTAATCGGCAACGCTCTCGATTCTGACTCGAGTCAAGCTCGACAGTTGGAGCGGCCGCGTTGAGAGCGGTAAGGTGGTTCGCCTGGCAGCAAGTATACCTGGCAGGCTATTGGGGATCTGTCCTCAAGGCGCCGTGGCCTAGGTTACGCGCTGGCAAGCCTACCTGTCGGATTTCGGGTTCCGGCAGACCCTTAAGGTTCGAACTCTGGGATGCGCGCGAAGATTACGTCTTCTACCTCTCCGTCTCGCAAGGACCTAAACTACTGAAAGAACTGCGCAAGAGACACAAGGTTTATACTGGTTCGGGCCACTGTTGTGGTGTAATACCCTACTCCAGTGTGTGGTGGGTCGATTGCTTCTTGGGGCTGATGATGATGAACAATACAAGGAAGAACAGCCTCGCGAGGGTCTGCTCTTGGCTGGGGCAATGAACTGCTGGGAGGAGTTCAGCCACCTTTCTCTCTCTATATATATATGCTTCCAACCTCTCTATCGAGCCTCCCCTTCCTTTTTTCCAACCCCTTGCTCTGTGGGCGGCTGGTCCTATTTATAGAGGCCTTGGTCCTCTTCCCAAATATTGAGCGGGAAGGGAGCCAACAATGGCGGGCTAATTTGAAGGGGGACAGCAAGTATCAGCTATCCTGACAAAAGTAGTCTTCACCTGCGCAAAGCTCTGGTGATGACGCCGTCTTGGGCTCCACGGTGACCTCCGTCTCGTAGTCCTCCTGGTCTTGGTCTCGTTGCACCAAAATGGCAACCTTTGCCTGATGCCTCGGTACTCCGCGGCTGCGCTTGCCCCCTTTGCACCAAAGAGGAAAGGAGGACGCTGTGCGGGCTGGCACCCGCCTGGTGCCCTGAGTCGTCATGGCTTGCGTCATGGGCACCTCGCGAGGTACCCCACCTTGATTTCTCCGCCTCCTCATGAGCCAGCCTGACGAGGCCGCACCTGAGGAAGCTTGACGTCGTCCGCCCCGCGAGGCTTGGCCCCTCGCGAGGGTCTTGAGTCTTGTGTTGGTGAAGATGGGCCGTGCCGGGCCCCCTTTGAGCCATGCCGCAGGCCGCAGGCAGGCAAGTCTGGGGACCCCCGTTCCCAGAACACCGACAGTAGCCCCCGGGCCCAAGGCGCGTCCGGACTTGGCCGTGCTGAGAGGCGAAAGCGCCAGGGCCCTAACAGCCTGCGGCCTTGGGCGCCGTGTGGCGGTTGATTAGACGTGGGCGGCACTGTTCCCCCACGCCCCCTTATTCTGCGCCCTGCTAGGCAGACTCGTAGTTGTACACAGCCACTCCCCTTCCTGTTGCTCGAGCGTCCCCTGTTCTTCCTCCCTTCGAACGCCAGCTCCTGCTTCCAATCCAATCTCGAATCTTCCCCCTCCTTCCCATCGCCATGGCTCTGACGAAGAAGGAGAGAGGGAAGAAACCCATGCCTCCGTCTTGTGTGCTACCATCGGTGGCCGCCGCCGTCGGCCGGTCGACCATACTCGATCGAGAGTGCCTGGGCAAGGTCAGCTTGGCTCTGGCCACCATCTTCAATGAGTGCGGGAGGACGACGGCCTGGCCCGCGCCCCACTTCTCCATCGACAGGATAGCTACCGAGGTCCCATGTTTTGACGACTCCCTGTGGGCGGGTCTGGTTCCCCCCTTTTCCGATTTCTTCAATGCCGTGCTCTCCCATTATCAGATCCACATGATGCACCTAAGTCCTGAGTCCATCACCCTCCTTTCGGTCTTCGCCTTCGTTTGTGAAGCCATGGTGGGCATCTCTCCTTCGGTTGCCTTGCTGCGCCACTTCTTCTCGCTGCATCTTGTCGACCCTACCCAATGCTGGGTGTGCGTGAGCTTTGCTGCCGAGCCTGAGACTGCAGCCTCTGGGATCGACTTCAAGCTCCCCCTGCCCACAGTTGGGTTCCGGGAGCGGTGGCTGTATGTGGACGCAGGGGTGCCCAGCCCCCTGCTATCGGAGCCGGCCTCGCCTGCGGTCCCCAATTCGGGTTGGGGCTAGGAGACGCTCGAGAGCCCCCGGCTCGTCTTCGTCTGGCGCTGCTTCGCGCTCTTGAGGTCGCTTGGCGTGACAGCGCCCAAGGTGGTGAAGGAGTTTCTGTTATGCCGTGTTGCTCCCCTTCAGCGCCACTCTCGCCGGATGTGGGCCTTCCGTGGGCGTGAGGATAACATGAGGCTCCAGGAAGAGGACCTGGCTCCTGAGGTGCTGAAGACGACACTCTTGACCTTGGCCGAGGACCCCAACCCCGGCAGCGTCCGACAGGAAGGGGCCTTGCTGTATCTCTGCCAGAGCAGGGTCGACTTCGTGAAGCAGATGCCCGTCTTCGATGAGTGGGGGCTGCGTCCCGCCGGCCTCCAGGGACCTCGTGAGAATCCAGTGGTGGTGACTGCCCTTCCAATCGGCCAAGGCGACTCCTCCTCAAGTGGCGGAGCAGGGAGGCATGCGGCGCCGGAGGCCAAGGGGGCTCCCGATGAGGTGACAGTGCCGGGTGATGCTCTCAAGGGGACAGCTCCTGGGACCCGTGCCGCTGAGGCTGAGGGTGGCAAGCAGCCGCTCCCAGTGCCCGGGGCTGAGGCCTCTGAGGCCCCAGCCGCGTCTTCTGGCGAGGTGATTGGCGGCACGCGCCAGGCAGGCGCCCTTGACGCGGATCGCTTTGATGCTCCATCTTCATCGCAGGTTGATCCTTGCGCTCTTCTCTTGGGCCGCTTCCGCGTGGACTTTTGAGGCCCTCCGGAGGAAAAGGGAGGCCCTGGGTGATGACTTCCCTTGTCGCGTGCTGAAGCGCAGGAAGTACTTCGCCACTGACGAGTAAGTCTTCTCCCTTTCTGGTTCCCGATCCTCTTGTTGCTTTCACTGATCCTTGCTCCGCAGGCCCCTTCCGGCCGAGCTCGCGGAAGTAGCCGAGGTGCCGCCTCCTTTGGTTTCGCCCCCTCTACCGTCCTCAAGCGCTTCGAGCAGCTCTGCCCTTATGGTGAGGGCGATCGAAGGGGTGGACCTCCCCGAGGTGCACCATGGACCGTCATTCCCCCCGATTTTCCTTCATGGGCCCTCTCGAGGCATAGCCAGCCTGCCGTGGGCTTCTCGTCTGGTCGTGGACTGTGACTGGTTGAGGGGCCCCTACGCCCTTCATCTGGAGACGGGCTGGCTCCAGGCTAGGCTTCTAGTGCAGCGCGCCCGGCCGTCGCAAGGGTGCCAGCCCCCAGCCCCCTGCCCGGAGGGGGAACAATGATTCGTGGCCCCCGGCGCTTGCTTGGGGTTGATGATGGTGTGGAAGACGTGCTCGAGCGCGCCCGGGAGCACCGCGCTCACCGCCAAGGGTTCTTCGAAGGGCGACTGACACGGTGAACCTGCTTGGGGAGGAGCTTGCTGATGAAGACGCGCGCCTGGAGGCCGAGGGCCTACGCCTGGCTGCAGGGAGGCGCGAGCTGGAGGCCGCCATCGTCCTCGCGCACCGTCAGCGTGATCTTGACGATGAAGAGGCGAAGGCGTCGCTAGAGGCCTCTCGGGTGGCCCGATCCCAGGCTGCCGAGGAGGCCCGGGGAGCTGACCGACGGCGAGAGGCAGCGGAGGAGCGGGCTCGGGAGCTCCTGGCCCGGTGCCACTCACTGGAGGAGCAAGTGGAGCTGCGCGAGTTGGCCCTTGCGTCGATGCGGGTGGCCTCCGGCGACCCAACTGAGCTCCAGAAGCGTGAGGAAGCGTTGACGCTGGAGGCCGCCGAACGCACCCGCGAGTACGAGCGGTTGGAGACAAGGGAGCGGTTGGTGATGCAGGCGGAGGACGATGTCGCCGCACGGGAAGCTCGTGTCCTGGAGGAGGTCGGACGCCGGGTGGTGATGGCGCGCCAAGACCTCGAGCGCGAGTTCGAGGGGAGGCTGGAGTTGATCCGGGTCGAAGCTGAAGGGAGGACCGTAGCCTTGAGGGCCAAGCGGGAGGAGGCGACGTGGCTGGCCGACGCCTCCCGGGCTGCCCTTGAGGAAGCGCAAGGGGAGTTAGCCGCCTCCCAGGCCGAGATGCTCCGTCTTCGCCAGCGGGTGGAGGAGGCTGAGGGAGTCGCGCGCCAGAACGTGGATGAGATATGTCAGCGGCAGGTCCTGGAGCACATGCACGGCCCCATGCTCGCCACGCTCCGGGAGAGAGCTAGCACAGCCTTGGGCAACATCTGTGAGGCAGCCGTTGGCGAGCCGCACACAGTCAACTATGCCGGCAACCTTCAGTTTTTCACCGCCATGGTGACGCAGCTGGAGGCGCGGTCGGCCAGGGCCGACAGGTTGGTGGAAGAGAGGAGCCGCGCTCTGCTCGGGCGCGCCTTTTCCCGTGTCTTCAGCCATCTCCTGAACATGGATTCCCACTTCTATTTTGACGCCGCCATCGCCCCAGTTCCCCAGGCCGTCCGAGGCGACCTGGCGCACTGGGTGGAAGACAACGTGGACGCCCTTGTCAGGGCCTTTGCTTCGGACGATGACGACGTGATCGTGGCTGCTGACGAGGGCGGTGTGGTGAACGGTCCTGACGCTGTTGGTGGCGACGCAGACGACGATGGCGAGTCCGGCGACGCCAGCGACGGCCCGAGAGGTGCTTCCAAGGACGCATTGGGGGATTGGTCCGACTGAGTGTGTATCGCTCCTGTCTTTTTTACCCTGCGTGAATAGAACTCAGGTTTTTGACCTGATGGCCGTGAGAGCATTTTGGGAGGGGAAGCCCCTCATGTAAAACCTGTGTTCATCGTATTGGCAGTTGTCATATTGCACGAGCGCCCGCGCCTGGTGGTTGGCTGGTTTACCTTTGTTTCGTGTAAGCCCCGAAGTAGCCTGTGACGTCTTGGGTGTTCTTTAGTTGAATCCGTAGGGTATGAGAGGGTCGCTGGCGGGGAGCTTCACAAGCATTGGCCTTTTTCACAGGCTCTGGGCCTTTTCCTGAACGCGACAGCTTCACAGGCATTTGCCTTCTTCACAGGCTCTGGGCCTTTTCCTGAACACGACAGCTTCACATGCATTTGAATATCCTCCCAAGAGGGAGAAACAACGGCAGTTCGGGTTGTGCACGAGCCAGGCCTGACCCGACTCGCGAGGGGAGGCAGCTGTGGCGAAGCGGTAACCAGAACGCGAGAAATGGCTCGAACGAGAATAAGCACCCCTTCCCCGAACACACGCAAATCTCAAATTTGAATCCAACTTAAATCCAGCGGGGGAAAAGATACAGCCAAAGGGAAAGGCAATGAAAGCAGACAAAAGGCCGCGTCCGGCACCTAATCTAGTCTTGGACGTCTTCTCACCAGCGCGGAGCTAAGTGCTGTCCACTGGGCGTGGGAGGGAGCCCCAGGGCCTGAGGCCGGCACCCCTGAGACTCCGGGGCATGTACAGCCCCACTCATTATTACGTGAGAGTGTCACGGGGCGGCGAGCTTCACAGGCACTGGGCCTTCTTCACAGGTACTGGCCTTGCTTCATATCGCTAGACGAGGGCCCCGCCTTGCGCCACACTCTAGTGCCATCAGCAACGACCGGAACCCAGGACGCCGCCCGATGGGGTAGAGCGGTCGCCAGCGGTTCCCCCGACGACCATGGGTCCTCCGCCAGGGGCAGGCCTGAGGCACCTCCCCAGCAGAGGGCCTACCTCCTGAGAACACCTTGCTTCGAACGCCGCAGTGGTGATGTTGGATCTCGGCCCCTCTCCTGCAGCCCCCTGCGCCCTCCTCCCGAGGGGTAGGAAACCGTGGGAGCGGGGCAGCTGCTTGCTGCGGCGACCTGCACCTCCTGCGATCCCTGGTTAGCGTATACCTGCTCCTGAAGAATTAGCGGTGCCCGATAATCGTTGCCTCCAGTGTGGTCAGTGGGACCGTTCCGGGGCTCCTGAAAAGGCCCAGCTTCTAGTGCCTCATCCCCCCAGCTTGGGCTGAGGAGCGAGCCTTGTCCGTTCTCGTGAAGGTGTCCTTGGTCCATCATGAGGGGCACGTATTCCTCTGGCGCCGTCATCCCGAATGCTACGCCGTAATGCCCCGCATGCCACGCGGTCCTGCCTGTCACGCCCACTGCGGGGTGGCAGCGCGGCCGCCCACTGGGGCCGCGGGTCGCGTTGAGTCCTTCTTCGCAGGCCGGGGGCGGGGGCAGCGCCGCCACCGGTCCGGCGCTGACAGCTTTACTGGCGTCGGAGTAGCCTTGGAGCCCGTGGGCGCGTGCGGAGCCCCCGCGCGGGTCGCTCTGGGCTTGAGTTGGGAGCTGGGTGGAGAAGGGGTGAGCCCCTGAGGCGGCGAAGCCCAGGAGCTCCGCCACTCGCTCCAACAGCACGTCGTGGCCGCCCTCCAGCAGTCTGCACTGCAACAGCTCTGGGGCAACCATGAGCGCGGCCCTCGAGTTTGCCTGCTCCCGGCGGGTGTACGGCGTCGTGGTCACGGCGTGATTGGAGGCCCTTGCTGCCGACCGTGCCTGTCGCGGTGTAAGAGTTGTCGAAGTCTGCCCGCGTCACCCGTGGCCCGTAGCGCCCTGCGGACCGTGAGCTGCCTGGGGCACGGGGTCGCCCGAAGCGAGCGGTTCCACGCGGGAGGGCCACGCAGCCCAAGGGGCGGGGTTGCCCTCCTGGTCGCCGGGCATGGTGATGACGACGCGACGGGGCACGGAGCGGTGGAAGACTAATTCCGGCGCACCCCTACCTGGCGCGCCAAATGTCGGATTTCGGGTTCCGGCAGACCCTTAAGGTTCGAACTCTGGGGTGCGCACGAAGATTACGTCTTCTACCTCTCCGTCTCGCAAGGACCTAAACTACTGAAAGAACTGCGCAAGAGACACAAGGTTTATACTGGTTCGGGCCACCGTTGTGGTGTAATACCCTACTCCAGTGTGTGGTGGGTGGATTGCCTCTTGGGGCTGATGATGATGAACAATACAAGGAAGAACAGCCTCGCGGGGGTCTGCTCTTGGCTGGGGCAATGAACTGCTGGGAGGAGTTCAGCCACCTTTCTCTCTCTATATATATGCTTCCAACCTCTCTATCGAGCCTCCCCTTCCTTTTTTCCAACCCCTTGCTCTGTGGGCGGCTGATCCTATTTATAGAGGCCCTGATCCTCTTCCCAAATATTGAGCGGGAAGGGAGCCAACAATGGCGGGCTAATTTGAAGGGGGACAGCAAGTATCAGCTATCCTAACAAAAGTAGTCTTTGCCTGCGCAAAGCTCTGGTGATGGCGCCGTCTTGGGCTCCACGGTGACCTCCGTCTCGTAGTCCTCCTGGTCTTGGTCTCGTTGCACCGAAATGGCAACCTTTGCCTGATGCCTCGGTACTCCGCGGCTGCGCTTGCCCCCTTTGCACCAAAGAGGAAAGGAGGACGCTGCGCGGGCTGGCACCCGCCTGGCGCCCTGAGTCGTCATGGCTTGCGTCACGGGCACCTCGCGAGGTACCCCGCCTTGATTTCTCTGCCTCCTCGTGAGCCAGCCTGACGAGGCCGCGCCTGAGGAAGCTCCACGTCATCCGCCCCGTGAGGCTTGGCCCCTCGCGAGGGTCTTGAGTCTTGTGTTGGTGAAGATGGGCCGTGCCAGGCCCCCTTTGAGCCACACCGCAGGCCGCAGGCAGGCAAGTCTAGGGACCCCCGTTCCCAGAACACCGACACTACCCGACTAATGTAGGGTGGACATGCAAAGGGGGATCAAGCAGGACAATAACATGCATCGTTTTCAAAAGTACTACAGAGTTATATTACATCAGTTGTTGCTGCGGTTCTAACTAAAGATATAAATTGTCTTGGCCATGAACCTGCAGCGGCAATAAGAAATGGGTTGCCTAATTACGGCGCGGGCCCTCCACCCTCTCGATTCCGTCGATGCGGCTGATGATGGGCTTGATACGTTCCTTGAGCGTCGCGAGGTCCACATCCTCCGACAAGCTCTCCAGCGCGGCGTCGAAGTCAAGGTTGGGGTTCCAGTGCGCCACCTTGGTGAGGACCTTGGTCATGGCACCCCGGCAAAGCTTCCGGGCCTCATCGGCTACAGAGGCCACCCTGCTGGAGCGAAGATGCTCCAGGGCTCCAAGGACACCCTTGAAGAATACGGTCAGCTTGGCATTGGAACTCATGTTGCGCTCCGGGGTATACCTCACGTTTGGCATCCCCATGATAGCCAGCTTCACGGTGATCCTGCTGGCGACGTCTTCGAGGTGGCCGATCCAGCGGTTCTCGCCTTCCACAAACTCCTTGTGGTTGGCGACTTCGTTCTTCTGCAGCTACCTCTCGGCCTCCAGATCCTTGGCCAGGGTCTCCTCCCGGGCTTTGGCCTCTAAGAGCATCCCCTCGAGACTCTCCAGCTTCAGCTTGAGGTCTTTGATGGAGTTGTTGGCCTCAGAAAGCTGCCTGGCCTTGTCGAGGACTGCGCCCTGCGCCTCAACCAGGGCACCGTTGAGCGTGTCCTTTGATGTCCCACAAGTATAGGGGATCTATCGTAGTCCTTTCGATAAGTAAGAGTGTCGAACCCAACGAGGAGCAGAAGGAAATGATAAGCGGTTTTCAACAAGGTATTCTCTGCAAGCACTGAAATTATAGGTAACAAATAGTTTTGTGATAAGATAATTTGTAACAAGCAAGAAGTAACAAAAGTAAATAAAGTGCAGCAAGGTGGCCCAATCCTTTTTGTAGCAAAGGACAAGCCTGGACAAACTCTTATATAGAGAAAAGCTCTCCCGAGGACACATGGGAATTATCGTCAAGCTAGGTTTCATCACGATCATATGATTCACGTTCTGTACTTTGATAATTTGGTATATGGGTGGACCGGTACTTGGGTGCTGTCCTTACTTGGACAAGCATCCCACTTATGATTAACCTCTATTGCAAGCATTTGCAAGTGCAACAAAAGTATTAAGGTAAACCTAACCATAGCATGAAACATGTGGATCCAAATCAGCCCCTTACGAAGCAACGCATAAACTAGGGTTTAAGCTTGTGTCACTCTAGCAACCCATCATCTACTTATTACTTCCCAATGCCTTCCTCTAGGCCCAAATAATGGTGAAGTGTCATGTAGTCGACGTTCACATAACACCACTAGAGGAGAGACAACATACATCTCATCAAAATATCGAACGAATACCAAATTCACATGACTACTAATAGCAAGACTTGTCCCATGTCCTCAGGAACAAACGTAACTACTCACAAAGCATATTCATGTTCATAATCAGAGGGTTATTAATATGCATATAGGATCTGAACATATGATCTTCCACCAAATAAACCAACTAGCATCAACTACAAGAAGTAATTAACACTACTAGCAACCCACAGGTACCAATCCCAGACTTAGAGACAAGAATTGGATACAAGAGATGAACTAGGGTTTGAGAGGAGATGGTGCTGGTGAAGATGTTGATGGAGATTGACCCCCTCCCCATGAGAGGAGCGTTGCTGATGATTTCCCCCTCCCGGAGGGAAGTTTTCCCGGCAGAACAGCTCCGCCAGAGCCCTAGATTGGTTCCACCTCGTGGCGGCGGAGTCTCGTCCCGAAAGCTTGCTTATGATTTTTTTTCTCCACGAAAGACTCCATATAGCAGAAGATGGGCATTAGAGGGCCACCAGGGGGCCCACGAGGCAGGGGGGCGCACCCCCACCCTCGTGGCTGGTGAGTGGCCCCCCTCTGGTACTTTTTGCGCTCAATATTTTTTATATATTCTGAAACGTGCTCCCATGAAGTTTCAGGACTTTTGGAGATGTGCAGAATAGGTCTCTAATATTTGCTCCTTTTCCAGCCCTGAATCCCAGCTGCCGGCATTCTTCCTCTTTATGTAAACCTGGTAAAATAAGAGAGAATAGGCATAAGCATTGTGACATAATGTGTAATAACATCCCATAATACAATAAATATCGATATAAAAGCATGATGCAAAATGGACGTATCACCTTCTCCTTGGACAGATTCAGGACTTGATCCTTCAGCCCGTCCCGCTCCACCTCCAGCTCCTTCACCTTGCCGGCGTGGACCAGAGCCTGGGCATTGAGTGCGTCCCTGTGCCTCTGCTCCAGCTCTTGGGTCCGCTGCACGACGAGCTTCTCCACCTCCTTGTCCTTGCCGCGGAGCGTCGCGGCAAGCTTCTCCTCACGCGCAGCAAGGTCCTCCGCCTGGGAGTTTATCACGGCCTGTTGCTGGCGCCGAGCAGCCTCGGCTTGGGCAGCCTCCTGCTTCGCCAGTTCCTGGGCCTTCTCGATGTCGGCCTGCTTCATGACAAGGGCCAAGTTGTGCTCAGCCAGCGTGTCGTGGGCGGCCTTCAAGTCCTTGTGGGCCTGGCAGAACCAAGCCCGCGCCTCGGCGATGCGCTCCCCAAGGTCCGCCTCCGCCTTGTCCACCACCGCCATCCTGGACTTGGCCTTGTCTAAGCGGGCATGTTGAAGCGCCTGGAGCTTCTGAAAGTTGGCGCTCATGTCCTGGAGGAGCCATTCTTCCTGGGAACCGCCGCCACCGCTGATACGTCTCCATCGTATCTACTTTTCCAAACACTTTTGCCCTTGTTTTGGACTCTAACTTGTATGATTTGAATGGAACTAACCCGGATTGACGCTGTTTTCAGCAGAATTGCCATGGTGTTGTTTTATGTGCAGAAAACAAATATTGTCGGAATGACCTGAAACTCCACGGAACATCTTAGAAAAAATAAAAAAAAATCCTCGCCAAAGATGAAGACCAGGGGGCCCACACCCTTCTCACGAGGGTGCCCCCCCCTAGGGCGCGCCCCTACCTCGTGGGCCCCCTGGATGCCCTCCAACGCCAACTCCAACTCTATATATTTGCTTTCGGAGAGAAAAAATCAGATAGAAGAAATCATCGCGTTTTACGATACGGAGCCGCCGCCAAGCCCTAAAACCTCTCGGGAGGGCTGATCTGGAGTCCATTCGGGGCTCCGGAGAGGGGGATTCGTCGCCGTCGTCATCATCAACCATCCTCCATCACCAATTTCATGATGCTCACCGCCGTGCATGAGTAATTCCATCATAGGCTTGCTGGACTGTGATGGGTTGGATGAGATTTATCATGTAATCGAGTTAGTTTTGTTAGGGTTTGATCCCTAGTATCCATTATGTTCTGAGATTGATGTTGCTATGACTTTGCTATGCTTAATGCTTGTCACTAGGGCCCGAGTGCCATGATTTCAGATCTGAACCTATTATGTTTTCATGAATATATGTGAGTTCTTGATCCTATCTTGCAAGTCTATAGTCACCTACTATGTGTTATGATCTGGCAACCCCGAAGTGACAATAATCAGGACCACTCCCGGTGATGACCATAGTTTGAGGAGTTCATGTATTCACTATGTGCTAATGCTTTGTTCCGGTTCTCTATTAAAAGGAGGCCTTAATATCCCTTAGTTTCCAATAGGACCCCGCTGCCACGTGAGGGTAGGACAAAAGATGTCATGCAAGTTCTTTTCCATAAGCACGTATGACTATATACAGAATACATGCCTACATTACATTGATGAATTGGAGCTAGTTCTGTGTCACCCTATGTTATGACTGTTACATGATGAACCGCATCCGGCATAATTATCCATCACTGATCCGGTGCCTACGAGTTTTCCATATACTAGTTTACGCTTATCTACTTTCCCGCTGCTACTGTTACAATCACTACAAAATAGCAAAAACATTACTTTTGCTGTCTTTACTTTTGTTGCCGCTACCACCACTATCATATTACTTTGCTACTAAACACGTTGCTGTAGATACTAAGTTTCCAGGTGTGGTTGAATTGACAACTCAGCTGCTAATACTTAAGAATATTCTTTGGCTCCCCTTGTGTTGAATCAATAAATTTGGGTTGAATACTCTACCCTCAAAAGCTGTTGCGATCCCCTATACTTGTGGGTTATCAAGACTAATTTCTGGCGCCGTTGCCGGGGAGCATAGATCTATTCTTTGAGTCACTTGGGATTTATATCTGCTGGACACTATGAAGAACTTGAGAGATCCAAAAACCAAGATCTATCCCTCAACTACGAGGGGAGGTAAGGAACTGCCATCTAGCTCTGCACTTGATTCACCTTCTGTTATGAGTAAGTTTGCGACACCTACACCTGCTTCTGCTATTCGTTATGATATGTCGCATGTTATTGATGATGCCACTTCTGCTATGCATGATACTTATGATGAAACTGCTTCTATGCCTATTACTACTGTGCCCCTTGGTGAATTTCTTGATGAACAAATTGCCAGGGCTATAGAAAAAGAAATTATTGAATCTGAATACGATGATGATAGTGATGATGAAAATGTGCCTGTTATTCCTAAGGGCTATCTTTTTGATATGGAATCTTCTGCCGCTATTTTAGCTTGCAAAGATAGATATGAGCTTAAGAGGGAACAAAGAATCACTTAGAGATAAAATGAAAACCGACCCTGCTTTTGCTACTTCACCTATTTGTGTTCCTGATAAGGATTATGAATTCTCTGTTGATCCTGATATAATTACTTTGGTCGAATATGATCCGTTCTATGGCTATGAATCTGAAATTGTTGTGGCACATCTTACTAAGTTAAATGATATAGCTGTCATGTTTACTAATGATGAGAGATCGTGTTACTTTTATATACTCAAAATATTTCCGTTCTCATTAAAGGGTGATGCTAAGATGTGGTTTAATTCTCTTGATCCTGGTTGTGTGCATAGTCCCCAGGATATGATTTATTACTTCTCTGCTAAATATTTCCCTGCTCATAAGAAACAAGCTGCTTTGAGGGAAATATACAACTTCGTGCAAATTAAAGAAGAGAGTCTCCCACAAGCTTGGGGGAGGCTTCTCAAGTTACTTAATGCTTTGCCTGATCATCCTATTAAGAAACCTGAAATACTTGATATCTTTTATAATGGACTAGCCGATGCTTCCAGAGATTACCTGGATAGTTGTGCTGGTTCTCTTTTCAGGGAAAGAACACCGGATGAAGCTGAAATTCTATTGAATAATATGTTGACAAATGAAAATAATTGGGCACCTCCTAAGCCAGCTCCTGAGCCAACTCCTGCTCCAATTACTGAACTTATTCCTAAACCAACTCCGAAGAAGAGAGGTGTTCTATTTCTCAGTCCCGAAGATATGCAAGAGGCAAAGAAATCTATGAAAGAAAAAGGTATTAAAGCTGAAGATGTCAAGAATTTACCTCCTATTGAAGAAATACATGGTCTTAATATACCGCCTATTGAATAAACATATGATCTTAATTCTTTATTTATTGAAGAACCTCCCGATCCCGATATCCCGACACAGGTAGTAAAGGTAAATTCTCTCTATAGATATGATAAAGCTGAAGTTCCTCCTACTAAAGTTGCTAGTTAGTGCTTGGATGAGTCTGATAACTTTATGTTTAAGCAAGACGACTTCAATGCTTATTTTGGTAGACAATTAAAAGAAAATGCTTATATGATTAGACGCTTGGGTGATTATATGGCTAATATTAAAGGTGAACTTAAACTTGTTAGCAAACATGCTTCTATGGTTACCACTCAAGTAGAACAAGTACTTAAGGTTCAAAAAGAAGTGCTTGATGAAATGAATAGTAGGAAAAATGATTATCCTGTTAGAGTGGCTACTAGAACTGGTAGAATGACTCAGGAACCTTTGTATCCTGAAGGCCATCCTAAGAGAATCGAGCAAGATTCTCAAAGAAATAATATTGATGTTCCTAGTTCTTCTAAAAAGAAGAAGAAGAAAAATGATAGAACTGTGCAAACTTCTAGTGAACCTATTTTTGAACCACCTGATAATCCAAATGATATTTCTATGTCTGATGCTGAAACACAATCTGGTAATGAACATGAACCTAATGAAAATATTGATAATGATGTTCATGATGATGCTCAACCTAGTAATGACAATGATGTAGAAGTTGAGTCTGCTGTTGATCTTGATAACCCACAGTCAAAGAATCAACGTTATGATAAAAGAGACTTTGTTGCTAGGAAACATGGTAAAGAAAGGGAACCTTGGGTTCAGAAACCCATGCATTTTCCTCCGAAACCATCCAAGAAAAAGGATGATGAGGATTTTGAGCGATTTGCTGAAATGATTAGGCCTATCTTTTTGCGTATGAGATTAACTGATGTGCTCAAAACAAATACTTATGCTAAATATATGAAGGATATCATTACTAATAAAAGAAAGATACCGGAAGATGAAATTTCCACCATGCTTGCTAATTATACTTTTAAGGGTGGACCAAAGAAACTAGGAGACCCCGGAGTACCTACTATACTTTGCTCCATTAAAAGAAATTATATTAAAACTGCTTTATGTGATCTTGGAGCCGGTGTTAGTGTTATGCCTCTCTCTTTATATCATAGACTTGACTTGAATAAGCTGACACCTACCGAAATATCTTTGCAAATGGCTGATAAATCAACTGCTATACCTGTCGGTATTTGTGAGGATGTGCCTGTTGTGGTTGCAAACGTTACTATTTTAACGGACTTTGTTATTCTTGATATTCCCGAGGATGATAGTATGTCTATTATTCTTGGAAGACCTTTTCTTAATACTGCAGGGGCTGTTATTGATTGTAACAAAGGCAATCAACCTCAAGTTCATAGTATCAACTCTATTGGAAAAATTCCATCGATTATATTTGGAGGTTTTGAATTTCCTCTTCCTACTGTCAAGAAGAAATATGATATTCTTATTATTGGGGATGTGCATATCCCGTTGAGGTAACTTAGTGTTATTCGAAATTTCACCGGTTTCATGATTATCGGAATGAGTTTGTTAACAAGACTTGATCAACCTTGTTAGTGGATTCTTTTTGATGAGCATGAGATGGATGAAACTAGAAGCACCACCTTCTGCACCTTTTCTTTATTTTTTGTCAATTAGTAGAAATAAAGTAAAAATAGTATTTTTCAGTCTGTTTCCTGGCTTATCCATGCAATATAAAAATATCCCGAAAATAAAAGTCCTCAGAATGACATGCCAATTTAATATGATTTTTTCGAAAATATTTGAGGATTTACTGTGCAAAAATTACCACGGGAGGAGCTGCCACCTGGCCACGAGGGTGGTGGGCGCGCCCCCCCTATAGGGCGCGCCCCCCTGCCTCGTGGGCCCACGGTGGCCCTCCTCCACTTATCCCAGCATCCATCTTCTTCCTCTGTCTCACACAAATCCAAAAACCAACTCAAGCACGAGTTCCAGCCACTTTTGCTGTGATTTTCGATCTCCTTGCTCAAAGCACCTCTCGCAAAACTGCTTGGGGAGATTGTTCCTTGGTATGTGACTCCTCCATTGGTCCAATTAGTTTTTGTTCTAGTGCTTTATTCTTTGCAAATTTGTGCTGCATAGGTGACCTTGTTGTTGAGCTTGCATGTCAAATTTATATGGTTCTAAGTAGTTCTAATGCTTGATATAGGCTCTAGGCACTTGTAGGAGTAGTTGCTATCACTTTTATTAAAGTTGGTTCACTTTTGTTTGAAGTTACTAAAAATTTCAGAATTTTTCAGAGAAAAACAATATGCTTAGGAAGATGTTCCAAGGTGGTTCCTCTAAGAAGCAAGGACCCAGGATTGCTATGCGCGATGCTGACGAGGATCCACCAAGAGACGCTCTAGTACGGCCTTGCGAATGGCCGTCGGAAAATTTTATGGACCATGCGGGAATTAAAGAAGAATTCAAAGCATATTTGCGCAATGCCGATCTTGAGGATTTTGAGGCTAACAAATGCCCCCAGTATCGTGATCTCACAAGTTCATTTGTGAGGAGGTTTGAGTATTCATCTTCACGTAATTCTCCTTCAGTCATGTTTGATCTCTATGACAAATCTTATACCATGGACTTAGAGGATTTCACTTCTGTTTGCAAACTTCCATCATGGGGTAGTGTTAGGGATCCCCCTAAATCTGAATTTAGAAACTTTCTTGCTAGTATAACTGCGGGGGAATCTAGAGATATAACGCAGGCTACCATAGGGAGCATTCACTTTCCTGCTATACATTATCTTGCTCTCTTCATCGGTAGATGCATAAATGCTAAGGATGAAGCATGTCATATGTGTGTCCCTGATCTTAGCATTCTTAGGAGTGCTGTGTTAGGAGACCAATCTTATCATATGGGAGCCATTGTAGCTCATAGGTTGCATCATAATAGACATAATGGAGATTTCTTTGGAGGAATTTATGCAATCCGCTTAGCTCATTTCCTTGAGATAGACATTCGTGAGGGTGATACGGAGTTGCCTCCTACATATTTAGATTATGACTCTATGGCTTCACACCAGTTTGTCAAGAGGACTGAATCACCTCTCTTATATCGTTTAATTTTTGATAAACGATGTGTTTTCCGTATTACTCTCCCTGCTCCTGCCTTCTTTGATTCACAGACAAAAAGAAGATATGTTATTACCAGAGAGGAGGCAGAAGAGTACGAGAGGAGAGCGGAGGCAGCTCGACTCCACGCTGCAGCTCAGCAGGCGATAACCGCTGCACATCAGTATGATCCCAACTATTCTTCCTCATCACAGTACGACCCCAACAACTATTATTATGGATATCCGCCAGGCCAGCCGTGGCCATAGACCAACTTAGGCCAAAAGCCTAAGCTTGGGGGAGTATGTATTTCTCACCGACATTACATTTATGTTCACACACACTCATTGCTAAATATCGGTGCTCATACTTTTTCACTGTAATATCCATTCTAGTTTATTTTATTTTTCCTGCTTTCTTCTTGTGTGTTTGTTAAACCTTAAGAAAAACAAAAAAAATTAGTAGTAGTTTATTTTCTGCTGTAGTAGTAATAACTAAAAAGAAAACCCAATTTTTTCCCCGTTCTTCTTTTGCTTGTTGGGAGCTTAGGGAGTCCTGGATTAGGGGGTGTTCGGATAGCCGAACTATACCTTCAAGCCGGACTCCTAGACTATGAAGATACAAGATTGAAGACTCCGTCTCGTGTCCGAAAGGGACTTTCCTTGGCGTGGAAGGCAAGCTTGGCGATACGGATGTTCAGATCTCCTACCATTGTAACCGACTCTATGTAACCCTAACCCTATCTGGTGTCTATATAAACCGGAGGGTTTTAGTCCGTAGGACAACATACACATCGACAATCATACCATAGGCTAGCTTCTAGGGTTTAGCCTCTCTAATCTCGTGGTAGATCAACTCTTGTACTACCCATATCATCAATATTAATCAAGCAGGACGTAGGATTTTACCTCCATCAAGAGGGCCCGAACCTGGGTAAAACTTCGTGTCCCCTGCCTCCTGTTACCATCCGGCCTAGACGCACAGTTCAGGACCCCCTACCCGAGATCCGCCGGTTTTGACACCGACATTGGTGCTTTCATTGAGAGTTCCTCTGTGCCATCGCCGTCAGGCCCGATGGCTCCTACGATCATCAATGGCAATGCAGTCCAGGGTGAGACCTTCCTCCCCGGACAGATCTTCGCCTTTGGCGGCTTTGCACTGCGAGCCGATTCACTTGGCCATCTAGAGCAGATCGAAAGCTACGCCCCTGGCCGTTAGGTCAGATTCGGAAGTTTAAACTACACGCCCGACATCCGCGGGGACTTGATCTTCGACGGATTCGAACCACTGCCGAGCGCGCCGCACTGTCACGACGAGCATGATCTAGCTCTGCCGCCGAACAGAGCCCTGGAGGCCGCACCCGCATCGGCTCCGACCCCTAGTTCAGAGCCGGCCGCGTCGATCGAGGATGGGCGGTTGGACGCCACCTTGGGGGCTGCGATCCCAACGGCGGTTGAGCCGAACACCAGCCCCGTACTCTGCAATACTCGTGACTCCATGGAGCCGGATTCTTCTCCAGACTCCGAACTCTCCGCGCCCCTGCTGAGAGAATCCGATTGGGCGCCGATCATGGAGTTCACGGCCGCGGACGTCTTTCAGCACTCGCCTTTCGGCGATATCTTGAAATCACTAAAGTCTCTCTCTTTGTCAGGAGAGCCCTGGCCGGACTACGGTCAGCAAAGTTGGGGTACGGACGATGAAGAAATTCAAAACCCACCCACCACCCACTTTGTAGCCACTGTCGACAACTTAACCGACATGCTTGACTTCGACTCCGAAGACATCGACGGTATGGACACCGATGAAGGAGATGATGAAGAACCAGCGCCTACTAGGCCCTGGAAAGCCACCTCGTCATATGACATATACATGGTGGACACCCCAGAAGAGGGAGAGGGCGATGGAATAGCGGAGGATGACCCCTCCAAGAAACAGCAAAAGCGCCGGCATAGCGGCGCCGCTCAAAATCCCGCCAACACAAAAACGGCGATTCCAACACGGGAGACAATAATACCCCGAAAAGCGCCGAAGAACATCCCCCCGGGCAAGATTTAGCACAGGAGGATGGAGAAACCAGCCCTCATGAGAGAGCGGCCGACAGAGAGGTCGAGGACGATAATTGTATGCCTCCCTCCGAAGACGAGGCAAGCCTCGACGACGACGAATTTGCATGCCGGAGGATCTCGTCGAACAAGAGCGTTTTCAACGTAGGCTTATGGCCACGGCAAGAAGCCTTAAGAAAAAACAGCAACAGCTTAAAGCTGATCAAGATCGGCTAGTCAATAGATGGACTGAAGTCCTTGCGGCCGAAGAGCATAAACCCGAACACCCCTCCAAGTGCTACCCGAAGCGCAGGTTGCTACCCCGATTAGAGGAGGAAGCACTCGACGCGGCTGACAGGCCACCTCGTGGCCGCGACAGAGAGGCCTCATGGCCCTCCACCCAAGCCGCACCCCGTACCAAGGCACGGGAATATGCGCCGGACTTACGAGACATGTTGGAGGACAAGGCAAGGCAAACAAGATCGATCTACGGATCGAGTAGGCGCCCCACGGCTCGAGACAATAACCGTCACGCCGGCCACAAATTCGGCAGGGCCGAACACAGTAGAAAAAGCTCATTGGAGCTACGTCATGATATCGCCCAGTACAGAGGCGCCGCACACCCTTTGTGCTTCACAGACGAAATAATGGATCATCAAATCACCGAGGGTTTCAAACCCGTAAACATCGAATCATATGATGGCTCAACAGATCCCGCGGTATGGATCGAGGATTATCTCCTTCATATCCACATGGCCCGCGGCGATGATTTCCATGCCATCAAATACCTCCCACTCAAGCTTAAAGGACCAGCCCGGCAGTGGCTTAACAACCTGCCAACAGGGTCAATCAGCTGTTGGGAGGACCTAGAAGCCGCATTCCTCGATAATTTCCAGGGAACTTATGTGCAACCCCCAGACGCTGACGACCTAAGCCACATAATTCAGCAGCCAGACGAATCGTCCAGGCAATTCTGGACACGGTTCCTAACAAAGAAAAATCAAATACTCGACTGTCCGGACGCAGAGGCCTTAGCAGCCTTCAAGCATAATATCCGTGACGAGTGGCTTGCCCGGCACCTAGGACAGGAGAAGCCGAAATCTATGGCAGCACTCACGGCACTCATGACCCGCTTTTGCGCGGGAGAAGACAGCTGGCTTGCTCGTAGCAACTATATGACCAAGAACCCTGGTCGTTTGGACACCAGGGACATTAATGGCAGGTCGCATCGCAACCAGCAGAAGCGCCGCATCAACGGCTACAATGCTAAGGATACGGCAGTTAATGCCGGATTCAGAGGCTCTAAATCCGGTCAGTGGAAAAAGTCATTCAAAAGGAATCCTAGGGGCCCATCTAGCTTGGACCGAATACTCGACCGCTTGTGCCAAATACATGGCACCCCCGAAAAGCCGGCCAATCACACCAACAGGGACTGTTGGGTGTTCAAGCAGGCAGGCAGATTAAGCGCCGACAATGAAGACAAGGGGCTGCATAGCGATGACGACGAGGAGCCCCGACCGCCAAACAACAATGGACAGAAGGGTTTTCCCCCACAAGTGCGGACGGTGAACATGATATACGCCACCCACGTCCCCAAAAGGGAGCGGAAGCGCGTGTTAAGGGACGTATACGCGGTAGAGCCAGTCGCCCCAAAGTTCAACCCATGGTCCTCATGCCCGATCACCTTTGATCGAAGAGACCATCCCACTAGCATCCGTCATGGTGGATTCGCCGCATTGGTTCTCGACCCAATCATTGACGGATTTCATCTCACTAGAGTCCTTATGGACGGCGGCAGTAGCCTGAACCTGCTTTACCAGGATACAGTGCGGAAAATGGGCATAGATCCCTCGAGGATTAAGCCCACCAAAACGACCTTTATAGGCGTAATACCAGGTGTAGAGGCCAGCTGCAGAGGCTCGGTCACACTTGAAGTGGTCTTCGGATCTTCGGATAATTTCCAAAGCGAGGAGTTAATCTTCGACATAGTCCCATTCCACAGTGGTTATCACGCACTGCTCGGGCGAACCGCATTCGCCAAGTTCAATGCGGTCCCGCACTACGCATACCTTAAGCTTAAGATGCCAGGCCCTCGAGGAGTAATTACGGTCAATGGAAACACCGAATGCTCCCTCCAAATGGAGGAGCACACGGCGGCCCTTGCAGCGGAAGTACAAAGCAGCTTCTCCAGGCAGTTCTCCAGTCCGGCCATTAAACGTCCGGACACAGTCAAGCGCGCCCGGAGTAACCTACAACAAGACTGCCTGGCACGTTTCGAGCAGGTGTAGCAATGCGGCCCCAACCCCAACCCCCGCAAAAAGGCGATGCCAGTACTTTGCGTCCATAACTATGCTCTGGAAATACCATGGGCATAGGGGGAGGGGCACCATCATGGCACACCCAAAACACGGCTTAAACCGCACCAGGGGCTGCCGATTTTTTTACTTTTCTCTTACTTTCAGGACTCTACTCTTCGGAAGGCTTGTTTGATAGTTTAATTGCCGCACAAACGATGCAAGAACTAGGGAAGCAGACAAGCCATGCCGCATTACCGAAATCACAGGTGGTCTCTATCACGAGCAGTATACCTGTTTCGCATACTATTCCGCAGCTCGCCCCTGGAGCAGACATGTTAAATAGTCCAACTTTTCATTTATCGCATTACTTGTATCGTTCTGCTTTGATCGCAACTATTTTAATGAACAATGCATAGCTTTTGCCTATTTTTTGCATTACTTATATATATGTGTGTGTGTGTTCCTTAATGACATGTTGCACCCGTACACTTTGGTACGGCCAAAATACGCCAGGGGCTTCAGTACCCCTCAACACGGTGTAAGAAGTCTGAACACTTTAACAAGTGTGGCACCCCGAACTTATAGCATTATATGCATCAGCTCCGAATCATGTCTTGGGTCAATAGTTGGGTTAGCCCAGCTCCTATGTTTTGGTGCCTTACGTTCCGCTATATCGGCTAAGGTAGCACTAGGAGAACCACTGCGATTGTGCCCTAGTTAAGCTGGGTCGAGCACCTCAGTGGAGAAAGCTAAAACTGACCGTCATGATGAGGCGAGAGCTGGTCGCTGTTCGAGAGGTCTTTTCGAGTCCTTAAAGACTTATGCCGCTTAGGGCGAGGAGTCGGCTCTGTCCGGCCAAGGCGTGGATAGCGCCCCGAACTCGGTCTTCTGAATACTAGGGGCTTCGCCGAAATTTAAAATTATAGAATTCTATGGCTAAGTGAGAGTGTTCACGCATTATAGTCCAATTGCCTCGTTCGTTGGGCTGAGCGCCTCCCTCGAAGGACCCAAATATGGGAAAAAGAGCGCCCAGGTTTATCCCCGAACACCCCAGCACTAGCGGCAAGGGGGCAGAAGCCGATGACTCACCATCTCTCAGTATTGATAAACAGCCGTATAGAAGGTAATATTTTAAATTCAAGCAGCATTGCTTAGCGCATATGAACAAGTTTTCAGCGCACACGATAACACGAGCGGGTTTTACTCAAAAAATACATCCTTGGTACATTCATCCGCAACAAGGCGGGCACCCTTCAGAACATCCTTATAATAATTCTCGGGCTTGCGATGCTCTTTCCCCGGCGGTGGCCCGTCCTTCACAAGCTTCTCCGCATCCAGCTTGCCCCAGTGCACCTTAGCACGGGCAAGGGCCCTACGGGCACCTTCAATGTAGACGGAGCGCTTGATGTCTTCAAGCCTCGGACAGGCCTCCACCAGCCGCCGCACCAGCCCGAAATAGCTCCCAGGCAGAGCCTCTCTGAGGGAGTCCTGGATTAGGGGGTGTTCGGATAGCCGGACTATACCTTCAGCCGGACTCCTGGACTATGAAGATATAAGATTGAAGACTTCGTCCCGTGTCCGGATGGGACTTTCCTTGGCGTGGAAGGCAAGCTTGGCGATGCGATATTCGAGATCTCCTACCATTGTAACCGACTCTGTGTAACCCTAACCCTATCCGGTGTCTATATAAACTGGAGGGTTGTAGCCCGTAGGGGATCAACTCCATACACAATCATACCATAGGCTAGCTTCTAGGGTTTAGCCTCCTTGATCTCGTGGTAGATCTACTCTTGTACTACCCATGTCTTCAATATTAATCAAGCAGGAGTAGGGTTTTACCTCCATCGAGAGGGCCCGAACCTGGGTAAAACAAAGTGTCCCCTGTCTCCTGTTACCATCCGACCTAGACGCGCAGTTCGGGACCCCCTACCCGAGATCCGCCGGTTTTGACACCGACATTGGTGCTTTCATTGAGAGTTCCTTTGTGTCGTCGCCTTTAGGCCCGATGGCTCCTTCGATCTTCAACAACGATGCGGTCCGGGGTGAGACTTTCCTCCCCGGACAGATCTTCGTCTTCGGCGGCTTCGCACTGCGGGCCAATTCGCTTGGCCACCTTGAGCAGATCGGAAGCTACACCCCTGGCCATCAGGTCAGGTTTGGAAGCCTAAACTACACGGCTGACATCCGCGGAGACTTGATCTTTGACGGATTCGAGCCACAGCCAAGCGTGCCGCACTGTCTCGATGGGCACGATATAGCTCTGCCATCGAACAGTGCCTTGGAGGCCGCACACGCATCGGTTTCGACCATTGATTCGGAACCTACTGCGCCGATCGAGGATCAGCGGTTGGACGCTGCCTCAGGGGCTGCGATCTCAGAGGCGATCGAGCCGAACTCCAGCCCCGCACTCCGCATGGCCCGTGACTCCGAGGAGCCGGATCCCTCTCCGAACTCCGAGCCCCCCGCGCCCCTACCAATCGAATCCGAGTGGGCGCCGGTAATGGAGTTCACTGCAGCGGACATCTTTTAGCATTCGCCTTTTGGCGACATCCTGAATTCTCTTAAGTCTCTCTCTTTATCAGGAGAGCCCTGGTCGGACTACGGTCAGCAAGGGTGGGATACGGACGGTGAGGAAATTCAAAACCCACCCACCACCCACTTTGTAGCCACTGTCGACGACTTAACCGACATACCTGACTTCGGCTCCGAAGACATCGACGGCATGGACGACGATATTGGAGACGAACAGGAACCAGCACCTGTAGGGCGCTGGAAAGCCACCTCGTCATACGACATATACATGGTGGATACTCCAAAAGATGGAGATGGCGATGGAACAATGGGGGATAACGCCCCCAAGAAACAGCCAAAGCGCCGGCGTCAGCGGCGCCGCTCTAAATCCCGCCAAAGCAAAAACGGTGATTCCGGCACGGGAGATAATACTACCACGGACAGCGCCGAAGAACACCCACCTCAGCAAGATTCGGCACAGGAAGATGGAGAAGCCAGCCCTCACGAGAGAGCGGCAGACCAAGAGGTCAAGGATGATAACTATACGCCTCCCTCCGAAGACGAGGCAAGCCTCGATGACGACGAATTCGTCATACCATCAGACCCCGCCGAACAAGAGCGTTTTAAACGCAGGCTTTTAGCCACGGCAAGTAGCCTCAAGAAAAAGCAGCAACAGCTTAGAGCTGCCCAAGATTTGCTAGCTGACAGATGGACTGAAGTCCTTGCGGCCGAAGAGTATGAACTCGAAAGCCCCTCCAAGAGTTACCCGAAGCACAGGCCGCTACCCCGATCAGAGGAGGAAGCACCTACATCACCAGCGCATGACATGGCAGACCGGCTACCCCGTGGCCGTGACAGAGAGGCCGCTCAGCCCTCCACCCAAGCCATGCCCCGACGCCGCACAACTAAGGCACGGGAAAATGCGCCCGACCTGCGAGACATACTGGAGGATAAAGCAAGACAAACAAGATCGATCTACGGATCGTGCAGGCGCCCTACGACATGTGACAATGATCTTCACTCCGGATACAACAAATCCGGCCGGGCCGAACACAACAGACATAGCTCTTCCGAGCTGCGTCGTGATATAGCCCAGTACAGAGGCACGCACACCCGCTATGCTTCACGAATGAAGTAATGGATCATAAAATCCCAGAGGGCTTCAAACCCGTAAACATCGAATTATACGATGGCACCACAGACCCGGCGGTATGGATCAAGGACTATCTCCTTCACATCCACATGGCACGCGGCGATGATCTACACTCCATCAAGTACCTCCCGCTCAAACTTAAAGGACCGGCCCGGCATTGGCTTAACAGCTTGCCAGCAGACTCAATCGGTTCTTGGGAGGACCTGGAAGCCGCATTCCTCGATAACTTCCAGGGCACTTACGTACGACCGCCGGATGCCTACGACTTAAGCCACATAATTCAGCAGCCAGAAGAATCAGCCAGACAATTCTGGACACGGTTCCTAACAAAGAAAAACCAGATAGTCGACTGTCCGGACGCAGAGGCCCTAGCAGCCTTCAAGCATAACATCCGCGACGAGTGGCTTGCCCGGCACCTGGGACGGGAAAAGCCGAAATCCATGGCAGCACCCACGACAGTCATGACCCGCTTTTGCGCGGGAGAAGACAGCTGGCTAGCTCGCAGTAACAACTTATCAAAGAACCCTGGTAATTCGGATACGAAGGACAAAAGTGGCAGGACATGTCGGAATAAGCAAAAACGCCGCGTTAACAGTGACATCAATGAAGAGACGGCAGTCAATGCCGGATTCAGAGGCTATAAATCCGGTCAGCGGAAAAAGCCATTCAAAAAGAATACTCAGGGCCCGTCCAGTTTGGACCGAATACTCGATCGCTTGTGCCAGATACATGGCACCCCCGAAAAGCCAGCCAATCACACTAACAGGGATTGTTGGGTGTTCAAGCAGGCAGGCAAGTTAAGAGCCGAAAACAGAGACAAGGGGCTGCACGGCGACGACGAAGATCCCAAGCCGCCGAACAACAATGGACAGAAGGGCTTTCCCCCACAAGTGCGGACGGTGAACATGATATACGCAACCCACATTCCTAAGCGGGAGCGGAAGCGTGCGCTACGGGACGTATACGCGATGGAGCCAGTCGCCCCAAAGTTCAACCCATGGTCCTCCTGCCCGATCACCTTTGATCGAAGGGACCATCCCACTAGCATCCATCATGGCGGCTTCGCCGCATTGGTTCTCGACCCAATCATCGACGGATTTCACCTCACAAGAGTCCTCATGGACGGCGGCAGTAGCCTGAACCTGCTTTATCAGGACACAGTGCGGAAAATGGGCATAGATCCCTCAAGGATCAAACCCACAAGAACGACCTTTAAAGGCGTTATACCAGGTGTAGAAGCCAACTGTACAGGCTCAGTAACACTTGACGTGGTCTTCGGATCCCCGGATAATTTCCGAAGCGAAGAGTTAATCTTCGATATTGTTCCGTTTTGCAGTGGCTATCACGCCCTGCTCGGACGAACCACATTCGGAAAATTCAATGCGGTGCCGCATTACGCATATCTCAAACTCAAGATGCCAGGCCCTAGAGGAGTAGTCACGGTCAACGGAAACACGGAACGCTCCCTCCGTACAGAGGAGCATACGGCGGCTCTCGCAGCGGAGATACAAAGTAGCCTTCTTAGGCAATTCCCTAGTCCGGCCATTAAAAAGCCAGACACCGCCAAGTGCGCCCGGAGTAACCTACAACAGGACCGCCTAGCACACTCTGAGCAAGCGTAGCAATGCGGCCCCAACCCCAGCTTTCGCGACCTAGCGAAACCAGTACCTCGCGTACACAACTACGCCCTTGAAATACCATGGGCACAGGGGAAGGGGCACAATAAATGGCACGCCCAACATACGGCTTAAAACGTACTAGGGGCTGCCGGATTCTTTTTTTAATTTTTTCTTACTTTCAGGACTCCATACTTCGGACGACCTGTTCGGCAACTCAACTGCCGCACAAACGATACAAGATCCAGGGAGGCAGACAAGCCATGCCGCATTATGGAACTCCCAGGTGGTCTCTGTTACAAGTGGTATACCTGTTTTAAATACAATTCCGCGGCCTGCCCCTGGTCAGGACATACTGAATAGTCCAATATCTTTTGCTTATCGCACTATTTGTATCGTTCGGCTTTGATAAATAGCCTCTCTTTAAACAATGCTTAGCTTCTCGTCTATTTTTTGCATTACTCTATTTTATATATGTTCATTAATGACATGTTGCACCCGTACACTATGGTACGACAAGTACGCCAAGGGCTTCAGTACCCTTTAATATGGTGTGAGAAGTCCGTACACTTTCACAAGTGCGGCACCCCGAACTTATAGCACTATATGCATCGGCTCCGAATCATGATTTGGGTCAATAGTTGGGTTTGCCCGACTCCTATGTTTTGGTGCCTTACGTTCCGCTATATCGGCTAAGGTAGCACTAGGAGAACCACTGCGATTGTGCCCCGGTTGAGCTGGGCTAAGCACCTCAGTGGAGAAAGCTAAAACTGACTGTCATGATGAGGCGAGAGATCGGTTGCTGTTCGAGAGGTTTTTCGGGTCCCTAAAGGCCTATGCTGCTTCGAGCGAGGAGCTGGATAACCCCAGCTAAGGCGTGGATAGCGCCCCGAACTCGGTCTTCCGAACTAGGGGCTTCGCCGAAATTTAAAATTATAAAGTTCTATGGCTAAGTGAGAGTGTTCAAGCATTATAGTCTGATTGCCTGGTTCGCCGTGCTGAGCGCCTCCCTCGAAGGACCCAACTATGGGAAAAAGAGTGCTCAGGTTTATCCACGAACACCCCAGCACTAGTGGCATGGGGGCAGAAGCCGACGACTGGCCATCTCTCAATTTTTTGATAAACGGCCGCACAGAAAATAATATTTTAAATTCAACAAGCATTGCTTAAGCGCCTATGAACAAGTTTTCAGCGCACAGGATAAAAACGAGCGAGTTTATTCAAAAATTACATCCTTGGTACATTCATCTGCCACAAGGCAAGCACCCGCAAGAACATCCTTGTAATAGTTCTCGGGCTTGCGATGCTCCTTCCCCGGCGGCGGCCCGTCCTTCACAAGCTTCTCACCGTCTAGCTTACCCCAGTGCACCTTTACACGGGCAAGGGCCCTACGGGGACCTTCGATGCAGACGGAGTGCTTGAGGACCTCAAGCCTTGGACAGGCCTCCACCAGCCGCCGTACCAGCCCGAAGTAGCTCCCAGGCAGGGCCTCTCCGGGCCACAGCCGAACTATGAAGCCCTTCATGGCCTGTTCGGCCGCCTTGTGGAGTTCGACCAGCTGTTTCAGCTGGTCGCTCAAGGGCACAGGGTGTCCGGCCTCAGCATACTGAGACCAGAACACCTTCTCCGTCGAGCTTCCCTCTTCATCTCGGTAGAATGCGGCGGCATCGGATACGCTGCGGGGAAGATCTGCGAATGCCCCTGGAGAACTCCGGATTTGGGTAAGTAACAAGTAGTTTACTTTTATATTTCTGCTTTGCATAAAGAATGCCTTACCCGCTGCTATCTTCTTCATATCCTCCAACTCTCGGAGGGCCTTTTGGGCTTCGGCCTTGGCAGACTTGGCAGTCTCAAGGGCCGCCGCGAGCTCGGATGCTCGGGTCTCTGACTCAAGCTCCAAACTCTCATGTTTTCTCATGAGAGCCTGAAGCTCTTGCTGCACCTCGCCGACCTGAGCCCCGAGTTTTTCTCGCTCGGTGCGCTCCGTGGCCGTTTTCTTTTCGGCCTCAGACAGCGACTGCTTGAGGGTCGCCACCTCAGTCGTGGCCCCTACAATAAGCAGTACAATCCTGTTATTTTTTGCAATCACGCCTCTCTATAGGCACTTATTTCTGTAAGGTATTTCTTACCTTCTTTCTCCTCGAGTTGCCGCTTGGCAAGGCCGAGCTCTTGCTCGGACCGCTCGAGTCCCTGTTTCAGGACACCCACCTCCGCAGTCAGTGCGGCGGTGGACAGTAGCGAAGCCTGCATACGCATATTGACTCTTTATTGTTAGACTCCTGCGAAATTTAATAGATCCTCTATTCGGCTTTTCTTTCCGAACGCCAAATAGAGCATCAGGGGCTACTGTCTATGCGGTAATATTTTTACATATTTTTACTTACCTCGAAGCCTGTTAGGAGGCTAGCGCAAGCTTCACTCTGCCCGCTCTTGGCGGACTGGACCTTCTGGATCACCGTACTCATAATAGTACGGTGCTCCTCGTCGATGGAGGCGCCTTCAAGCACCTCCAGCAGATTGTCCGGCACCTCTGGTTGGACAGAGGTTGCCGGCTCAGAAGACTTGCCCCTCTTGGAAGGAGCTCGCCTACCGCGGTCCGGAATCGTTGAAGATTCCGGCACGGTGTCCGGCTTAAGGCCGGACTTGGAGCCCTGGGGGGTCTTGTCCCCTTTACTCCTGGAGTCCGGGAGGTTGCCTTGCGGCTCCTCCAGGACCACCTCCTCCTGCCCCGGAGCTTGTCGCGACGCCACTTCGGCGTCGTCCGCAGTGCGGGGGGAGACAGCAGGCGGAACGGAGTTCACGTCCGATGAATCCAGGGAACCGCTCGACGACTCGTTGAGTTTGGCCCGGGGCGGGCTGTATAAGTATCGTCGACATTAGGTAAAGCTGTGCAACAAAGGAACATCACGAGTTACTCTGATATCCGAACTTACGATTTCGCCGAACGCTTGGCCCTGTCCGGCCACTCCTCTTCGTCTTCTTCGGCGTCGGGGGAATAGTCCGGCGGAGGGGTCTTCCTCTTCCTGGACCCCTCGGCCTCCCCAGTTGGGGCGGCCTCCCTCTTCTTTCCTCCCCCCGCTGGAGGGGGAGAGGTTTCTTCTTCCTCCTCCTCGTTTTCATGGGAGGAGGGCGTCTCGGACTCACCGGATGACGAGTCCGACAACACCACATTACGGGTACTCTTTCGAGTCCCCGTGGTCTTCTTCTTCTTAGCCTTCTTCTCTGGCACCACATAAGGCGCCGGAGTCAGCAGCTTCACCAGTAGAGCTGGGGCTGGGTCTTCGGGTGGCGGAGCCGGACAGTTAATCGGTTCGGGCATCGCCCGCCAAGCCTGTCAAAGGCAAGGGAGTTTAGATCCCGCATAGAGTCAAACTATGAAAAAAGCTTGAATATCCTGTAACAGGTGTAGATAGCATACCTTGCTAGCGTGACGCTGTGAGCTGTATCCGCGGTCCTCAGAAGCGGATGTGGGAGCCTCGGTGCCCTTGAATAGCATCTTCCAGGCATCTTCGTACGTTGTGTCGAAGAGCCTGCTGGGGGTTTGATGCTGCGCCGAGTTGAACTCCCACAGATTGAAATCACGTTGTTGGCACGGGAGGATCCGGCGGATGATCATAACCTGGATTATGTTGACAAGCCGGATTGGCTTGTTCACCAGGGATCGGATGCATGTTTGCAATCCGGTCACCTCTTTCTCGTCGCCCCATGACAGGCCCGTCTCTTTCCAGGACACAAGCCGTGTGGGGGGTCCGGATCGGAACTCAGGGACCGCGGTCCATTCTGGATCGCGTGGCTCGGTGATATAAAACCACCCAGATTGCCATCCCTTTAGGGTCTCCACGAAAGAGCCCTCGAACCATAGGGCGTTGGCCATCTTGCCCGCCATGGCGCCTCCGCACTCCGCCTGGCTGCCCCTCACCACCTTGGGCTTGACGTTGAAAGTCTTGATCCAGAGGCTGAAATGGGGGCGGACGCGGAGAAAGGCCTCGCACACGACGATAAACGCCGAGATGTTGAGGATGAAGTTCGGAGCCAGATCGTGGAAATCCAGGCTGTAGTAGAACATGAGCCCCCGGACAAATGGGTGGAGTGGAAAACCCAGTCCGCGGAGGAAGTGGAGGAGAAATACCACCCTCTCATGGGGCCTTGGGGTGGGGATAAGCTGTCCCTTCTCGGGAAGCCAGTGCGCGATGTCCTTGGACAGATACCCGGCCTTCCTTAGCTTCTTGATTTTGTCCTCCGTAACGGTGGAGACCATCCATTTGCCTCCCGCTCCGGACATTGCTGGAGAAGGTTGAGGTGGGAAGTGCGGGCTTGAGCGCTGGAGCTCGGGTGCGCGAGAGATGGGTAGGCAAGGGAGGAAGAAGGCTTAGGTAAATAGGGTAGATCTTTATCCCCTTATATAGGCGGATGCGGTTATGCGTCCCCACTTGCCTAATAAAACTCACTTGCCTCCCGAGCGCCGTGATAAATGGCGCGGTTGGGTTACCCACATCCGTATTAATGAGAATCCCGTAAAAAGGGTACACGATCTCTGCTTTGACAAGACGTGCCAAGGAAACCACCTCGCAAAACATGCTGAGGTGGAAAAGTAAAAACGATTCGAGTAAAGGACTTGGCTGTAGTGTGATGGCGCACTGCAGAATACGTCAGCAGATTTGTTTTGTGTTATTCTCTCTATAGCAATATGTGGGAACTTATTTTACAGAGCCGGACACTACTCTTGGTGATTACAATCTTCTATGAAGGACTTGGAGGAGGAACCCGCCTTGCAATGCCGAAGACAATTTGCGCTCCGGACTCGTCGTCATTGAAGCCTGGTTCAGGGGCTACTGAGGGAGTCCTGGATTAGGGGGTGTTCGGATAGCCGGACTATACCTTCAGCCGGACTCCTGGACTATGAAGATATAAGATTGAAGACTTCGTCCCGTGTCCGGATGGGACTTTCCTTGGCGTGGAAGGCAAGCTTGGCGATGCGATATTCAAGATCTCCTACCATTGTAACCGACTCTGTGTAACCCTAACCCTATCCGGTGTCTATATAAACCGGAGGGTTGTAGCCCGTAGGGGATCAACTCCATACACAATCATACCATAGGCTAGCTTCTAGGGTTTAGCCTCCTTGATCTCGTGGTAGATCTACTCTTGTACTACCCATATCTTCAATATTAATCAAGCAGGAGTAGGGTTTTACCTCCATCGAGAGGGCCCGAACCTGGGTAAAACAAAGTGTCCCCTGTCTCCCATTACCATCCGACCTAGACGCGCAGTTCGGGACCCCCTACCCGAGATCCGCCGGTTTTGACACCGACACTCTCCAGGCCACAGCCGAACTAGGAGGCCCTTCATGGCCTGTTCGGCCGCCTTGTGGAGCTCGACCAGTTGCTTCAGCTGGTCGCTCAGGGGCATGGGGTACCCGGCCTCAGCATACTGAGACCAGAACACCTTCTCTGTCGAGCTGCCCTCCTCGGCTCGATACAATGAGGCGGCATTAGATACACTCCGGGGAAGATCTGCGAACGCTCCTGGAGAGCTTTGGATTCGGGTAAGTAACAAGTAACTCACGTTTATGTGTTTTCTTTGCATAAAGAATGCCTTACCCGCCGCAATCTTCTTCGCCTCATCCAACTCCTAGAGGGTCTTCTGGGATTCGGCATTGGCAGATTTGGCATTTTCAATATCCACTGCAAGCTCGGTCGCTTGCGTCTTCGAGTCACGCTCCAAACTCTCATGTTTTTCCATGAGAGCTTGAAGCTCTTGCCGCACCTTGCCAACCTCAGCCTCATACCTCTCCCGCTTGGTGCGCTCCGTGGCCGCACTCTTCTCGGCCTCGAGCAGCGATTGCCTAAGGGTCACCACCTCAGATGTGGCCCCTATAATAGCCAAGTCAATCCTGTCATTTTTTCAAATTGCACCTTTTTTATATACATATTCAAACAGGGTATTTCTTACCTTCCTTCTCCTCGAGCTGCTTCTTGGCACGCCCGAGCTCTTGCTCAGACTTCTCGAGGCTCTGCTTCAGCACGTCCACTTCCGCAGTCAGTGCGGCGGACGCTAGCAGAGAAGCCTGGATACGCATCTGGACTCCTTTTGTTAGACTCCTGCGAATGCTTTGATCCTCTATTCGGCTTTTCTTCCCGAATGCCCAACAGAGCATCAGGGGCTACTGTCTATGCGGTAACATTATTTGAACATTCTTTACTTACCTCAAAGCCTGTTAAAAGGCTTGTACAAGCTTCAGTCAGTCTGCTTTTGGCGGACTGGACCTTCTGGATCACCGCACTCATAATAGTGCGGTGCCCCTCGTCGATGGAGGCACCTTGGAGCGCCTCCAACATATTGTCCAGCGCCTCCGGTTGGATGGAGGTCACTGGCATGGTAGGCTTGCTCCTCTTGGAAGGAGGTCGCCCGCCGGACTCTGGAACCCTTGAAGATTCCGGAGCTGTGTTCGGCCTTAAGCCGGACTTGGAGCCCTGGGGGGTTTCCTCCCCTTTACTCCTGGAGTCCAGGAGGTCGCCTTGCGGCGCCTCCAAGACCACCTCCTCCCTGCTTGGAACCTGTTGGGACAACACTTCGGTGTCGCCCGTAGGGCGTGGGGAGGAAGCCGTCGGAAGCGAGTTTACCTCCGACGAGTCCAGTGAGCCGCTCGACGACGCATCGTGCCGGTCTTTGGGTGGGCTGCATAAACACATTCGACATAAGGGAAAGCTGTGCAATAAACAAATACTATGAGTCACTCCGGTATCCGGATACTTACGATTTCGCCAGGGGCTTGGCCCTGGGCTGCCACTCCTCTTCGTCGTCGGCAGCGTCGGTGGAGCAGTCCGGAGGAAGGGTTTTCCTCTTCTTGGACCCTCCGGCCTCCTCAGAGAGGGCGGCCTTCCTTTTCTTCTCTCCTCCCGCTGGAGGGGGAGAGGTCTCTTCTTCTTCCTCCTCGTCTTCACGAGAGGAAGGCGCTTCGGGACCGTCAGATGACGAGTCCGACACCTCCTGGCGCCGGGCACTCTTTCGAGTCCCCGTGGCCCTTTTCGTGGCCTTCTTCTTCGGCACCACATAGGGCGCCAGAACCAGCAGCTTCGCCAAGCGAGCGTCCGCAGGGCCTTCGGGCAAAGGAGCCAGACAGTTGATCTGTCCGGACATCGCCACCCAATCCTATCAAAGATAAGGGAACTCAGATCCCGCATAGAGTCAAACTATGAAAAACTGATACCCTATAAAAGGACAAAAATGGCTTACCGCATGAGCGTGATGCTGAGTACTGAATCCGCGATCCTCGGCAGCGGATGCGGGAGCCTCGGCGCCCTTGAAAAGCATCCTCCAGGCATCTTTGTACGTCTTGTCAAAGAGCCTGTTTAGAGTTTGATGCTGCGCCGGGTCGGACTCCCACAGGTTGAAGGCTCGTCGTTGACACGGGAGGATCAGGCGGATGAGCATAACCTGGACTACATTGACAAGCTTGAGCTTCTTGTCCACCAGGGTTTGGATGCATGTTTGGAGTCCGGTCAGCTCTCCTTTTTTACCCCACGACAGGCCGGTCTCCTTCCAGGAGGTGAGCCGCGTAGGGGGTCTGGACCGAAACTCGGGGGCTGCGACCCATTCGGGGTCGCACGGCTCGGTAATGTAAAACCACCCCGATTGCCACCCCTTCAGGGTCTCCACAAAGGAGCCCTCGAGCCACAGGACGTTGGCCATCTTGCCAACCATGGCACCGCCGCACTCCGCCTGGCTGCCACGCACCACCTTTAGCTTGACGTTGAAGGTCTTTAGCCATAAGCCGAAATGAGGGCGGATGCGGAGGAAAGCCTCGCACATGACGATAAACGCCAAGATGTTGAGGACGAAGTTCGGGGCCAGGTCGTGGAAATCCAGGCCGTAGTAGAACATGAGCCCCCGGACAAATGGATGCAGAGGGAAGCCCAGTCCGCGGAGGAAATGGGGGAGAAATACCACCCTCTCATGGGGCCTAGGAGTGGGGATGAGCTGCCCCTTCTCGGGGAGTCGGTGCGCGATGTCGCTGGCCAGGTATCCGGCCTTCCTCAGCTTTTTTATGTGTCCCTCCGTGACGGAGGAGACCATCCACTTGCCCACCGCTCCGGACATGACTGGAGAAGGTCGAGGTGGTAGTGCGGACTTGAGCGCTGGAGCTCGAGTGCGCAAGAATGGATAGGCAGAGGAGGAAGAAGGCGTGGGTGAAAAGGTGGATCCTTATCCCCTTATATGGGTGGACGCGGTTATGTGTCCCCACCAGCCTGGTAAAACTTGCTTATCTCCAAGTGCCGTAATCAAAGGCGCGGTTGGGTTACCCACACCCGTATTGATGAGAATCCCGGAATAAAGGGACACGATCTCTGCTTTGACAAGACGTGCAAGGAAACTGCCTCGCATAACGCGCTGAGGTGGGATAATGAAACGATTTGGATAAAGGCTTGGTCGTGGCGTGTCGCACCACAGAATACGTCAGCAGATTAGATTTGTGTTAATATTATTATTCTCTCTATGGCAATATGTGGAAACTTATTTTGCAAAGCCGGACACTATCTTTGTGTTCAAGATCTTCTAGGAAGTATTTGGAGGAGGAACCCGCCTTGCAATGCCGAAGACAATTTGCGCGCCGGACTCGTCGTCATTGAAGCCTCGTTCAGGGGCTACTGAGGGAGTCCTGGATTAGGGGGTGTTCAGATAGCCGAACTATACCTTCAAGCCGGACTCCTGGACTATGAAGATACAAGATTGAAGACTCCGTCCCGTGTCTGGAAGGGACTTTCCTTGGCGTGGAAGACAAGCTTGGCGATACGGATGTTCAGATCTCCTACCATTGTAACCGACTCTATGTAACCCTAACCCTATTCAGTGTCTATATAAACCGGAGGGTTTTAGTCCGTAGGACAACATACACATCGACAATCATACCATAGGCTAGCTTCTAGGGTTTAGCCTCTCTGATATCGTGGTAGATCAACTCTTGTACTACCCATATCATCAATATTAATCAAGCAGGACATAGGGTTTTACCTCCATCGAGAGGGCCCGAACCTGGGTAAAACTTCGTGTCCCCTGCCTCCTGTTACCATCCGGCCTAGACGCACAGTTTGGGACCCCCTACCCGAGATCCGCCGGTTTTGACACCGACAGGAGCTTTCCCGTGTAAATAGTTTTATTTCTTTTCTTTTCTTTGGGGTCAGTAGGAGAAGACCATAATTAAATTGTTGAAGTGGCTCTTATATGCATTATTGTTGATTTAACCAAGAGCCCATATTGCCTTGTCTTCTCCTGTTTATTGAATGCTCACAGATTCTAGCTTAGTCCAATGCACGTACACTCTTATTATTATTCACACCATTCGGTCGTGCAAGTGAAAGGCAATTATGATGATATATGATGGGCTGACTGAGATGAGAAAAGCTGGTATGAACTCGACCTCTTTTGCTTTTGTAAATATGATGACTCCCTCGTTCTTGATTCAGCTTATTATGAATAAACATGTTTGCAATGACAATTAGAGATCATAGTTTCTTGTGCCATGCTTAATTAGCTATGAGTTATAATGGTTTACCTTGTGTACCAACATGCTATTGAGATGATTATGATGTGGTATGATGGGGTGGTATCCTCCTTTGAATGATTTAAGTGACTTGACTTGGCACATGTTCACGCATGCAGTTGAAACAAAATCAACATAGCCTTCACGATATTTATGTTCATGGTGGATTATATCCTACTCATGCTTGCATCCAATGTTTATTAATTTTAATGCATGTACATGGCTGTTGTCGCTCTCTAGTTGGTCGCTTCCCAGTCTTTTGCTAGCCTTCACTTGTACTAAGCGGGAATACTGCTTGTGCATCCAATCCCTTAAACCCCAAAGTTATTCCAGATGAGTCCACCATACCTTCCTATATGCGGTATATACCTGCCGTTCCAAGTAAATTTGTATGTGCCAAACTCTAAACCTTCAAATAAACATTCTGTTTTGTATGCTCGAATAGCTCATGTGTCAACCAAGGCTGTCCTTATCTTCCGTGTTAGGCGGGTTATTCTCAAGAGGAGTGGACTCCGCTCCTCACTCACGAGAAAATGGCTGGTCACCGGGATGCCCAGTCCTATGCTTTATGCAAACTAAATCAAAATTAATTGCAAACAAAACTCCCCCTGGGACCTGATGTATGTTGGAGGCACTCGTTGTTTCGAGCAAGCCATGGATTGATGCTTGTTGGTGGAGGGGGAGTATAAACTTTACCATTCTGTTTGGGAACCGCCTATAATGTGTTTAGCATGGAAGATATCGCCATCTCTTAGTTGTTACATTGACAATGAAAGTATATTGCTCAAAATACAATTTATCTCTATTTCAAAATCGAGCTCTGGCACCTCTACAAATCCCTGCTTCCCTCTGCGAAGGGCCTATCCATTTACTTCTATGTTGAGTCATCACCCTCTTATTAAAAAGCACTAGCTGGAGAGCACAGCTGTCATTTGCATTCATCACTGTTAATTTATATTGGGTGTGACTATGATTGGATCTCTTTTACCATGAATTACAATGTCTAGTCAGTCCTTGATCTTTAAAGGTGCTCTGCATTTATGTTTTGCGGTCTCAGAAAGGGCTAGCAAGATACCATCTTGTTATATCATATTATGATTGTTTTGAGAAAGTGTTGTCATCCGAGATTTATTATTATGACTTGCTAGTTGATTATGCTATTGATATGAGTAATTATGAGACCTGAGAATTATTGCAAATGTGATTAGTTATGATCTATGCTGAAAACTTGAATGCTGGCTTGACATAGTTACAGTAACAAGAGCAAACAGAGTTTGTAAAAGTTTTTCTTTCTTTCTTTCAGTTTGTCAACTGAATTGATTGAGGACAAGCAAGGGTTTAAGCTTGGGGGAATTGATACGTCTCCGTCGTATCTACTTTTCCAAACACTTTTGCCCTTGTTTTGGACTCTAACTTGTATGATTTGAATGGAACTAACCCGGACTGATGCTGTTTTCAGCAGAATTGCCATGGTGTTGTTTTATGTGCAGAAAACAAATATTCTCGGAATGACCTGAAACTCCACGGAACATCTTAGAAAAAATAATAAAAAAATCCTCGCCAAAGATGAAGACCAGGGGGGCCACACCCTTCTCACGAGGGTGGGGGGTGCCCCCCCCTAAGGCGCCCCTAGGGCGCGCCCCTACCTCGTGGGCCCCCTGGATGCCCTCCGACGCCAACTCCAACTCTATATATTTGCTTTCGGAGAGAAAAAATCAGAGAGAAGAAATCATCGCGTTTTACGATACGGAGCCGCCGCCAAGCCCTAAAACCTCTTGGGAGGGCTGATCTGGAGTCCGTTCGGGGCTCCGGAGAGGGGGATTCATCACCGTCGTCATCATCAACCATCCTCCATCACCAATTTCATGATGCTCACCGCCGTGCATGAGTAATTCCATTGTAGGCTTGCTGGACGGTGATGGGTTGGATGAGATTTTTCATGTAATCGAGTTAGTTTTGGTAGGGTTTGATCCCTAGTATCCATTATGTTCTGAGATTGATGTTGCTATGACTTTGCTATGCTTAATGCTTGTCACTAGGGCCCGAGTGCCATGATTTCAGATCTGAACCTATTATGTTTTCATGAATATATGTGGGTTCTTGATCCTATCTTGTAAGTCTATAGTCACCTACTATGTGTTATGATCCGGCAACCCCGAAGTGACAATAATCGGGACCACTCCCGGTGATGACCATAGTTTGAGGAGTTCATGTATTCACTATGTGCTAATGCTTTGTTCCGGTTCTCTATTAAAAGGAGGCCTTAATATCCCTTAGTTTCCAATAGGACCCCGCTGCCACGGGAGGGTAGGACAAAAGATGTCATGCAAGTTCTTTTCCATAAGCACGTATGACTATATATGGAATACATGCCTACATTACATTGATGAATTGGAGCTAGTTCTGTGTCACCTTATGTTATGACTGTTACATGATGAACCGCATCCGGCATAATTATCCATCACTGATCCGGTGCCTACAAGTTTTCCATATACTAGTTTACGCTTATCTACTTTTCTGCTGCTACTGTTACAATCACTACAAAATACCAAAAACATTACTTTTGCTGTCTTTACTTTTGTTGCCGCTACCACCACTATCATATTACTTTGCTACTAAACACTTTGCTGCAGATACTAAGTTTCCAGGTGTGGTTGAATTGACAACTCAGCTGCTAATACTTAAGAATATTCTTTGGCTCCCCTTGTGTCGAATCAATAAATTTGGGTTGAATACTCTACCCTCGAAAGCTGTTGTGATCCCCTATACTTGTGGGTTATCAACCGCCACTCGGCTCGTCAACAACCTTAAGCCCGGCGGCGGCGAGCACCTCGTTATCAAACACCTCCCCCTCGGCAGGCTCCCCGGTGCTCGCCGTTCCTAGGAGGTGGACGAACAGGTCATCACTCACCCTCAGGTACCGGCCTGAGCCAGAGGCAGCGGAGGAGGAAGGTTGATCGTCAACCACCTCCTCCTCGGCAGCGGCCTTGCCAGCCTCCCCAGCGGGCCCCTTGCTGGCCTCCTCGGCAGCAGCCCTATCGGGTTCCCGGCAGGCCCCTTGGCGGCATCCTCAGCAGTGTCCTTGGTGGCCTCCTCAGCGGCGATCTTCTCGGCCTCTGCCACGGCGTCCTTGGCGACATCCTCGATGATGGTGTCTGCGTCCTCCCGATCCGCTGAGGAAGGATCTGGACATCACACTACAAAAATAATACACTTCCGTGATGATACGTGTTTGTCAGAGTAGGTCGCGTTTTTTGTCATGCATGTACATCCATGACAAATTTATGACAGAATCAAGATAGTCATACCTGTGTTGTCGTAGAAGTGTTCCATGACATTACCAAAATTATCATCACGGAAGTGTCCACTTCCATGACGATAAATCACGCGTCACAGAAGTGCTTTCGTCAAGGGTGACCGACACATGGCATCCATCGTAACGGAACGTCGTTAAGCTATCGGGTCGGGTTTTGGATCTGATAACCCGTTAACAGCCCCGACCAATGGGGATTTTCCACGTGTAAAATCATCATTGGCTGGAGGAAACATGTGTCGGCTCATCGTTGGGACAGATGTCATCCACTCATTGGACAGAAGGCACCTATGATACGTCGACACATGGCACGGCCTAACAGAGGCCCATTCCTGTGAAAAGGCCGGACCGTTTGACTTGGTCAAAAGGTGGCGGGCCGGCCCATGGAAAGCCTATTAACGGCCTGTTCGCATATAGCCCATTTACAGCTCGCTAACCCAAGGCCCGTTACGCCCTATCCGAATTAGGCCTAGTAGCGTCATCTGGGCCATCCAATATGGTTCCAGCCCGTTTTCACTTCTGGCCCATGTATGGCCCATGACGTCTTTCAGCCCATATGAGGCCCTATGTAACTCTTGGCCTATTAACGACCCGTGGTGAAACTGGCCCGTAATGAACAGTGTATCACTTTATACCCATTAACGGCCCGTTATTCCGTTGGGCCATTTCCAGCCCATGTTATCTTTTGGCCTTCTCAGAGCCCATTTATTCTTGGGCTCATTTCTAGCATTCGTTTACTTATGGCCCGTTACTGTCATTTTCTGCTAGTGGGCCAAATTCAGCCCGTGGTTACACTCGGCCCATTTGTGGTCCGTTAATACGTTGGGCCGTTTTCATAGCGTCATCAAATACGGCCTATTAACGATGGCCCGTTACGGTCGGCCCATGAACGGACGATTCCAACTCTAGCCCATTTACGACCATAATGCGGCCTATTATTGGCCCATGTTTGGCCAATCGATCATACGGCCCGTATAAGGCCCATTGATGATACGGCCCGTAGAAGGCCCATTGTTTCTACGGCCCGTAGAAGGCCTACTATTTCTACGGCCCATAGAAGGCCCACTGTTTCTACGGCCCGTAGGAGGCCTAGTGTCACTACAGTAAATATTAGCCCATGGTTATTGTGGCCTAGTTTTAAAAAATAGGTTATTGCAGCCACTAGTTAACCGCGGAAAAAGAACTGCAATGACTACAAGCAAACAAATAAACAAGACAACAAGGAAATAAAGAAGCAAGCAACTAACGCTAGGCTATCACGGCTATTACACATATTACATCCACTGGGCATCAAAGTTCGCCACCAGTGCAAATATAGGGAACAAAGCAGCATATCATATACACTGGCCGTCAAAATTGGCCACCAGTGCAAATAAACGCGGCAGCAAAACAAGAGCATAACTGAAACAACTTCAGAGAGCTCAAGAAACGTTATCCTGGGTATCCACCATGCTGGCAATAAGCTTAGCAAGCTGATTAGCTTTGTCCTGTTTGGCGCTAAAATCCTCCAACGCTTGCTATTGCACCAGAAAGTATGCATCTGAATGCTCCAGGGACTTCCGCAGTCCTTCCGCTTCTTGTCGCAGCACAGCTGAACGATGTCTTTCAGCTTGTAGTTGAGACTCAAGAAACCAAACTGATTCAGACAGTGAGTTTGAATAGCTTGTGCAAGCGGTAGTGGCCAGTAACTCCAACACTAAACCAAGACAGGATGTGTCACTATCCTGAACCTTATCTGCATTACTTCCTTTACCGTTGCTAAATAAGGCACTCTTCCCCAATATTCTGTCAGCATTCTAAAAGAAGAAACAAGCAGACACATAACAAGTTTAGCATTTACTAGTATATGAAACTCATTTCGGTGAACCAGTTCATTAGTAAGGTGGACAGGATTAAACTACCAAGTCTTCTATTGCCAAGTACTAGTACATAAAGCATCAAACAAACATATATCTATGTCCTATGGTAGCAATGGAATCTTAAATTAGAACAGTTGTTTTTCAGGTTTAGGTACTTGTTCTACATGAACATAGTACAGTAAGACGCAAGAATATAATACTTAAAAATAGAAAATGAGCTCATAGACCTTACCACATTCTTGGTTCGGGACCAGTACAGAACAAGGCGTTCCCAGTCATCGTCCAGTAAATGTGTCTTAGGAGAACGTAAGGGAATTTGATGAGTTTCTTTGCCAGTGAAGTAGGTTTTCTTCAGGTAATTCCGATACTGCCACCAAGCATTCTGAAGATAGCAGAGGTATTAGCACAGGTTACCTCATCCCGAGTTTCCAAATCGGTCCTTCTCTATAGAGAAAAATGGGGAAATTTGTTGTATTATAACCATCATGGAGGTAGGATGTATGGGACGAAGCAAAGTAATTGCCATGAATAACATTACTTACACATAACTCCTGGACAAACACCTGCAACTGGCATTTTCCTTCATCTTCAATATAATATTTCCAAGATGGGAAGATACGCACATACGATTTAACAACATCAAATGCGATAGATGCTAAACTACGACTAGCTGGTTGTGCTTCCACCACAGGAATAGGCGTACTAACAGGTGGAGTTGGGGTTCGCCGTGATAGTACTGGCCCTTTGGGCACTGGAGCTGCCTTACTAACTACTCTTGTTTGGGAGCTCTATGGTGGAGATGGTGTTGTGTCAATAGGAACTGGGTTACTATCGGCTGGGGTTTGGGTTAGATTGGGTGAAGCTGGTTCTCTATCCATCGTAGTAGGGGTACAATTTGCGAGAGTTTGGGTTATGTGTGGTAGGGCTGGTTCTTGTGCATGTACAACCGGGGTGCTATCTCCACCAAGAGGTAGCACTGTTTTATTTGAAGACCGTGTTTTTAGTCCGCTAGATATTGGCATCACCCGCTCCAATTCAAATGGCTGATAAACAGGAAACATAGTTGAATGTACAGACATTGTATGAGAGACAGATGCAATAGATAGTGTGGAAAAAGAGGGCATGAAATAGTTGACATGTATATTGTTTAACTAAAACGGATAGCATGACATAATTTCACATATATGATGTCTATCTAAACTGGATAGCATAGCATAACATAATTCAAAGATATGATGAATAACTAAACAGGATCGCATGACATAATTCACCTACATGTTATCTAAGTAATCAGGATCGCATCATTTAATTCACATATGTGATTTATATGCTAAACAGAGGGCATTTGATATGATGTCTGAGCTAAGAACATGGTGTTGAATATTGTGTATATGATGTCTAAACTATGCAATGCAAGACACCGTATGCATGATATGAGAAGTATAACCGTGCCAAGCTAGAGCATACACCTCAGTGGGGGAATAGGATTGGTAATCTGTCTTTGAATCCATCTCTGAGGAGCTATCGGGACCCAACAAGAGATCTGCTTCGACAGGTAGCACTGTCTGCTCTGAAGGCCTTGTTTCCACTCCAGATTTTTCCATCTCCCACCCAAATGGCTGATTCACAGGAAGATTAGTTTAATGTACAAACATTATCGACAAATGGAAATGTAAAGAAGAAAAGGATGGGCAAGATATCATTCAAATATATGATGCCTGGTTAAACAGGATGGCATTGCACATTTCACATATATTATGGCTGGCTAAAAGACATGAGACTGCATAATTCCCATATATGATATAAAAACTAAACAGGTGGCATTACAAAACATGTCTAAACTAAGCAGATGACATATATGATGTCAAAAGTAGGCACCGCAAGGCAACATATGCATAATATGACTAACATCATCATGCCAAGGTAGAGCAAACACCTTGGGGGGTAAATAGGAGTGGTCAGCGGCGTCCGAATCCACCTCAGAACAGATATCTTCCTCTGGATTACAATCTGGAGAGGGGTGGGGAGGGTTTGCCATTGAGCCCACCATGGAGCGATGTTTGCATGACATTGTATTGCCGCGCAAAACTCTTCTCTTTTTCTCTACATGTTCAGCATGACTGTGTACAATATCTGACATTCATACGAAAAAAATATGGTGAGATTATGTAAGGAGAGCATGCAGAAATTTAGAGTGATGGTAACAACCAGTGGATCGATGTTTTTCCGTTGAACCAAAATAGCCCTAATGGATCGACGTGAATGTATAGTAATAAGTGATGCAACAAGTGTACAACCTCTTTGTCGTAGCCGTGTTGACCTCGGCATCATTGGGTTGGTCGCTGAAGCAGTTGAGGCAGAGGTGGCTGTCGGAGGTCTGGAGGAAGATCTGAGGAATCTGTAGACGGTGTCCAGGGCACTGCTCTGTTGTGATGGATCGTTCTGTCATTGGAGCAGCTCCGGTGAGCCGTAAGACGTCAAGGCTCAAGCAGCACAAGACAGACATCGTCAATCTCAAGTGGGATTCTAATAGCATCTCCAATAGATGATGTAAAATGGATGTAAAATTAACTCACCAAAAACCACATGACTACAACAGATGAGGTAAAAACTGTTGACTCTGAACTTAACTGTCGAAACTGAAATTTACTGTGGAATCTGAATGCTACTGTCGAAACTGAACGCAATGGTAGCAGAGAGGCACTTGACATGTAGTTTAGGGAGGGCTGCAGTTCATCTTCAACCTGCACCCCCCTGAGCCGCCAGCCACCACCAGCCAAACCGCCGGCCCCAGCGCCACCTCGCCGCCCCGAAACAACTCGCCACCGCCACCTCGGCCCGCCCTCTAGGCCCCCCGCCCCTACCCTGAACCCTAAGATAGATAGTGGGGTACCTCTCCGTCGAGCCCCCATCCCTGTTGCGGGTGGTTCTTCCTTAACTCCGGCGAGCCCCCCAACCCCTGAAAATCGACTGACCCAAAAGTCGATTCAGTCGACTGAAGTGTGGCTTAATCGGAGCAGAGCAGCAACACGAGCGAGGGGGAGAGCAGCAGCAGCAGCTGGGCAAGCGAGCGAGAGCCGGAGCAGCAGCAGATCCCGCTGGTATGGACGTCGCCGCCGAAGGGGTCTCGCACTAGGGGAGATCCACCATGGAGATGTCGCCCGCGGCGCCGGCTTCAAGGTAGCCGCTCCATGGGGGTGCGGGATGGAGCACCGTCGGCGCCAGGAGGTCGAGTTAAGGAGAAGGTGCGATGCGATGAGTGTACAACCTCTTTGGTGGCGCCGAGTAGGCCTCGGCTTCGTCCGAGGAGTCGGTGAGGATGCTGCGGTTCTGATGGAGCAGGTTAAGGCGGCGCTGTGGGGATGGAGCAGTCGCGATAGACGAGGCGATCCTCGGAGCAGCTCCTTGGAGGTGGAGGACGGGGCGGCTGAACCGGCGGGACGACGAGATGGACGACGGATCCTCATCCGGGGAGGTGGACGAGGGACGTCGAGGTGTTGCGGTGGATGACGTCGTCGGGGAAGAGGCTCCGGCTGGGCAGCGGTGACGTGGCGGACGGAGGAGGGTGGGGTTTCGCGGCTGGAGTGGAGAGGTTATGGAGGCCTGGGATTTCGAATGGCGAAAAGGGGGCGATGGGAGGGGGTGAAGCATGACTTAGGAATGCGCTTGTCCAAAATGTAGGGTGTGTTACAAAAGTACCCCCCACCGATTTGAACTAGCGGCCCTTTCGGCTCAGGGTTAGAAGGGGGATTTCGCGTGTCGGGATTTGGCAGCTGGAGGGAGTTTTCGCGTGCGTTGTAATTTCGGGATAGCGAGGCGCGGGTTGTGAAGGCGCCAGTTTTGGGAGCACGATATCTGAATTTTCGGGATATAACAAGACGCGGGTTGAATTTTAGGGACAAGCCTCTAACGTGTAGTAATATTGTACTTGTACGTACCAAATCAATTCGCACTTCCCTCAACCAAAAAGAAAACGAAAAAATAAAACTATTCACACCACACAAAGAGAGAGTCTTGCCCTGTTTTACTATACAAATGCTATTCAAAGCTACTCCCTCCTTCCATCTATATAGGGCCTAATGCGTTTTTTGATGCTAACTTTGGCCAAATATTAGAGCAATGATATATGACATGCAACTTACACAAAGCACACCGTTAAATTCGTCTGTGAAAGGTTCTTTCAATGATATAATTTTCACATTGTGCATGTCATGTACTATTAATCTTGTCAATAGTCAAAGGCGGTCTTAAAAGTCTCATTACGCCCTATATAGATGGAAGGAGGGAGTATGAATCCATGTTATGTCCGATTAAATTTTTTCGCTTGCTGTATAATGCATGTAACCTACTCATACCAACATTTTAGTGCATTCCAAATGTCTATACTACCGCCGCAATTCGAACTAAATTTGAATTCGTTTCTCTATTTCAATAAGAATCTACAATCATGATTGTTGCCAACTTCAACCATCATAGTTTCCTTGCTATCCGCCAGATATAAATTAGACGGCCTATAATGCAGGATGGCAGGCACACCATCATCAACAACTCCGTTTTTATAAGAGTAGAGATAAAATATATTAAATGTAGTATACCATGTTCATAACCACACCATGTCTATCACCGTTATATATATTTACACATCCGTCAGTTTGAAACACTATGATAAATTCTTCAAATATCCGAATTCGCTTTTTATAATGAAGTATATATGATCTCTATTCGTCTTTTACACCCACACAACCCTCTTATCTTTGTAGCTAGCGCTAACTTTCTCTTGTGCATGCACACGCCCGCATCCCTCTCACCCTCCCTCAGCATTCTCTAGCTCCATCGCACAAATTCGTCTTTTCACTTTAGGTCGTTCATCCACGGTGTGTATAGGCCCCCAGCTCCTTTATGGCACACATCGATCGATATGCCTCTCTAGCCAGGTGTGCCTAGCACAAACACAAGCTTCCCCTCTTCTCTTGTCACCGTCCATGCCTCACTCCCACCACTCTTTTCATCGTTCTCGTACTTGCACACTCCTCCCCCTCGATATAGTATGCCTCTCGTACCACCTCCTACATGCATCCCTCTCTCTCTATCCTTCTCCTCGTGCCTCATTTGCTTCTAAGACACACATGCATGTATACCGATTGATCTCCCAACATATACCTAGATCGACTTTAACTACCCCCCATTGATCGACGTACCTCACAAGTTATGTCTCTCCTTTCTCTTACAAAGGGCGATTGATCTTCCTGTGTAGTTACGTCTGCTTACCACAACCACATCGTCCCCCCTCATCATTCGTGCATGCCTCCTGACCCGTCTCTCACACGCACGTGCATAGACAACAAGCAGCCATCTCCTCTCTTATTGATATTGCAGGCGTGCCCTCCGTTTGTCTAGCAAGCCTATCCCACCATTTGTTAGAAGCAACTCCACTACCACCCCCTCCAACACTCTAGCTCTGTCTCTCTCCCAACCTTATTTATCTCCTGCACATATGCATGGATGCCGATCGATCTCCCTTAATACATGAGGCAGATCGATCTCCTTAATACATGAGGTAGGCCTCTCTCCTCCTCCACACATATACCAGCCATTGTACCTCTATAGTTAATTGGGCCTCCCTCTTCCCCCACCACACAATGATAGTCGAGCGCTGCAGGTAGGTATCCATGCCACAGAGACAAACTGCACATGTCCCATCTCACGTTCCAGTAGGCCAGCCACTCTATATCTTTGACGTGGGCACACACAAATTCGATGGCACTCTTTATCGATCGCGCGCGCGCACACACACACACACACATCATCTCTCTCTTCGATTCTATGGACACCTCAAGCCGATGATACCTCCACTCTCTTCTCGTGGATCGCCACCTCTATATATATGTTATATCTAGGACTCTATTTCACACACATTGCATATGTTAAATTTTTTGATTGACCCCCCCCCCAAAAAAAAACTCTCAAGAACCCACACACTATATCTCTCTAGGTTTGTATCTCTCTCACACAACCCCACGTATGTGGTGTATGTATACAAGAGAATAGGTGCACCGTGCACGTACTCACGCTTCGTGCCCAGCCACACCCGCGCGGGCACACGGTGGAGCTCATTTCTCCGCAGAAGCTGAATTTGTTTTTGAAACATCAAGTGGCCAGAGACTCGAAAACTTATTTTCCCATTAGTGACTTGTCAGGGCGGTGGATTTTAGTTTATACGATAATGTTGCATCCACCTAAAGTAACGAAAGTTCTTACATAAACTTCCTAGTAATTCCCTCTTCGTAGGTGCAGCATTACTCCTAACATTTGTAATATCAGTTTGAAACTTGTAATATTGCCGTGTCCTATTCCCGCGTTTTCAAAATCCTGCGAATCAAATAGGTCCTGAGTTGGTGATGATGTTGTGCCTCCCATCTTTCACCAATAGCCGTCGGATCTAGATCTGACGCATACAAACCAAGCTTCTCCATTTTTGCAAAAAGATGCCCGCACTTGTTCCCTATTTACAAACAACTCCTTGTCTCTCACAATCAGCCTCATCTCCTCGCCACCACATCTAGGAGTAGAAGGCCGTGGAAAAATCTGGCGCGATGGCCGCTGCCAGAGCTATCCACCCCCAATCTTGGTGTTCCGTGCAATGCACGGGCATCTACGCACGAGAAATTATGTCGAACAGGGCTAGTTGTAAGTAGGCTAGCTCTACAGCCATGATGATAGTGACTGCAGACGGTGAGGCTGACAATGGTATGCCGAACACGGTGCCTATACTCAGGTGTCATCTTCGGCGCAGGGTCTTGTCACTTCACTGTGAGGAGCAGCACGTAATAATTTGACCAACGGATAGTACTGTGCTAGTACTCCTACTACTAGTCCTACATTGGTAGTACTACTACTAGTACTAGTAGCACCACCGTCTGGATTTAGGAGTACTACCACGTCCATCTAGATTTTAGTATTTGACTAGCAATATCCAGTAATGCATGTCACCAAAAATGTACTACTCCCTCTATAAATAAATACATGGTGTTTTATTCCTATCGGCGAGAGAACTTAATGTTTTTTTGCTACTCCTAACTAGAGTACTAATAGGATTACATGCAATGAACTAAACACTGCATGTCATGTTTGGTAGTCTCAAGTCATTGAAAGCATGCACGGCCCACATCTCTCATTGGTTGATATGTCACGAAATAAGAAACAAGGATGGAGTTAATGCACCATGCCTAAGTATTTTGGGATTATTTGGTTTTCGTAAGGTGACTTACACAACATTTTTGTTTACATGCATTAACATTTTATTAGTTAAATCAAAGGTCAAAACTTGGCGCAAAATGCAAAGGGGACCAATAAACCAGTAAACATCAAACTTCTGTCGTTTGGCCCCAACTAGAGGTCCTGTGAGATGACTATACTGCACCGGTACGGAGGGGGATGCAGCTTCATTGACTTACGGCAACTGCCTTTGGGTGAATGACACGTGGCCCCAGGGGGTGGCTGGCCCGCCTATCATACAGCCAAAGGCAGGTGTAGTAGAGGGCCTAGGAGTAGTACGAAATCCTACACACCTACGCACGCTAATCAAGGGCTGAGTGATCACTCGAATCTCAAGATCAGTTGACTAGAAGCTACGCTAGACCCATGGAGGCGATGAGCGCGAGCATCAGCCGGCTGTGCCAGATGGTCCACAACGCCGGCCTGTGGCCCGGCACCGAGGAACGTCTCCAGGTAGTATTTCTTGAGGCCGCCAGGGCGAGGGGCCGCTTGGATGACAGCTTCGTCTCCTTGTTCGACGAGGTCCTCGTCGGTTTCCTCGACAAGTTCTCTGTCATCAAGAAGCTTGCGGACGACTTTGACGTAAGCCTCCAGCCGACGCGCCCAGGCTCTGCGATTCCCACCACCCTCAATGGCCACTATGGTAACAACCTATTCGACGCACTGGTGGCCCTGCGACTGCCCGCCGTCGCACCGGAGAATGTCCACCTCGAGGTCGCGCTCGCCGCGCAGCAAGACACCATCGACATAATCACCCACGTCTATGCGCAAATCGTCCACAAGGACTACTACATGCAATAGGAGGACGATAGGACGCTGGCCTTCTTGGAGCGCAGGGCAACCTTGGACGGCACTGTTCAGAAGCACGTTGAGCTCGCTACCAACGCGGCTACTCCTCACACGTCGGTTGGTGACCCGGCGCACTAGGGCATGAGGATGTCGTTGAACGTTGATGGATCCGTATGTATTTTTATCTTTCCGTCAAATCCATGTAGTAGTATATGATACTACAGTAATTATCTTACCTTTCGCATCAACTTCATAATTTTCGTACGTACTCCATGCATGAACGGCACCAGAACCAAACTTCTCATTACTCTAGGCAAAATCGTTATTTTCTATCTATCGGTCGCGCCATGGAGCAGAACCAAATTTTACAAGTTAATGAGTTCAAAAGGAAAAGCCTGTTGTGTTCGCGTCGCACCCCTACATGGTTGGTCCGGCACGCCGCTCAAGCGGGAATGCGTGTGGTGTTGCATTTTCACTTACAAGTGGGACCGCAGTTGAGCAAACCGACTATCGGCAAACCCCCACCCCGCCCACCGCGCGATGGCTGAGAAAACAGGAGGGGGAAGAGATGGCTGTAGCACGGACTCCAAGAAAATTGGTGTCGGATGGGACTCGTGTGGGTGGCGTGTGCCGTACTGCTAGACGTGAATGCTAGTTATGGCCCATGCCACCCCACTATATTGAGCCTATATCGAGGTACGTACAACAAATTTCCCGCAGTCTGTGCTCAGCCCTCCTCTATCTCTCTTCTCAGCCAGCCAGCGGACGTGCGGAGCCCATCATCTATTTGCTCACATGCGGCCCCAGATGTCAGTGAAAACGCAAGAGGACCCACTGAACCTGCACATCTTTCACCTCGACGTGCTGGTGATGAAAAACAAATCCAATAAAGATCTTCGGTGGCCGCTTTTGGAGTTACTCAAGAGTAGTAAGATTCTATTTACAGTTTAACCCAAGATGCACATCTCGTGGCTTCAACTACCACTCTATTTTCTTTCATGACACGACATGGATGCTGGATGTCCCATGTGTTGGCAAAAGGAGGAAGAACCCGACCAAATCTTCGGTTCAGCTCTCGGATTAGACTAGTTGTGTTAACTTAAAATTTTTATTGTGTACTCCCTCCGTTCCAAAATACTTGACTTCCATTTATCCAAAAATGGATCTACCTATATACTAAGACATGTCTAGATACATATATATTTTGACAAATAGAAGGCATGTATTGTGCAACGGAGGGAGTAGAATGGATGCAAATTTTTGTATTGGGAAGAAGAGTACATCCATATATTGATAGAGTGCAATTTAGTAGATGTTCTATCACTTTTAGCTAGCACAGAGGCTAGAGATGAGATTAGTGCACTTGTTGATACTCCTACTAGAATAGAGGCTAGACATGAGACTAGATGCGAGGAAGCAACATCTACTTCTTTACACTCGAAGAAGAAAGAAGCACGCAAGATCGAGCCTCCGCAGATCAACAATGAATGCATCGAGAAGGCACTAATCCAACTTACAGGAGTAGTAAAATGTATTCTTGTGGTTCTTGTTTTCTTTGGTCTTACTTTTCTAGTCAAAATTATCGTTGGAGTTCATGCAAAACGGAGGTGCGTTTGGGGTCGTGCATTGGAGTTGGCCTTACAAGTGGGACAACAGTTAAGGAAACCGACTATCGGCAAACCCCCACCTCGCCCGCCACGCGATGGCTGAAGTTAGAGAAACAACAAGGTTGAAGAGATTGTTGTAGCACGGACTCCAAGAAATAATATGGTGTCAGATGGATGTCGTGGTGGTGGCGTGTGCCGTACTCCTGGACGTGAATGCTTGTTCTGGCCCATGCCACCCTACTACTCCTACTACTTACTCGTACTAGTATATAGTATACTAGTATCGAGGATTCGAGGTGCTGGTTATGTACAATGAACACATTAACACATGGCTACAGTAAAAACACCCGCCCGACGCGCGAAGCATGTGAAGCTAGTACAAATTTAGAGAAGCGACTCGAAAGCCATTCATAAATTTAGTAAGTTTATCACAGGCATATCATTTTATTACATACAACAGGTCATCAACCCACATCGACAATGAGGATACATTATAAATACTAAAGTTTTCACCACACAAAAAATAACAAGCCATGAAATGAACTTCAACTCAACCATTCTGCGGCGTTGGAAACGCTTGCTTTGAACCACAAGTGATTCTCTGGGACGGGCCATCCGTTGTCGATCTGGAGACCAACGCAGGACCGATCATCCAGGCTAAAGCAGCCTACTATATCAGTACCAGGGTAGGGAACCACCCAAATGTTCGAGGTATAGACACAATTGCTTCTCATAAATGTGTCAACAGCAGTTGGATCGCCTTTCACCATCATCGGATAGTTTTGTCCAAGGAAGAGCGAGTTTTCTCCAAGACTATCAATTATGTGCCAGGGAGAAGGAGTTGGCGCTAGCACACTAGTATCCATCCCGAATACCATGCAACGGGTGTTGGAATAGGTCCGGAGAGTGCGACCATGGGAGACACCTGCTTCCTTAGCAGTAACATCATCAGTGGGCTGTATACACACAAGAAGAGGTGATCCATCGGAATTAGTTGCCAGGCGCCACAGAGTATATGGGCGCTGCTTGTGATCATCACCATCGTCATCTCCCCCTTGGTTATAAAATTTTTCAAGCATAGGTGGTGGGATGTTCACAGGACCTTGGAAATACAAGAAGAAGGTTAATTAGTAAAGGGAAACTTGCTAACCCGCATGCATGTGGATGAAACAATTATAATTATGGTGGAAGACAAACGTACCGAAACTACTAGGATGCCATGCAAAAACAGTGCCACGAGTGGTGGCAGCAAACACAAGGCTCTCGTATTGAATTGCATCACAGTACTCATCTATGTACAGAAACTGAGTTTTGAGCAATATCCATCGAGTCAAACCACGAAGGATGGCAACAAGCTTGTCGAAGATAGCAACAAGAGCGGTTGTGAACTCGACAAATTGCTATCTTCCGTAGAAGACAGTCACCATGATTGTATTTGAACGTGCATACATTACCGGTGTGCTCAACCTCTGGGCAGTGTGCTGAGATTTTTGGAAGTGGAACCCGGTGACGAGTGTACACATTCACAAGTTCAAACACATAGAACACGAGAGAGAGAGAGAGATCAAACACATAGCTACTGGTACATACCCTCAGCCCCGAGGGAAAACTACTCCTCCTCGTCATGGAGAGCACCGGGATGATGAAGATTGCCACCGGAGAGGGATTCCCCTTCCGGCAGGGTGCCGGAACGGGTCTAGATTGGCTTTCGGTGGCTATGGAGGCTTCTGGCGGCGGAACTCCCGATCTATTGTGCTCCCAGATGTTTTTAGGGTATATGGAGATATATAGGCGGAAGAAGTACGTCAGGGGGGGCACGAGGGTGGAGGGCGCGCCCATAGGGGATGGGCGCGCCCCCCTCCCTCGTGGCCTCCTCGTAGGTCGCCTGACATGCACTCCAAGTCTTCTGGGCTTCTTCGGATCCAAAAATAAGTTCCGTGAAGTTTCAGGTCAATTGGACTCCGTTTGGTTTTCCTTTTCTGCGATATTCTAAAACAAGGTAGAAACAGAAACTGGCACTGGGCTCTGGGTTAATAGGTTAGTCCCAAAAAATGATATAAAAGTGTATAATAAAGCCCATAAACATCCAAAACAATAGATAATATAGCATGGAGCAATCAAAAATTATAGATACGTTGGAGTCGTATTAGCATCCCCAAGCTTAATTCCTGCTCGTCCTCGAGTAGGTAAATGATAAAAACGGAAATTTTGATGCGGAGTGCTACTTGGCATAATTTCAATGTAATTCTTCTTAATTGTGGCATGAATATTCAGATCCGAAAGATTCAAGATAAAAGTTCATATTGACATAAAAATAATAATACTTCAAGCATACTAACTAAGCAATCATGTCCTCTCGTAATAACATGGCCAAAGAAAGTTCATCCCTACAAAATCATATAGTTTAGTCATGATCCATTTTCGTCACACAAGAATGCTCTCATCATGCACAACCCCGATGACAAGCCAAGAAATTGTTTCATACTTTAGTAATCTCAAACCTATAAACTTTCACGCAATATATGAGCACGAGCCATGGACATAGCACTATGGGTGGAATAGAATATAATGATGGGGGTTATGTGGAGAAGACAAAAAGGAGAAAGTCTCACATCAACGAGGCTAATCAATGAGCTATGGAGATGCCCATCGATTGATGTTAATGCAAGGAGTAGGGATTGCCATGCAATGGATGCACTAGAGCTATAAATGCATGAAAGCTCAACAAAAAGAAACTAAGTGGGCGTGCATCCAACTTGCTTGCTCACGAAGACCTAGGGCACTTGAGGAGGCCCATTGTTGGAATATTCAAGCCAAGTTCTATAATGAAAAATTCCCACTAGTATATGAAAGTGACAAAACAAGAGACTCTCTATCATGAAGATTATGGTGCTCCTTTGAAGCACAAGTGTGGCAAAGGATAGTAGCATTGTCCCTTCTCTCTTTTTCTCTCATTTTTTTGGGCCTTCTTATTTTTTTATGGCCTTTATTTTTTGGGGCCTTCTCCTTTTTATGGCCTTTCTCTTTTTTTTATTCCTCACTTGGGACAATGCTCTAGAAAATGATGATCATCACACTTCTATTTATTTACAACTCAAGAATTACAACTCGATACTTAGAACAAGATATGACTCTGTATGAATGCCTCCGGCGGTGTACCGGGGTTGCAATGAACCAAGAGTGACATGTATGAAAGAATTATGAATGGTGGCTTTTCCACAAATACTATGTCAACTACATGATCATGCAAAGGAATATGACAATGATGATGTGTGTCATAATAAACGGAACGGTGGAAAGTTGCATGGCAATATATCTCGGAATGGCTATGGAAATGCCATAATAGGTAGGCATGGTGTCTGTTTTGTGGAAGATATAAGGAGGTTTATGTGTGATAGAGCGTATCATATCACGGGGTTTGGATGCACCGGCGAAGTTTGCACCAACTCTCAATGTGAGAAAGGGCAATGCACGGTACCGGAGAGGCTAGCAAGGATGGAAGGGTGAAAGTGTGTATACTCCATGGACTCAACATTAGTCATAAAGAACTCACATACTTATTGCAAAAATCTACAAGTCATCAAAAACCTCGGTACTACGCGCATGCTCCTAGGGGGATAGATTGGTAGGAAAAGACCATTGCTCGTCCCCGACCGCCACTCATAAGGAATACAATCAAATAACACCTCATGTTTCAAATTTGTGACACAATGTTTACCATACGTGCATGCTACGGGACTTGGAAACTTCAACACAAGCATTTCTCAATTTCACAACTACTCAACTAGCAGGACTTTGATATTATTACCTCCATATCTCAAAACAATCATCAAGCATCAAACTTGTCTTAGTATTCAATACTCTATATGAAAGTTTTTACTATTCTTGGATGCCTAGCATATTAGGATTATTTAAGCAAATTACCATGCTATTTAAGACTCTCAAAATAATCTAAGTGAATCATGAGAGATCAATAGTTTCTATAAAACAAATCCACCACCGTGCTGTAAAAGATATAAGTGAAGCACTAGAGCAACAACAAACTACTCCGAAAGATATAAGTGAAGATCAATGAGTAGTTGAATAATTATGCAACTATGTGAAGACTCTCTAACATTTAAGAATTTCAGATCTTGATATTTATTCAAACATTAAGCAAAACCAAAGAAAATGGCATTCTAAGAATGGCAAACATCTTGTGAAGAAGCAAAAACTTAGGATCAACCGAAACTAACCGATAGTTGTTGAAGAAGAAAGGTGGGATGCCAATCGGGGCATCCCCAAGCTTAGACGCTTGAGACTTCCTGAAATATTATCTTGGGATGCCTTGGGCATCCCCAATCTTGAGCTTTTGTGTCTCCTTAATTCCTCTCATATCACGGTCTCCCTAAATCTCAAAAGCTTCATCCACACAAAACTCAACAAGTACTCGTGAGATAAGTTAGTATAAACCATTGAAAAAACCTTATCATACTCTACTGTAGAAAATCACTAAAAATTATTATTCGACATTTCATACTAAATGCCTCTGCATATTTAATAGTCCTATCCTCAAATAGAATCATTAAAGAAGCAAACATATGCAAACAATGCAAACATAACAGCAATCTGCCTAAACAGGACAGCCTGTAACGAATGCAGCAACATCCATACTTCCCTAGCTCCAAAAATTATGAAAGAAAATTCCCACTGTAGTAAATTTATCAGAGCTTAATATGAAAAAGGTTTCAATATTTTATCACATTCTGACTTTTCTAGGGAATTATTGCAACAGCGATGAACTTTCTGTTTTCAAACAGCAACATGAGGACTTGTAAAATAGGCATAGTAAAGGCTATCAATGCCACTTTTATTGAAATAAAAGATGCAAAACATTGTTCTAAATAAAAGCAAGCAAATATTAACAAAATAAATTGACGCTCCAAGCAAAACACATATCATGTGGTGAATAAAAATATAGCTCCAAGTAAAGTTACCGATGAACGAAGACGAAAGAGGGGATGCCTTCCGGGGCATACCCAAGCTTAGGCTCTTGGATATCCTTGAATATTACCTTGGGGTGCCTTGGGCATCCCCAATATTAGGCTCTTGCCACTCCTTATTACATAGTCCATCGAATCCTTACCCAAAACTTGAAAACTTCACAACACAAAACTTAACAGAAAACTCGTAAGCTCCGTTAGTATAAGAAAATAAATCACCACTTCAAGAGACTATAATGAACTAATTATTTATTTATATTGGTGTTAAACCTACTGTATTCCAACTTCTCTATGTTTTATAAACTCTTTTATTAGCCATAGATTCATCAAAATAAGTAAACAACACATGAAAAACAGAATCTGTCAAAAGCAGAAAAGTCTGTAGTAATCTGGATCAAACGTATACTTCTGGAACTCATAAAATTCTCAAATAAATTTATGGACCTGAGGAATTTATCTATTAATCATCTGCAAAAATAATTAACTAAATAGCACTCTCCAATAAAAATGGCAGCAATTCTCGTGAGCGCTAAAGTTTCTGTTTTTTACAGCATGATCAACAAGACTTTCCCCAAGTCTTCCCAAAGGTTCTACTTGGCACAAACACTAATTAAAAGCATAAAACCACATCTAAACAGAGGCTAGATTAATTATTTATTACTAAACAGGAACAAAAAGCAAGGAAGAAAAATAAAATTGGGTTGCCTCCCAACAAGCGCTATTGTTTAACGCCCCTAGCTAGGCATGATGATTTCAATGATGCTCACATAAAAGATAAGAATTGAAACATAAAGAGAGCATCATGAAGAATATGACTAGCACATTTAAGTCTAACACACTTCCTATGCATAGGGGTTTTGTGAGAAAACAACTTATGGGAACAATAATCAACTAGCATAGGAAGGCAAAACAAGCATAACTTCAAAACTTTAAGCACATAGAGAGGAAACTTGATATTATTGCAATTCCTACAAGCATATATTCCTCCCTCATAATAATTTTCAGTAGAATCATGAATAAATTCAACAAAATAACCATCACCTAAAGCATTCTTTTCATGATCTACAAGCATAGAAATTTTATTACTCTCCACATAAGCAAAATTCTTCTCATGAATAATAGTAGGAGCAAACTCAACAAAATAATTATCATGTGAGGCATAATCTAATTGAAAACTAAAATCATGATGACATGTTTCATGGATATCATTATTCTGTATAGCATACAAGTCATCACAATAATCATCATAGATAGCAACTTTGTTCTCATAATCAATTGGAACCTCTTCCGGAATAGTGGATTCATCACAAAATAAAGTCATGACCTCTCCAAATCCACGTTCATCAATATAATCATCATAAATAGGAGGCATTCTTTCATCATAATAAATTTGCTCATCAAAACTTGGGGGACAAAAAATATCATCTTCATCAAACATAGCTTCCCCAAGCTTGTGGCTTTGCATATCATTAGCATCATGGATATTCAAGGAATTCATACTAACAACATTGCAATCATGCTCATCATTCAAATATTTAGTGCCAAACATTTTAATGCATTCTTCTTCTAACACTTTGGCACAATTTTCCTTTCCATCATACTCACGAAAGATATTAAAAAGATGAAGCGTATGAGGTAAACTTAATTCCATTTTTTTGTAATTTTCTTTTATGAACTAAACTAGTGATAAAACAAGAAACTAAAAGACTCGATTGCAAGATCTAAAGATATACCTTCATGCGCTAACCTCTCCGGCAACGGTGCCAGAAAAGAGCTTGATGTCTACTACACAACCTTCTTCTTGTAGACATTGTTGGGCCTCCAAGTGCAGAGGTTTGTAGGACAGTAGCAAATTTCCCTCAAGTGGATGACCTAAGGTTTATCAATCCGTAGGAGGCGTAGGATGAAGATGGTCTCTCTCAAGCAACCCTGCAACCAAATAACAAAGAGTCTCTTGTGTCCCCAACACACTCAATACAATGGTAAATTGTATAGGTGCACTAATTCGGCGAAGAGATGGTGATACAAGTGGTATATGGATAGTAGATAAAGGTTTTTGTAATCAGAAAATATAAAAACAGCAATGAAACTAATGATAAAAGTGAGCACAAACGGTATTGCAATGCTCGGAAACAAGGCCTAGGATTCATACTTTCACTAGTGCAAGTCCTCTCAACAATAATAACATAATTGGATCACATAACTATCCCTCAACATGCAACAAAGAGTCACTCCAAAGTCACTAATAGCGGAGAATGAACGAAGAGATTATGGTAGGGTAAGAAACCACCTCAAAGTTATACTTTCCAATCAATCCATTGGGCTATTCCTATAGGTGTCACAAATAGCCCTAGAGTTCGTACTAGAATAACACCTTAAGACACAAATCAACCAAAACCCTAATGTCACCTAGATACACCAATGTCACCTCAATTATCTGTGGGTATGATTATACGATATGCATCACACAATCTCAGATTCATCTATTCAACCAACACATAGAACCTCAAAGAGTGCCCCAAAGTTTCTACCGGAGAATCACGACGAAAATGTGTGCCAACCCCTATGCATAGGTTCATGGGCGGAACCCGCAAGTTGATCACCAAAACATACATCAAGTGAATCATGTGATATCCCATTGTCACCATAGATACGCACGGAAATACATACATCAAGTGTTCTCAAATATTTAAAGACTCAATCCGATAAGATAACCTCAAAGGGGAAACTCAATCCATTACAAGAGAGTAGGGGGGAAGAAACATCATAGGATCCAAATATAATAGCAAAGCTCGCGATACATCAAGATCGTATCACCTCAAGAACACGAGAGAGAGAGAGAGAGATCAAACACATAGCTACTGGTACATACCCTCAGCCCCGAGGGAGAACTACTCCTCCTCGTCATGGAGAGCACTGGGATGATGAAGATGGTCACCGGAGAGGGATTCCCCCTCCGGCAGGGTGCCGGAATGGGGTCTAGATTGGCTTTCGGTGGCTACGGAGGCTTCTGGCAGCGGAACTCCCGATCTATTGTGCTCCCGGATGTTTTTAGGGTATATGGAGATATATAGGCGGAAGAAGTACGTCAGGGGGGGCCACGAGGGTGGAGGGCGTGCCCAGAGGGGGTGGGCGTGCCCCCTGCCTCGTGGCCTCCTCGTAGTCGCCTGAAGTGCACTCCAAGTCTTGTGGGCTTCTTCTGATCCAAAAATAAGTTCCATGAAGTTTCAGGTCAATTGGACTCCGTTTGGTTTTCCTTTTCTGCGATATTCTAAAACAAGGTAGAAACAGAAACTGGCACTGGGCTCTAGGTTAATAGTTAGTCCAAAAAAATGATATAAAAGTTTATAATAAAGCCCATAAACATCCAAAACAGTAGATAATGTAGCACGGAGCAATCAAAAAATTTAAATACGTTGGAGACGTATCAAGGGGCGGGTGATGAGCTTATGCTGGGGGCTCTGTCGGGGGCTGCTGTCCGGGCTGCTCAACACCACCAGCGGTGTACCGGAAGTGCCTGCCGGGGGATGCCCGCCCGCCGAAGACCTAGCCCTCTTCACCCTCTGGGCCAGTCTCTCCGCATCCCTGCCAAGATGAAGACAAGTCAAGAAAAGAAGCACGGTCCGAAGGGACAGAGATGACAAAAGTTGAGGCACTTACTCATCCTCCGCTTCTTCTTCCGCTGCCTCCCTCTTCCTCCTCGGGCTAAGGGACCCGAGGTCGAAGAAGACCTTCGTGTCGTCATCTGCGGGATGAGGGGAAGCAGGTGGATTTGGGGAATGCTTGGACGGAGAAGGGGCAGTTGCTTTATTCTTCGCCACCGCGGCCTTCACTGCTTTCCCCACCGCCGCGGCCCTCGTCTGACGCATGGGCACCTCCGGGGTTTGTTGCGGCCGTGCGGCCCTGCCGGACCGGACCGGCTCTCCAGAGATGGCCCGCTGTAGGACACGCCCTTTCCCCATGGCTGGGGGCTCGACAGCTTCAGCCTCCTCCTCGGACGGCTCGTCATCATCATCATCAATGAGAGGGGCTCCGGTGCCGGCGCTGCTGGCCTTCCCAGCGGATTCCGCCCACTGGGCGAGCTCCTTCTCCTTCACGGCCGTCGCGGCCTCGTCCTCCATGCCGCCAGTGCTGCCGACCTCCCTGGCGAGCTCCGCCTCCACCGCCCTGGCGGTGATGTAGTCCAACTCCGTCTGGGTGGTGTCCTGGACGAGCAACGGCTCAGCGCGGACATACCCCTCCACCAAGGTGTCAAAGAACTCCTGCACCTTTTCCTCCTCCGGCTCGGCCCAATTCAGATTGAGGCCGTGCGCGTTGAAGTCTGGCATCATGGCGATGATGTCGGACTGGCGAGAATTGTTGCTCAGCGGGACTACCCCCGCCGACAACCCAAACAAGGGCCCCTTGGCGACCTTGTTGGCCTTCGCGGCCTTGCCGGACGTCTCGGATCTGCCGCCGCGGCTCACGTTGAGCTGAAAAAGCTGCTGGCAGAAGTGAGCATGCGCCAACACCGTAAAGTTGTGGTTCGGACCAGGGCGGAGCCGCATGATGTCGGTCACATTGCTGAAAAGCCAAGCTGGCCTCCCCTTGTTGTGCAGAGGGGCGATGCGGCGGCGGATGAAATCCGCCCCGATCATCTCCAGGGTGAGCCCGACAGCGACAAGGCGGTGGATCCTGGTGGTGGCGACCATGAGCTTCTTATCCTGGGCATCGACGTCACTCCAGCCATCTCTGCAAGCCGGCGGCGCCTGGCGAACCTGGTAGAACTCCTGTGGGTCCTCCTCCTCAATCCAACACAACCGGCTCCGCCACTCCTCCCACCTCTCCTTCTGGGCGCCCTCTGGATACGTCCCCTTCTCTAGGGCCCTTGGGATCCAAGTGACGCAACCAGAGATGGCGCCTCCCCTCTGGATCTGAGGGTAAAAGTAGTGGCGGAAGAGCGCGGTGCTGGGGAGCACTCCGGCAAAGCCCTCACAAAGATGGACGAAAAGAGCCATGCACGCCATGACATTTGGAGTAAAATCCAGAAGGTGAAAGCCATAGGTGTGCATGATGTCGTTGAAGAAATCAGAGAAAGGGGGGCAGAGGCCGCAAGAAAAGTAGTCGATAAAGAATGGGTATCGATTCGGGGCAGCCTTGGCACAATCCGCAGGGATGACACGGGTGGCCGGGTGGCTGATACGTCTCCAACGTATCTATAATTTTTGATTGCTCCATGCTATATTATCTACGGTTTTGGGCAATATCGGGCTTTATTATCCACTTTTATATTATTTTTGGGACTAACCTATTAACCGGAGGCCCAGCCCAGATTTGCTATTTTATGCCTATTTCAGTGTTTCGAAGAAAAGGAATATCAGACGGAGTCTAAACGGAACGAAATCAACTGGAGAAGTTATTTTTGGAAGGAAACACACCTGATGGACTTGGACCCCATGTCAGGGGAGACACGAGGTGCTCATGAGGGTGGGGGGTGCCCCCCCTAGGGCGCGCCCCCTGTCTTGTGGGACCCCCGTGGCTCCTCCGACGTCCTCCCTACACCCATATATACCCACATGACCTAAAACTTCCAGAACAAAAGATAGATCGGGAGTTCCGTCGCCAGAAGCCTCCGTATCCACCAAAAGTCAATCGGGACCCTGTTCCGGCACCCTGCCGGAGGGGGGGAACCCTCACCGGTGGCCATCTTCATCATCCCGGTGCTCTCCATGACGAGGAGGGAGTAGTTCTCCCTCGGGGCTGAGGATATGTACCAGTAGCTATGTATTTGATCTCTCTCTCTCTCGTGTTCTTGATTTGGCACGATCTTGATGTATCGCGAGCTTTGCTATTATAGTTGGATCTTATGTTTCTCCTTCCCCCTCTTCTCTCTTGTAATGAATTGAGTTTCCCCTTTGGAGTTATCTTATCGGATTGAGTCTTTAAAGACTTGAGAACACTTGATGTATGTCTTGTCGTGGATATCTGTGGTGACAATGGGATACCACGTGCCGCTTGATGTATGTTTTGGTGACCAACTTGCGGGTTCATGAACCTATGCACAGGGGTTGGCACACATTTTCGTCGTGATTCTCCGGTAGAACTTTGGGGGCACTCTTTGAGGTCCTTTGTGTTGGTTGAATAGATGAATCTGAGATTGTGTGACGCATATCGTATAATCATACCCACGGATACTTGAGGTGACATTGGAGTATCTAGGTGACATTAGGGTTTTGATTGATTTGTGTCTTAAGGTGTTATTCTAGTACGAACTCTAGGGCTGTTTGTGACACTTATAGGAATAGCCCAACAGATTGATTGGAAAGAATAACTTTGAGGTGGTTTCGTACCCTACCATAATCTCTTCGTTTGTTCTCCGTTATTAGTGACTTTGGAGTGACTCTTTTTTGCATGTTGAGGGATAGTTATGTGATCCAATTATGTTATTATTGTTGAGAGGACTTACACTAGAGAAAGTATGAACTCTAGGCCCTGTTTACCATCTTTGCAATACCGTTTACGCTCACTTTTATCACTTGCTACCTTGCTGTTTTTATTATTTCAGATTACAAAAACTATTATCTACTATCCATATACCACTTGTATCACCATCTCTTCGCCGAACTAGTGCACCTATACAATTTACCATTGTATTGGGTGTGTTGGGGACACAAGAGACTCTTTGTTATTTGGTTGCAGGGTTGCTTGAGAGAGACCATCTTCATCCTACGCCACCTACGGATTGATAAACCTCAGGTCATCCACTTGAGGGAAATTTGCTACTGTCCTACAAACCTCTGCACTTGGAGGCCCAACAACGTCTACAAGAAGAAGGTTGTGTAGTAGACATCAAGCTCTTTTCTGGCGCCGTTGCCGGGGAGGTGAGTGCTTGAAGGTATATCTTTAGATCTTGCAACCGAGTCTTTTAGTTTCTTGTTTTATCACTAGTTTAGTTTATAAAAGAAAACTATAAAAAATGGAATTGAGTTTGTCTCATACGCTTCACCTTTTTAATATCTTTCGTGAGTATGATGGAAAGGATATTTGTGCTCAAGTGCTAGAAGAAGAAATCTATAAAATGTTTGGCACTAAATATTTGAATGATGAGCATGATTGCAATGTTGTTAGTATGAATTCCTTGAATATCCATGATGCTAATGATATGCAAAGCCACAAGCTTGGGGAAGCTATGTTTGATGAAGATGATATTTTTTGTTCCCCAAGTTTTGATGAGCATATTTATTATGATGAAAGCATGCCTGCAATCTATGATGATTATTGTGATGATACATATGCTATAAAAAGTAGTGATTATACTTATAAAACTTACCATGATTATGATTACCCCTTCTCTAAACATTACTCTTTTAATTTGGAAACAATTTATAGTATTCAAGTCTCTTATGATACTCCCACTATTATTCATGAGAAGAATTTTGCTTGTATGGAGAGTAGTAAAATTTATGTGCTTGTAGATCATGAAAAGAATGCTTTAGGTGCTAGTTATATTGTTGCATTCATTCTTTATGCTACTAAAAATTATTATGAGGGAGTAATATATGCTTGTAGGAATTGCAATAATATAAAGTTTCCTCTCTATGTGCTTAAAGTTTTGAAGTTATGCTTGTTTTACCTTCCTATGCAAGTTGATTATTGTTCCCACAAGTTGTTTGCTCACAAAATCCCTATGCATAGGAAGTGGGTTAGACTTAAATGTTCTATTAATATTCTTCATGATGCTCTCTTTATGTTACAATTCTTATCTTTTATGTGAGCATCATTGGAATCATCATGCCTAGCTAGGGGCGTTAAACGATAGCGCTTGTTGGGAGGCAACCCAATTTTATTTTTGTCCCTTGCTTTTTTCTCCTGTTTAGTAATAAATAACTCATCTAGACTATGTTTAGATGTGGTTTTATATGTTTAATTAGTGTTTGTTCCAAGTAGAACCTTTGGGAAGACTTGGGGGAAGTCTTGTTGATCATGCTGTCAAATACAGAAACTTTAGCGCTCACGAGAACTGCTGCCATTTTTATTTGGAGAGTGCTATTTAGTTAATTATTTTTGCATATGATTAATAGATAAATTACTCAGGTCCAGAAATTTATTTGAGAATTTTATGACTTCCATAAGTATACGTTTGATCCAGATTACTACATACTTTTCTGTTGTTGACAGATTCTGTTTTTCATGTGTTGTTTACTTATTTTGATGAACCTATGGCTAGTAAAATAGTTTATATACCATAGAGAAGTTGGAATACAGTAGGTTTAACACAAATATAAATAAATAATGAGTTCATTACAGTACTTTCAAGTGGTGTTTTGTTTTCTTTCGCTAACGGAGCTTACGAGTTTTCTGTTAAGTTTTGTGTTGTGAAGTTTTCAAGTTTTGGGTAAGGATTCGATGGACTATGGAATAAGGAGTGGCAAGAGCCTAAGATTGGGGATGAACAAGGCACCCCAAGGTAATATTCAAGGACAACCAAGAGCCTAAGCTTGGGGATGCCCCGGAAGGCATCCCCTCTTTCGTCTTCGTTCATCGGTAACTTTACTTGGAGCTATATTTTTATTCGCCACATGATATGTGTTTTGCTTGGAGCGTCAATTTATTTTGTTAGGATTTGCTTGCTGTTTGAATAAAATACCAAGATATGAAATTATTAAATGTTAGAGAGTCTTCACATAGTTGCATAATTATTCGACTACTCATTGATCTTCACTTATATCTTTCGGAGTAGTTTGTCATTTGCTCTAGTGCTTCACTTATATCTTTTAGAGCATGGTTGTAGTTTTATTTTGAAGAAATAGATGAACTCCCATGCTTCACTTAGATTATTTTGAGAGTATTAAATAGCATGGTAATTTGCTTAAAATCCTAATATGCTAGGTATTCAAGAATAATAAAATTCTCTTATGAGTGTGTTGAATACTAAGAGAAGTTTGATACTTGATGATTGTTTTGAGATATGAGGATGGTAATATTAGAGTCATGCTAGTTGAGTAGTTGTGAATTTGAGAAATACTTGTGTTGAAGTTTGTGACTCCCGTAGAATGCACGTATGGTGAACCGTTATGTGATGAAGTCGGAGCATGATTTATTTATTGATTGCCTTCCTTATGAGTGGCGGTCGGGGACGAGCAATGGTCTTTTCCTACCAATCTATCCCCCTAGGAGCATGCGCGTAGTACTTTGTTTCGATAACTAATAGATTTTTGCAATAAGTATGTGAGTTCTTTATGACTAATGTTGAGTCCATGGATTATACGCACTCTCACCCTTCCACCTTTGCTAGCCTCTCTAGTACCACGCAACTTTCGCCGGTACCATAAACCCACCATATACCTTCCTCAAAACAGCCACCATACCTACCTATTATAGAATTTCCATAGCCATTCCGAGATATATTGCCATGCAACTTTCCACCGTTCCGTTTATTATGACACGCTTCATCATTGTCATATTGCTTAGCATGATCATGTAGTTGACATCGTATTTGTGGCAAAGCCACCGTTCATAATTCTTTCATACATGTCACTCATGCATCATTGACCATCCGGGTACACCGCCGGAGGCATTCATATAGAGTCATACTTTGTTCTAGTATCGAGTTGTAATCACTGAGTTGTAAATAAATAAAAGTGTGATGATCATCATTTAATAGAGCATTGTCCCAAAAAAAAGAGAAAGGCCAAATAAAAAAAGAAAGGCAAAAAAGGCCAAATAAATAAAAGAGAAAGCCCCCAAAAAATAAAAAAGGGGCAATGCTACTATCCTTTTTCCACACTTGTGCTTCAAAGTAGCAGCATGATATAGCGAGTCTCATATATTGTGTTTAAAGTAGCACCATGTTCTTCATATAGAGAGTGTCATATGTTGTCACTTTCATATACTAGTGGGAATTTTACGTTATAAAACTTGGCTTGTATATTCCAATGATGGGCTTCCTCAAATTGCCCTAGGTCTTCGTGAGCAAGCAAGTTGGATGCACACCCACTAGTTCCTTTTGTTGAGCTTTCATACATTTATAGCTCTAGTGCATCCGTTGCATGGCAATCCCTACTCACTCACATTGATATCTATTGATGGGCATCTCCATAGCCCGTTGATACGCCTAGTCGATGTGAGACTATCTTCTCCCTTTTTGTCTTCTCCACAACCACCATTCTATTCCACCTATAGTGCTATGTCCATGGCTCACGCTCATGTATTGCGTGAAGATTGAAAAAGTTTGAGAACATCAAAAGTATGAAACAATTGCTTGGCTTGTCATCGGGGTTGTGCATGATTTAAATATTTTGTGTGGGGAAGATGGAGCATAGCCAGACTATATGATTTTGTAGGGATAACTTTCCTTGGCCATGTTATTTTGAGAAGACATGATTGCTTTGTTAGTATGCTTGAAGTATTATTATTTTTATGTCAATATTAAACTTTTGTCTTGAATCTTTCGGATCTGAATATTCATATCACAAGTAAGAAGAATTACATTGAAATTATGCCAACTAGCATTCCACATCAAAAATTATTTTTTTATCATTTACCTACTCGAGGACGAGCAGGAATTAAGCTTGGGGATGCTTGATACGTCTCCAACGTATCTATGATTTTTTATTGCTCCATGCTATATTATCTACTGTTTTGGTTAATATTGGGCTTTATTATCCACTTTTATATTATTTTTGGGACTAACATATTAACCGGAGGCCCAGCCCAGATTTGCTGTTTTATGCCTATTTTAGTGTTTCGAAGAAAAGGAATATCAGACGGAGTCGAAACGGAACGAAATCAACTATAGAAGTTATTTTTGGAAGGAACCACACCTGATGGACTTGGACCCCACGTCAGGGGAGACACGAGGTGCTCACGAGGGTGGGGGCGCGCCCCCTGTCTCGTGGGACCCCCGTGGCTCCTCCGACGTCCTCCCTGCACCCATATATACCCACGTGACCTAAAACTTCCAGAACGAAAGATAGATCGGGAGTTCCGCCGCCAGAAGCCTCCGTAGCCACCAAAAGTCAATCGGGACCCTGTTCCGGCACCCTGCCAGAGGGGGGAACCCTCACCGGTGGCCATCTTCATCATCCCGGTGCTCTCCATGACGAGGAGGGAGTAGTTCTCCCTCGGGGCTGAGGGTATGTACCAGTAGCTATGTGTTTGATCTCTCTCTCTCTCGTGTTCTTGATTTGGCACGATCTTGATGTATCGCGAGCTTTGCTATTATAGTTGGATCTTATGTTTCTCCTTCCCCCTCTTCTCTCTTGTAATGAATTGAGTTTCCCCTTTGGAGTTATCTTATCGGATTGAGTCTTTAAAGACTTGAGAACACTTCATGTATGTCTTGCCGTGGATATCTGTGGTGACAATGGGATACCGCGTGCCACTTGATGTATGTTTTGGTGACCAACTTGCGGGTTCATGAACCTATGCATAGGGGTTGGCACACGTTTTCGTCGTGATTCTCCGGTAGAACTTTGGGGCACTCTTTGAGGTCCTTTGTGTTGGTTGAATAGATGAATCTGAGATTGTGTGACGCATATCGTATAATCATACCCACGGATACTTGAGGTGACATTGGAGTATCTAGGTGACATTATGGTTTTGATTGATTTGTGTCTTAAGGTGTTATTCTAGTACGAACTCTAGGGCTGTTTGTGACACTTATAGGAATAGCCCAACGGATTGATTGGAAAGAATAACTTTGAGGTGGTTTCGTACCCTACCATAATCTCTTCGTTTGTTCTCTGCTATTAGTGACTTTGGAGTGACTCTTTCTTGCATGTTGAGGGATAGTTATGTGATCCAATTATGTTAGTATTGTTGAGGGAACTTACACTAGCGAAAGTATGAACCCTAGGCCTTGTTTACCATCATTGCAATACCGTTTACGCTCACTTTTATCACTTGCTACCTTGCTGTTTTTATTATTTCAGATTACAAAAACTATTATCTACTATCCATATACCACTTGTATCACCATCTCTTCGCTGAACTAGTGCACCTGTACAATTTACCATTATATTGGGTGTGTTGGGGACACAAGAGACTCTTTGTTATTTGGTTGCAAGGTTGCTTGAGAGAGACCATCTTCATCGTACGCCTCCTACAGATTGATAAACCTTAGGTCATCCACTTGAGGGAAATTTGCTACTGTCCTACAAACCTCTGCACTTGGAGGCCCAACAACGTCTACAAGAAGATGGTTGTGTAGTAGACATCAGTGCCCCGTCTTCTCTCCCCCCATCTTGACCCCCCACAACGGCTTGAAGTTATCCCAGAGGTGGACCACATCGACCGTCAAGGGAAAGTAGGCGAGCTGCGTTCGCCGTGCCGCCGACTCATTCTCCGGCGGCTCTGTCCCTCCGACGTCCTTGGCCACTCCCTTGCCCTTGCCAGTCTTGGGTGCCATGGCGGCTGCTAAAGGTGGATGGGGAAGGGCAGCGAAAACGCATCAGCGACGATCAAGAGCGGGGGCTTGAGAAGGAAGAAGGGACGGCGGTTCCGAGATTGGAGAAGACACGGGGGGTAAATGAGCAGCGCGCCCGCGGTCGTTCCTTTTTACGGGGAAGGCGCGGGCCGCCTCTTGACCACCATGTGACACATGCGTGCGGAAACCACCCCCACGTCACGCACGACCCTCCATGTTGCACGTTCAACGCGGGTCGTGAGGGGGCGCAGCGAACGAGAAGTTACTACGGTAAAATCCGCCCCACCTGCCCGCGCACCGTTCTGGGCCTAGCCCAACAACACGATGCGCTTACGTGTGGCCCAGGCCTGGGGGCTCCTGTCGGTGTTCAAAAGTAGGGGCTCTCCTTTTGACCCCTTTATTTGTGCACGGGCAGTTAGAGCCGCGCTCGCAGCCACACTTAACAAGGCAGAGGAGGGAAGCCGGAGGGAAACCGAAGCATAAGACAAACAAAGCAACGCCAAGGCCAGAAACACTGAAGAACAAAGGAGCAAGGTGGACTCCCCCGGCAAGACCCTTGCCGGGGCGACCTCCGTGGCCCCAGCAAGAGCCTTGCCGGGGCAACTTGCCCAACACCAGCAGAGCGAGCCACCCTTGAGCCCACGAGTTCCAAGAACCGCCAACGACTATGTTGGAACCAAGGCTCGGGAGGCACCTCCGTGGTGAGATGCAGATCTTTGTCAAGATCATCAACACGCAAGATCGGATGAGGACCAGAAGACGACGACCCCCGACGAGATCCTTCCTGGGGACGACCGCGACGCCACAGCAAGACCCTTGCCGAGGGCCCGACAAGACCCTTGCCAAGCACACCAGCAGGGCCGCAGCCAGGCCCGCGTCTGCCAAAGCTCCATCGCCGTCCCCAAGCAGCTGCTAGCCCAACCAGCTGGGCGGGCACCTGTGTGGCGACGAGCGGCCTCTACACCGACCCAGCAAGCACCTGCGTGGTGGCATGCAAGTCTTCCTGAAGGCTCCACTCCCGCGCCAGCCCAGCAGCCAGCCAACGTGGCGCCATGACACCTCGTCAGCTCAGACGCGTGTCGAAGCCAGGCGTGGCGGCGACAGCTGGGACGTGCTTCCTCGCTGTCCCCGATAGAATGAGAGGGGCACGTCGGCAGCACATTAAATGTGTTTGTCCAACGGTGCCAGAGGATAGACTCATCCACTGTACATCTTTCCACCTCCTGTGTGCCACTGTGGCAACCCCTTTTTTCTTATAAAAGGAGGCCAAAGGCGACCAAGAGGAGGATTCGGATCTTTTGGGCAAAGTTGCACCCCGTAGCTAGCTCAAGAACACAAGAACACTCTCAATACATCCACCAAACCAAGACTAGGGTTTTACGCATCCTCGCGGCCCGAACCTGGGTAAATGATCAGTGTGCTTCCTGTCAGACCCGCTCTTTCCACAATCCCGTGCCCGCCAACCGTAGAAGGGATCCCAGTGATCCCATAGGTGTCGATTTCCCCCGATAGACTCCCGTCCACCTAGAACTTGCAAAAGCCCCAGAACCCTGTTGATAACCCACAAGTATAGGGGATCGCAACAGTTTTTGAGGGTAGAGTATTCAACCCAAATTTATTGATTCGACACAAGGGGAGCCAAAGAATATTCTCAAGTATTAGCAACTGAGTTGTCAATTCAACCACACCTGGAAACTTAATATCTCAGCAAAGTATTTAGTAGCAAAGTAATATGATAGTAGTGGTAACGGTGGCAAAAGTAACGGTAGCAGTTTGGTTTTATAGTGATTGTAACAGTAGCAACGGAAAAGTAAATAAGCGAAGATCAATATGTGAAAAGCTCGTAGGCAATGAATCAGTGATGGATAATTATGTCGGATGCGATTCCTCATGCAACAGTTATAACATAGGGTGACACAGAACTAGCTCCAGTTCATCAATGTAATGTAGGCATGTATTCCGAATATAGTCATACGTGCTTATGGAAAAGAACTTGCATGACATCTTTTGTCCTACCCTCCCATGGCAGCGGGGTCATATTGGAAACTAAGGGATATTAAGGCCTCCTTTTAATAGAGTACTAGACCAAAGCATTAACACTAAGTGAATACATGAACTCCTCAAACTACGGTCATCACCGGTAAGTATCCCGATTATCGTCACTCCGGGGTTAACGGATCATAACACATAATAGGTGACTATAGACTTGCAAGGTAGGATCAAGAACTCACATATATTCATGAAAACATAATAGGTTCAGATCTGAAATCATGGCACTCGGGCCCGAGTGACAAGCATTAAGCATAGCAAACTCATAGCAACATCAATCTCAGAACATAATGGATATTAGGGATCAAACCCTAACAAAACTAACTCGATTACATGATAAATCTCATCCAACCCATCACCGTCCAGCAAGCCTACGATGGAATTACTCACGCACGGTGGTGAGCCTCATGAAATTGGTGATGGAGGAAGGTTGATGATGACGATGGCGATGGATTCCCCTCTCTGGAGCCCCGAACGGACTCCAGATCAGCCCTCCCGAGAGATATTAGGGCTTGGCGGCAGCTCCATATCGTAAAATGCGATGAATCCTTCTCTCTTATTTTTTTTCTCCCCAAACGTGAATATATGGAGTTGGAGTTGAGGTCGGTGGAGCACCAGGGGGCCCACGAGGCAGGGGGCGCGCCCCCCACCCTCGTGGACAGGGTGTGGGCCCCTGGCCTTGATTCTTTCGCCAGTATTTTTTATATATTCCAAAATATTCTCCGTTGATTTTTAGGTCATTCCAAGAAATTTTAATTCTGCACAAAAATAACACCATGGCAATTCTGCTGAAAACAACGTCAGTCCGGGTTAGTTCCATTCAAATCATGCAAGTTAGAGTCCAAAGAAAGGGCAAAAGTGTTTGGAAAAGTAGATACGTTGGAGACATATCAACTCCCCGAAGCTTAAACCTTTGCTTGTCCTCAAGCAATTTAGTTGACAAACTGAAAGTGATAAAGAAAAACTTTTACAAACTCTGTTTGCTCTTGTTGTTGTAAATATGTAAAGCCAGCATTCAAGTTTTCAGCAAAGACTATGAACTAACCATATTCACAATAACATTTAGGTCTCATGTTTACTCATATCAATGGCATAATCAACTAGCGAGCAATAATAGTAAATCTCAGATGACAACACTTTCTCAAAACAATTATAATATGACATAATAAGATGGTATCTCGCTAGCCCTTTTTGAGACCGCAAAACATAAATGCAGAGCACCCCTGAAGATCAACGGTTGACTGGAAATTGTAATTCGTGGTAAAGGAGATCCAGTCAAGTCATACTCAATGTAAACTAACAATAATACATGCAAATGACAACAGTGCTCTCCAACTGGTGCTTGATACGTCCATTTTGCATCATGCTTTTATATCGATATTTATTGCATTATGGGCTGTTATTTCACATTATGTCACAATACTTATGGATATTCTCTCTTATTTTACAAGGTTTACATAAGGAGGGAGAATGCCGGCAGCTAGAATTCTGGGCTGGAAAAGGAGCAAATATTAGAGACCTATTCTGCACAACTCCAAAAGTCATGAAACTCTACGGAATACCTTATAACAAATAATGAAAAATCCTCGCCAAAGATGAAGACCAGGGGGCCCACACCCTGTCCACGAGGATGGGGGCGCGCCCCCTACCTCATGGCCCCCCTGGTGGCTCTCCAATGACCATCTTCTGCTATATGAAGTCTTTCATCGAGAAAAAAATCAGAAGCAACCTTTCGGGACAAAACTCCGCCGCCACGAGGCGGAACCTTGGCGGAACCAATCTAGGGCTCCACAGAGCTGTTCTGCCGGGGAAACTTCCCTCCCGGAGGGGGAAATCATCGCCATCGTCATCACCAACGCTCCTCTCATTGGAAGAGGGCAATCTCCATCAACATCTTCATCAACACCATCTCATCTCAAAACCCTAGTTCATCTCTTGTATCCAATTCTTGTCTCCAAGTCCGGGATTGGTGCTAGTAGTGTTAATTACTCCTTGTAGTTGATGCTAGTTGGTTTAATTGGTGGAAGATCATATGTTCAGATCCTTTATGCATATTATTACCCCTCTAATTATGAACATGAATATGTTTTGTGAGTAGTTACATTTGTTCCTGAGGACAAGGGAGAAGTCTTGCTATTAGTAGTCATGTGAATTTGGTATTCGTTCGATATTTTGATGAGATGTATGTTGTCTAGCCTCTAGTGGTGTTATGTGAACGTCGACTACATAACACTTCACCATTAATTGGGCCTAGAGGAAGGCATTGGGAAGTAATAAGTAGATGATGGGTTGCTAGAGTGACAGAAGCTTAAACCCTAGTTTATGCGTTGCTTCGTAAGGGGCTGATTTGGATCCATATGTTTCATGCTATGGTTAGGTTTACCTTAATACTTTTGTTGTAGTTGCGGATGCTTGCAATAGAGGTTAATCATTAGTGGGATGCTTGTTCAAGTAAGAACAGCACCCAAGCACCGGTCCACCCACATGTCAAATTATCAAAGTACCGAACGCGAATCATATGAACGTGATGAAAACTAGCTTGACGATATTCCCATGTGTCCTCGGGAGAGCTTTTCCTTATATAAGAGTTTGTCCAGGATTGTACTTTGCTACAAAAAGGATTGGGCCACCTTGCCGCACTTTATTTACTTTTGTTACTTGTTGCTCGTTACAAATTATCTCATCACAAAACTATCTGTTACCACTTATTTCAGTACTTGCGGAGAATACCTTGCTGAAAACCGCTTATCATTTCCTTTTGCTCCTCGTTGGGTTCGACACTCTTACTTATCGAAAGGACTACGATAGATCCCCTATACTTGTGGGTCAATAGTGCTTTTTAATAAGAGGATGATAACACAACATAAAAGTAAATAGATAGGCCCTTCGCAGAGGGAAGCACGGATTTCTAGAGGTGTCAGAGCTCGGTTTTGAAATAGAGATGAATAATATTTTGAGAGGTATACTTTCATTATCAACATAACAACCGAGAGATATCAATATCTTCCATGATACACACATTATAGGTGGTTCCCAAGCAGAATGGTAAAGTTTATACCCCCCCCCACCACCACCACCAACAAGCATCAATCCATGGCTCGCCCGAAACAAAGGGTGCCTCCTAAAGGAAATATGCCCTAGAGGCAATAATAAAGTTATTATTTATTTCCTTATTTCATGATAAATGTTTATTATTCATGCTAGAATTGTATTAACCGGAAACATAATACATGTGTGAATACATAGACAAACATAGTGTCACTAGTATGCATCTACTTGACTAGCTCGTTAATCAAAGATGGTTAAGTTTCCTAACCATAGACATGAGTTGTCATTTGATTCACGGGATCACATCATTAGGATAATGATGTGATTGACTTGACCCATTCCGTTAGCTTAGCACTTGATCGTTTAGTATGTTGCTATTGCTTTCTTCATGACTTATACATGTTCCTATGACTATGAGATTATGCAACTCCCGTTTACCGGAGGAACACTTTGTGTGCTACCAAATGTCACAACGTAACTGGGTGATTATAAAGGTGCTCTATAGGTGTCTCCGAAGGTACTTGTTGAGTTGGCGTATTTCGAGATTAGGATTTGTCACTCCGATCGTCAGAGAGGTATCTCTGGGCCCACTCGGTAATACACATCACTATAAACCTTGCAAGCATTGTAACTAATGAGTTAGTTGCAGGATGATGTATTATGGAACGAGTAAAGAGACTTGCCAGTAATGAGATTGAACTAGGTATTGAGATACCGACGATCGAATCTCGGGCAAGTAACATGCCGATGACAAAGGGAACAACGTATGTTGTTATGCGATTTGACCGATAAAGATCTTCGTAGAATATGTGGGAGCCAATATGAGCATCTAGGTTCCGCTATTGGTTATTGACCGGAGACGTGTCTCGGTCATGTCTACATAGTTCTCGAACCCGTAGGGTCCGCACGCTTAACGTTAGGTGACGATCGGTATTATGAGTTTATGTGTTTTGATGTACTGAAGGTAGTTCGGAGTCCTGGATGAGATCGGGGACATGACAAGGAGTCTCGAAATGGTTGAGGCGTAAAGATCGATATATTGGACGACTATATTCGGACATTGGAAAGGTTCCGAGTGATTCGGGTATTTTTTGGAGTACCGGAGACTTACGGGAATTCGCCGGAGGGGTCAATGGGCCTTCATGGGCCTTAGTGGAAAGAGAGGGCAGCAAGGAAGTGTGGGGTGCGCCCCCTAGGCCCAAACTGAATTGGTTTAGGGCTTTGGGGGCCATCCCCCTCTTTCCTTCTCCCCTACTCCTCTTTCCTTCCCCTCCTAGTTGGACTAGGAAAGGGGGAACCTACTCCTAGTAGGAGTAGGATTCCCCCCTTGGGGCGCATCCTATGAGGCCGCCGGCCCCCTCCCCTTGCTCCTTTATATACAGGGGCAGGGGCACCCTAGAACACACAAGTTGATCTATTGATCTATTACAGCCATGCGCGGTGACCCCCTCCACCATAATCCACCTCGATTATATCGTAGCGGTGCTTAGGTGGAGCCCTGCATCGGTAGCATCATCATCACTGTCATCACACTGTCGTGCTGACGAAACTCTCCTGTGAAGCTCCGCTGGATCGGAGTTCATGGGACGTCATCGAGCTAAACGTGTGCTGAACTCGGAGGTGCCGTGCGTTCGGTACTTGGATCGGTCGGATCGTGAAGACGTACGACTACATCAACCGCGTTGTGCTAACGCCTCCGCATTCGGTCTACGAGGGTACGTAGACACACTCTCCCCTCTCGTTGCTATGCATCACCATGATCATGTGTGTGTGCGTAGGATTATTTTTGAAATTTCTACGTTCCCCAACAGTGGCATCCGAGCCAGGTTTTATGTGTAGATGTTATATGCACGAGTAGAACACAAGTGAGTTGTGGACGATATGAGTCATACTGCTTACCAGCATGTCATACTTTGGTTCGGCGGTATTGTTGGATGAAGCAGCCCAGACCGACATTACGCGTACGCTTACGCGAGACTGGTTCTACCGACGTGCTTTGCACATAGGTGGCTGGCGGGTGTCAGTTTCTCAACTTTACTTGAACCGAGTGTGGCTACGCCCGGGCCTTGAGAAGGTTAAAATAGTACTAACTTGACAAACTATCACTATGGTTTTGATGCGTAGGTAAGAACGGTTCTTTCTCAGCCCGTAGCAGCCACGTAAAACTTGCAACAACAAATTAGAGGACGTCTAACTTGTTTTTGCAGGGCATGTTGTGATGTGATATGGTCAAGACATGATGCTATATTTATTGTATGAGATGATCATGTTTTGTAATGGAGTTATCAGCAACTGGTAGGAGCCATATGGTTGTCGCTTTATTGTATGCAATGCAATCGCCCTGTAATTGCTTTACTTTATCACTAAGCGGTAGCGATAGTCGTAGAAGCAATAGTTGGCGAGACGACAATGATGCTACGATGGAGATCAAGGTGTCGCGCCGGTGACGATGGTGATCATGACGGTGCTTCGGAGATAGAGATCACAGGCACAATATGATGATGGACATATCATATCACTTATATTGATTGCATGTGATGTTTATCTTTTATGCATCTTATTTTGCTTTGATTGACAGTAGCATTATAAGATGATCTCGCACTAAATTTCAGGATAAAAGTGTTCTCCCTGAGTATGCACCGTTGCCAAAGTTCGTCGTGCCGAGACACCACGTGATGATCGGGTGTGATAAGCTCTATGTCCATCTACAACGGGTGCAAGCCAGTTTTGCACACGTAGAATACTCGGGTTAAACTTGACGAGCCTAGCATATGCAGATATGGCCTCGGAACACTGAGACCGAAAGGTCGAGCGTGAATCATATAGTAGATATGATCAACATAGTGATGTTCACCATTGAAAACTACTCCATCTCACGTGATGATCGGACATGGTTTACTTGATATGGATCATGTGATCACTTAGATGATTAGAGGGATGTCTATCTAAGTGGGAGTTCTTAAGTAATATGATTAATTGAACTTTAAATTTATCATGAACTTAGTCCTGATAGTATTTGCATATCTATGTTGTAGATCAATTGCTCGCGTATAGCTTCCCCGTTTTATTTTTTATATGTTCCTAGAGAAAAACTAAGTTGAAAGATGTTAGTAGCAATGATGAGGATTGGATCCGTGATCTGAGGATTATCCTCATTGCTGCACAGAAGAATTATGTCCTTGATGCACTGCTAGGTGACAGACCAATTGTAGGAGCAGATGCAGACGTTATGAACGTTTGGCAAGCTCGATATGATGACTACTTGATAGTTTAGTGCACCATGCTTTACGGATTAGAATCGAGGCTTCAAAAACGTTTTGAACGCCACGGAACATATAAGATGTTCTAAGAGTTGAAATTGGTATTTCATACTCATGCCCGTGTCAAGAGGTATGAGACCTCTGGCAAGCACTTTTCCTACAAGATGGAGGAGAATAGCTCAGCTAGTGAGCATGTGCTCAGAATGTCTGAGTACTACAATCACTTGAATCAAGTGGGAGTTAATCTTCCAGATAAGATAGTGATTGACAGAGTTCTCTAGTCACTATCACCAAGTTACTGGAACTTCGTGATGAACTATAATATGCAAGGGATAACGGAAATGATTCCCAAGCTCTTCGACAAGACCACTAGTTTCAAGAAAAGGGCAAAGGGAAGAAGGGGAACTTCAAGAAGAACAGCAAGCAAGTTGCTGCTCAAGTGAAGAAGCCCAAGTCTAGACCTAAGCCTGAGACTAAGTGCTTCTACTGCAAAGGGACTGGTCACTGGAAGCAGAACTACCCCAAGTATTTGGCGGATAAGAAGGATGGCAAAATGAACAAAGGTATATTTGATATACATGTTATTGATGTGTACTTTACTAGTGTTTATAGCAACCCCTCGGTATTTGATATTGATACGTCTCCAACGTATCTATAATTTTTGATTGTTCCATGCTATATTATCTACTGTTTTGGGCAATATTGGGCTTTATTATCCACTTTTATATTATTTTTGGGACTAACTAATTAACCAGAGGCCCAGCCCAGATTTGCTATTTTATGCCTATTTCAGTGTTTCGAAGAAAAGGAATATCAAACGGAGTCGAAACGGAACGAAATCAACTAGAGAAGTTATTTTTGGAATGAAAGCCACCGGATAGACTTGGACTCCACGTCAGGAGATATAGGAGGTGCTCACGAGGGTGGGCCACCCCCCTAGGGCGCTCCCCCTGCCTCGTGGGGCCCCGTGGCTCCTCCGACGTACTTCCTGCACCCATATATATATATATATATCGCCGTACTCTAAAACTTCCAGAATGGACAATAGATCGGGAGTTCCGCCGCCAGAAGCATCCGTAGCCACCAAAAGCCAATCTAGACCCGTTCCGGCACCCTGCCGGAGGGGGCAATCCCTCTCCTGTGGCCATCTTCATCATCCCGGCGCTCTCCATGACGAGGAGGGAGTAGTTCTCCCTCGGGGCTGAGGGTATGTACAAGTAGCTATGTGTTTGATCTCTCTCTCTCTCTCTCTCGTGTTCTTGAGGTGATACGATCTTGATGTATTGCGAGCTTTGCTATTATATTTGGATCCTATGATGTTTCTTCCCCCCTCTACTCTCTTGTAATGAATTGAGTTTCCCCTTTGAAGTTATCTTATCGGATTGACTCTTTAAAGATTTGAGAACACTTGATGTATGTCTTGCCGTGGATATCTGTGGTGACAATGGGATATCACGTGATTCACTTGATGTGTGTTTTGGTGACCAACTTGCGGGTTCCGCCCATGAACCTATGCATAGGGGTTGGCACACATTTTCGTCGTGATTCTCCGGTAGAACTTTGGGGCACTCTTTGAGGTCCTTTGTGTTGGTTGAATAGATGAATCTGAGATTGTGTGACGCATATCGTATAATCATACCCACGGATACTTGAGGTGACATTGGAGTATCTAGGTGACATTAGGGTTTTGGTTGATTTGTGTCTTAAGGTGTTATTCTAGTACGAACTCTAGGGCTGTTTGTGACACTTATAGGAATAGCCCAACGGATTGATTGGAAAGAATAACTTTGAGGTGGTTTCGTACCCTACCATAATCTCTTCGTTTGTTCTCCGCTATTAGTGACTTTGGAGTGACTCTTTGTTGCATGTTGAGGGATAGTTTTGTGATCCAATTATGTTAGTATTGTTGAGAGGACTTACACTAGTGAAAGTATGAACCCTAGGCCTTGTTTCCTAGCATTGCAATACCGTTTACGCTCACTTTTATCATTCGTTACCTTGCTGTTTTTATAATTTCAGATTACAAATACCTTTATCTACCATCCATATACCACTTGTTTCACCATCTCTTCGCCGAACTAGTGCACCTATATAATTTACCATTGTATTGGGTGTGTTGGGGACACAAGAGACTCTTTGTTATTTGGTTGCAGGGTTCTTGAGAGAGACCATCTTCATCCTACGCCTCCTACGGATTGATAAACCTTAGGTCATCCACTTGAGGGAAATTTGGTACTGTCCTACAAACATCTGCACTTGGAGGCCCAACAACGTCTATAAGAAGAAGGTTGTGTAGTAGACATCAAGCTCTTTTCTGGCGCCGTTGCCGGGGAGGTGAGTGCTTGAAGGTATATCTTTAGATCTTGCAATCGAGTCTTTTAGTTTCTTGTTTTATCACTAGTTTAGTTTATAAAAGAAAACTATAAAAAAATGGAATTAAGTTTGTCTCATATGCTTCACCTTTTTAATATTTTTCGTAAGTATGATGGAAAGGAAAATTGTGCTCAAATGCTAGAAGAAGAATTACATAGAATGATTGGCATAAAATATGTGAATGATGAGCATGATTGCAATGTTGTTAGTACGAATTCTTTGAATATCCATGACACTAATGATGATTGCACTAGTTATGATGAAAATGTCTCCTATAAACATGTCAATTTTTGTGGAGTGCATTGGGTTTGTAAGTACACACCGAATAGGGAATATAGATATTGCATGAGGCATAAGTACTTAGAAACTAAATTGTTGCAAGAAAGGCTAGATGATTGTGCTGAAAATTTAAATTTTCTTGGCCGTACTTGTGGACTTTGCAATGAAAGTGGTCATTTAGTTATCCGATGCAAATTGTTTCATGATCTAATCGTGTCCAAAAATTGTGATGACTTGATTTCCCTTGCACACTATAATGAACTTAGTTTGCTTATGGGCTATGAAGAAATGAAACGTATAACCAACTATCTTCCGGAATTTGCCTATTATAAACTTCTTGGTTTTGATCTAGAGGAAATTTATATGTATTGTGCGGTGAATTGTATTGAAAATCCTTATATTGCCAACTACATAAAGAAAAGAAAACAAATAGAAGATGAAGAGAATACTAATGAAAGGGAATAGACTTCCCTATACCCTCCTATTATTTCTTATGATGAATCAGGTAACGAGGAGGAGCCTCCTATCCAACCAATCTCATTAATAAGGAGCCCCAAAAAGAGGATTGAACCCACACATGATGTGGTGAAGAAGAAGAAAAGAAAAAGGAAGAGAGGTAAAAAGATATCTCCCCAAAATAGTGCTGCTCCTATTAATATTGTGACTTATGAAAATATAATTGTTGAAGATAATGATACTTCTTATGATCTTGAAAATCTTTTTGGCACTTATTTGGATGAATATGATAATTGCTATACTATTGTGCTATTCATACAATTAATGATGAGAGTGATTATGCTTACGATATGAAAAGGCCCAAGCTTGGGGATGCTATGTTTGATGAAGAGGATGTTTTTGAGAATATATTTTCTGCAATTAATGTTTGTCCCAAGCTTGGGGATCTATGTTTATTAATGATGATATTTTTAGTCTTCCAAGTTTTGATATGCAAAGTTGTTATGATAAGAACAAAGTTGCTACTTATGATGATTATTGTGATGAAACTTATGCTATAAAGAGTAGTGATGATTATATTTATAAAACTTGTCATGATTATGAGTACCCTTTCTCTGAACATTACTCTTTTAATGTGGAAACAATTTATAGTATTCAAGTCTCTTATGATACTCCCACTATTCCGGCTGAGAAGAAATTTGCTTGTGTGGAGAGTAGTAAATTTTCTATGCTTGTAGATCATGAAAAGAATGCTTTAGGTGCTGGTTATATTGTATAGTTTATTCATGATGCTACTGAAAATTATTATGAGGGAGGAATATATGCTTGTAGGAATTGCAATAATATCAAGTTTCCTCTCTGTGTGCTTAAAGTTTTGAAGTTAGCCTGTTTTACCTTCCTATGCAAGTTGATTCTTGTTCCCACAAGTTGTTTGATCACAAAATCCCTATGCATAGTAAGTATGTTAGACTTAAATGTGCTAGTCATATTCTTCATGATGCTCTCTTTATGTTTCAATTCTTATCCTTTATGTGAGCATCATTCAAATCATCATGCCTAGCTAGGGGCATTAAACGATAGCGCTTGTTGGGAGGCAACCCAATTTTATTTTTGTTTATTGCTCCTGTTTAGTAATAAATAATTCATCTAGCCTCTGTTTATATGTGGTTTTATGCTTTTAATTAGTGTTTGTTCCAAGTAGAACCTTTGGGAAGACTTGGGGGAAGTCTTTGTGATCATGCTGTAAAAAACAGAAACTTTAGCGCTCATGAGAACTGCTGCCATTTTTATTTGGAGAGGGCTATTTAGTTAATTATTTTTGAAGGTGATTAATATATAAATTCCTCAGGTCCTGAAATTTATTTGAGAATTTTATGAGTTACATAAGTATACGTTTGATCCAGATTACTACAGACTGTTCTGTTTTTGACAGATTCTGTTTTTCATGTGTTGTTTACTTATTTTAATGAATCTATGGCTAGTAAAATAGTTTATAAACCATAGATAAGTTGGAATAAAGTAGGTTTAACACCAATATAAATAAAGAATGAGTTCATTACAGTACCTTGAAGTTGTGATTTGTTTTCTTATACTAACGGAGCTTACGAGTTTTCTGTTAAGTTTTGTGTTGTGAAGTTTTCAAGTTTTGGGTAAAGATTCGATGGACTATGGAATAAGGAGTGGCAAGAGACTAATCTTGGGGATTCCCAAGGCACCCCAAGGTAATATTCAAGGACAACCAAGAGCCTAAGCTTGGGGATGCCCCGGAAGGCATCCCCTCCTTCGTCTTCGTTCATCGGTAACTTTACTTGGAGCTATATTTTTATTCACCACATGATATGTGTTTTGCTTGGAGCATCAATTTATTTTGTTAGGATTTGATTTCTGTTATTTAGAAAAATGTTTTGCATCTTTTATTTCAATAAAAGTGGCATTAATAGTCTTTACTATGCCTATGTTACAAGTATACATGTTGCTGTTTGAAAACAGAAAGTTTACCGCTGTTGCAATAATTCCCTAGAAAAGTCAGAATGTGATAAAATGTTGAAACCTTTTGAATATTAATCTCTGATAAATTTACTACAGTGGGAATTTTCTTTCATAATTTTTGGAGCTAGGGAAGTATGGATGTTGCTGTATTCTTTACAGACTATCCTGTTTAGGCAGATTGCTGTTATATTTTAATTGTTTGCATATGTTTGCTTCTTTAATGATTCTATTTGAGGATAGGACTATTAAATATGCAGAGGCATTTAGTATGAAATGTTGAATAATAATTTTAGTGATTTGCTACAGTAGAGTATGATAAGGTTTTGGCAATGGTTTATACTAACTTATCTCACGAGTCCTTGTTGAGTTTTGTGTGGATGAAGCTTTTGAGATTTAGGGAGACCATGATATGAGAGGAATTAAGGAGACACAAAAGCTCAAGCTTGGGGAGGCCCAAGGAATCCCAAGATAATATTTCAAGAAGTCTCAAGCATCTAAGCTTGGGGATGCCCCGATTGGCATCCCACCTTTCTTCTTCAAGAATTATCGGTTAGTATCGGTTGATCCTAAGTTTTTGCTTCTTCACATGATGTTTGCTATTCTTAGGTGTCATTTTATTTTGCTTTTCTTGCTGTTTGAATAGAGTACCAAGATCTGAAATTATTAAATGTTAGAGAGTCTTCACATGGTTGCATAATTATTCAACTACTCATTGATCTTCACTTATATCTTTCAGAGTAGTTTGTCATTTGCTCTAGTGCTTCACTTATATCTTTTAGAGCATGGTAGTAGTTTTATTTTGAAGAAATAGATGAACTCTCATGCTTCACTTAGATTATTTTGAGAGTCTTAAATAGCATGGTAATTTGCTTAAAATCCTAATATACTAGTATACAAGATTAATAATAAAATTCTCTTATGAGTGTGTTGAATACTATGAGAAGTTTGATACTTGATAATTGTTTTGAGATATGGAGATGGTGATATTAGAGTCATGCTAGTTGAGTAGTTGTGAATTTGAGAGATACTTGTGCTGAAGTTTATGATTCCCCTAGCATGCACATATGGTGAACCGTTATGTGATGAAGTCGGAGCATGATTTATTTATTGATTGTCTTCCTTATGAGTGGCGGTCGGGGATGAGTGATGGTCTTTTCCTACCAATCTATCCCCCTAGGAGCATGCGCGTAATACTTTTCTTTGATAACTTCTAGATTTTTGCAATAAGTATGTGAGTTCTTTATGACTAATGTTGAGTCCATGGATTATACGCACTCTCACCCTTCCACCATTGCTAGCCTCTCTAGTACCGCACAACTTTCGCCGGTACCATAAACCCACCATATACCTTCCTCAAAACAGCCACCATACCTACCTATTATGGCATTTCCATAGCCATTCCGAGATATATTGCCATGCAACTTTCCACCATCCAGTTTATCATGACACATTCATCATTGTCATATTGCTTAGCATGATCATGTAGTTGACATAGTATTTGTGGCAAAGCCACTGTTCATAATTCTTTCATACTTGTCACTCTTGATTCATTGCATATCCCGGTACACCGCCGGAGGCATTCATATAGATTTGTATCTTGTTCTAGTATCGAGTTGTAATCATTGAGTTGTAAATAAATAGAAGTGTGATGATCATCATTCAATAGAGCATTGTCCCCCCAAAAAAGAGAAAGGCCATAAAAAAAGAGAAAGGCCAAATAAAAAAGAAAGGACAAATAAAAAAAGAAAGGACAAATAAAAAAAGAAAGGACAAATAAAAAAATAAAAAAGGGACAATGCTACTATCCTTTTACCACACTTGTGCTTCAAAGTAGCACCATGATCTTCATGATAGAGAGTCTCCTATGATGTCACTTTCATATACTAGTGGGAATCTTTCATTATAGAACTTGGCTTGTATATTCCAATGATGGGCTTCCTCAAAATGCCCTAGGTCTTCGTGATCAAGCGAGTTGGATGCACACCCACTAGTTTCTTTTGTTGAGCTTTCATATACTTATAGCTCTAGTGCATCCGTTGCATGGCAATCCCTACTCACTCACATTGATATCTATTGATGGGCATCTCCATAGCCCGTTGATACGCCTAGTCGATGTGAGACTATCTTCTCCCTTTTTCCTCTCCACAACCACCATTCTATTCCACCTATAGTGCTATGTCCATGGCTCACGCTCATGTATTGCGTGAAGATTGAAAAAGTTTGAGAACATTAAAAGTATGAAACAATTGCTTGGCTTGTCATCAGGGTTGTGCATGACTTAAATATTTTGTGTGGTGAAGATGGAGCATAGCCAGACTATATGATTTTGTAGGGATAACTCTCTTTGGCCATGTTATTTTGAGAAGACATAATTGCTTAGCTAGTATGCTTGAAGTATTATTATTTTTATGTCAATATGAACTTTTGTCTTGAATCTTTCGGATCTGAATATTCATATCACAAGTAAGAAGAATTACATTGAAATTATGCCAACTAGCATTCCACATCAAAAATTATCTTTTTATCATTTACCTACTCGAGGACGAGCAGGAATTAAGCATGGGGATGCTTGATACGTCTCCAACGTATCTATAATTTTTGATTGCTCCATGCTATATTATCTACTGTTTTGGGCAATATTGGGCTTTACTATCCACTTTTATATTATTTTTGAGACTAACCTATTAACCGGAGGCCCAGCCCAGATTTGCCGTTTTATGCCTATTTCAGTGTTTCGAAGAAAAGGAATATCAAACGGAGTCGAAACGGAACGAAATCAACTGGAGAAGTTATTTTTGGAACGAAAGCCACCGGATAGACTTGGACTCCACGTCAGGAGATACGGGAGGTGCTCACGAGGGTGGGGGGCCCCCCCCCAGGGCGCGACCCCTGCCTCGTGGGGCCCCCGTGGCTCCTCCGACGTACTTCCTGCACCCATATATATCGTCGTACCATAAAACTTCCAGAACGGACAATAGATCAAGAGTTCCACCGCCAGAAGCCTCCGTAGCCACCAAAAGCCAATCTAGACCCGTTTCGGCACCCTGCCGGAGGGGGCAATCCCTCTCCGGTGGCCATCTTCATCATCCCGGCGCTCTCCATGACGAGGAGGGAGTAGTTCTCCCTCGGGGCTGAGGGTATGTACCAGTAGCTATGTGTTTGATCTCTCTCTCTCGTGTTCTTGAGGTGATACGATCTTGATGTATCGCGAGCTTTGCTATTATATTTGGATCCTATGATGTTTCTTCCCCCCTCTACTCTCTTGTAATGAATTGAGTTTCCCCTTTGAAGTTATCTTATCGGATTGAGTCTTTAAAGATTTGAGAACACTTGATGTATGTCTTGCCGTGGATATCTGTGGTGACAATGGGATATCACGTGATTCACTTGATGTATGTTTTGGTGACCAACTTGCGGGTTTTGCCCATGAACCTATGCATAGGGGTTGGCACACGTTTTCGTCGTGATTCTCCGGTAGAACTTTGGGGCACTCTTTGAGGTCCTTTGTGTTGGTTGAATAGATGAATCTGAGATTGTGTGACGCATATCGTATAATCATACCCACAGATACTTGAGGTGACATTGGAGTATCTAGGTGACATTAGGGTTTTGGTTGATTTGTGTCTTAAGGTGTTATTCTAGTACGAACTCTAGGGCTGTTTGTGACACTTATAGGAATAGCCCAACGGATTGATTGGAAAGAATAATTTTGAGGTGGTTTCATACCCTACCATAATCTCTTCGTTCGTTCTCCGCTATTAGTGACTTTGGAGTGACTCTTTGTTGCATGTTGAGGGATAGTTTTATGATCCAATTATGTTAGTATTGTTGAGAGGACTTACACTAGTGAAAGTATGAACCCTAGGCCTTGTTTCCTAGCATTGCAATACTATTTACGCTCTTTATCATTCGTTACCTTGCTGTTTTTATAATTTCAGATTACAAATACCTTTATCTACCATCCATATACCACTTGTTTCACCATCTCTTCGCCGAACTAGTGCACCTATATAATTTGCCATTGTATTGGGTGTGTTGGGGACACAAGAGACTCTTTGTTATTTGGTTGCAGGGTTGCTTGAGAGAGACCATCTTCATCCTACGCCTCCTACGGATTGATAAACCTTAGGTCATCCACTTGAGGGAAATTTGCTACTGTCCTACAAACCTCTGCACTTGGAGGCCCAACAACGTCTACAAGAAGAAGGTTGTGTAGTAGACATCAGATACTAGTTCAGTTGCTAAAGATTAGTAACTCGAAACAGGAATTGCAGAATGAACAGAGACTAGTTAAGGGTGAAATGACGATACGTGTTGGAAATGGTTCCAAGAATGATATGATCATCATCGCACACTCCCTATACTTTCGGGATTAGTGTTGAACCTAAATAAATGTTATTTGGTGTTTGCATTAAGCATGAATATGATTTGATCATGTTTATTGCAATACTATTATTCATTTAAAGTCAGAGAATAATTGTTGTTCTGTTTACATGAATAAAACCTTCAATGGTCATACACCCAAGGTGAATAGTTCATTGAATCTCGATCGTAGTGATACACATATGCATAATATTGAAGCCAAAAGATGCAAAGTTAATAATGATAGTGCAACTTATTTGTGGCACTACCATTTAGGTCATATTGGTGTAAAGCGCATGAAGAAAATCCATGCTGATGGGCTTTTGGAATCATTTGATTATGAATCACTTGGTACTTGCGAACCATGCCTTATGGGCAAGATGACTAAAACGTCGTTCTCCGGAACTATGGAGCGAGCAACAGATTTGTTGGAAATCATACATACTGATGTATGAGGTCCAATGAATATTGAGGCTCGCGGCGGGTATCATTATTTTCTCACCTTCATAGATGATTTGAGCAGATATGGGTATATCTACTTAATGAAACATAAGTCTGAAACATTTGAAAAGTTCAAAGAATTTCAGAGTGAAGTGGAAAATCACCGTAACAAGAAAATAAAGTTTCTACGATCTGATCGTGGAGGAGAATATTTGAGTTACGAGCTTGGTCTACATTGAAAACAATGCGGGATAGTTTCGCAACTCACGCCACCCGGAACACCACAACGTAATGGTGTCTCCGAACGTCGTAATCGTACTTTACTAGATATGGTGCAATCTGTGATGTCCCTTACTGATTTACCACTATCGTTTGGGGGTTATGCTTTAGAGACGGCTGCATTCACGTTAAATAAGGCACCATCAAAATCCGTTGAGACAACGCCTTATGAACTATGGTTTGGCAAGAAACCAAAGTTGTCATTTCTTAAAGTTTGGGGCTGCGATGCTTATGTGAAAAAGCTTCAACCTGATAAGCTCGAACCAAATCAGAGAAATGTGTCTTCATAGGATACCCAAAGGAAATTGTTGGGTAAACCTTCTATCACAGATCCGAAGGCAAGACATTCGTTGCTAAGAATGGATCCTTTCTAGAGAAGGAGTTTCTCTCGAAAGAAGTGAGTGGGAGGAAAGTAGAACTTGATGAGGTAACTGTACCTGCTCCCTTATTGGAAAGTAGTTCATCACAGAAATCTGTTTCTGTGAATCCTACACCAATTAGTGAGGAAGCTAATGATGATGATCATGTAACTTCAGATCAAGTTACTACCAAACCTCGTAGGTTAACTAGAGTGAGATCCGCACCAGAGTGGTACGGTAATCCTGTTCTAGAGGTCATGTTAATTGACGATGACGAACCTACAAACTATGAGGAAGTGATGATGAGCCCAGATTCCGTGAAATGGCTTGAGGCCATGAAATCTGAGATGTGATCCATGTATGAGAACAAAGTGTGGACTTTGGTTGACTTGCCCGATGATCGGCAAGCCATAGAAAATAAATGGATCTTCAAGAGGAAGATGGACGCTGATAGTAGTGTTACTATCTACAAAGCTAGACTTGTCGAAAAAGGTTTTGACAAAGTTCAAGGTGTTGACTACGATGAGATTTTCTCACTCGTAGCGATGCTTAAGTCTGTCCGAATCATGTTAGCAAATTGCCACATTTTATGAAATCTTTCAAATGGATGTCAAAACTACATTCCTTAATGGATTTCTTAAAGAAGAGTTGTATATGATGCAACCAGAAGGTTTTGTCGATCCTAAAGGTTCTAACAAAATGTGCAAGCTCCACCAATCCATCTATGGACTGGTGCAAGCATCTCAGAGTTGGAATATACGCTTTGATGAGTTGATCAAAGCATATAGTTTTATACATACTTGTGGTGAAGCCTGTATTTACAAGAAAGTGAGTGGGAGCACTACAACATTTCTGATAAATATATGTGAATGACATATTATTGATCGGAAATAATGTAGAATTTTCTGGAAAGCATAAAGGAGTTTTTGAAAGAAGTTTTTCAAATAAAGACCTCTGTGAAGCTACTTACTTATTGAGCATCAAGATCTATAGATATAGATCAAGACGCTTGATAAGTTTTTTCAATGAGTACATACCTTGACAAGATTTTGAAGTAGTTCAAAATGGAACAGTCAAAGAAAGAGTTCTTACTTGTGTTACAAGGTGTGAAATTGAGTAAGACTCAAAGCCCGACCACGGCAGAAGATAGAAAGAGAATGAAAGTCATTCCCTATGCCTCAGCCATAGTTTCTATAAAGTATGTCATGCTGTGTACCAGATCTATTGTATACCCTACACCGAGTTTAGCAAGGGAGTACAATAGTGATCTAGGAGTAGATCACTGGACAGCGGTCAAAATTATCCTTAGTGGAACAAGGATATGTTTCTCGATTATGGAGGTGACAAAAGGTTCGTCATAAAGGGTTACGTTGATGCAAATTTTGACACTGATCCAGATGACTCTAAGTCTCAATCTAGATACACTTTGAAAGTGGGAGAAATTAGCTAGAGTAGCTCCGTGCATAGCACTGTTGACATAGAAATTTGCAAAATACATACGGATCTAAATGTGGCAGACCCGTAGACTAAACTTCTCTCACAAGCAAAACATGATCACACCTTAGTACTCTTTGGGTGTTAATCACATATCGATGTGAACTAGATTATTGACTCTAGTAAACCCTTTGGGTGTTGGTCACATGCCGATGTGAACTATGGGTGTTAATCACATGGTGATGTGAACTATTGGTGTTAAATCACATGGCGATGTGAACTAGATTATTGACTCTAGTGCAAGTGGGAGACTGAAGGAAATATGCCCTAGAGGCAATAATAAAGTTATTATTTATTTCCTTATTTCATGATAAATTTTTATTATTCATGCTAGAATTGTATTAATCGGAAACATAATACATGTGTGAATACATAGACAAACATAGTGTCACTAGTATGCCTCTACTTGACTAGCTCGTTAATCAAAGATAGTTAAGTTTCCTAACCATAGACATGAGTTGTCATTTGATTAATGGGATCACATCATTAGGAGAATGATGTGATTGACTTGACCCATTCCGTTAGCTTAGAACTTGATCGTTTAGTATGTTGCTATTGCTTTCTTCATGACTTATACATGTTCCTATGACTATGAGATTATGCAACTCCCGTTTACCGGAGGAACACTTTGTGTGCTACCAAACGTCACAACATAACTGGGTGATTATAAAGGTGCTCTACAGGTGTCTCCGAAGGTACACATCACTATAAGCCTTGCAAGTATTGTAACTAATGAGTTAGTTGCGGGATGATGTATTACGGAACGAGTAAAGAGACTTGTCGGTAACGAGATTGAATTAGGTATTGAGATACCGACGATCGAATCTCGGGCAAGTAACATACCGATGACAAAGGGAACAACGTATGTTGTTATGCGATTTGACCGATAAAGATCTTCGTAGAATATGTGGGAGCCAATATGAGCATCTAGGTTCCACTATTTGTTATTGACCGGAGACGTGTCTCGGTCATGACTTGGGCTTCTTATTTTCTTCACTTTGCTTATCCTTAGAGCTTCGGCTCGATGAGCCCCTCAAAAATCTCTTCATCTTTTTCTGAAAATTTCTGAAATTTTTAGTGGCTTAAAATAAAAGTGAACCAAACTCAACAAAATTGATAGCAACTAATCCTACAAGTGCCTAGAGGCTATATCATGCATTAAAACTACTTTTGACCACATAAATTTGACATGCAAGCTCAAGAACAGGGTCACCTAAGCAGCAAAAATTTGCAATAAATAAAGCACTAGAATAAAAACTAATTGGACCAATGGAGGAGTCACATACCTAAGAACAATCCCCCAAAGCAGTTTTGTGAATGGAGCTTTGATCAAGGAGATCGAAAATGGCAGCAACATGAGGTAGAACTCGGGTTTGAGCTGGTGGATGATTTTTTCTGGACGAAGAGAAGTGTGTGGGTGCAAGAATAAGTGGAGGGGACCCACGTGGGGTCCACGAGGCAGGGGGCGCGCCCTCCACTCTCGTGGGCACATGGTGGGTCCCCCTGGTGTGTTCTCAGTGCCAATAATTCTTAAATATTCTAGAAAAACATATTTCATTTGCGGGACATTTGGAGAACTTTTATTTTCGGGGTATTTTTTTATTGCAAGGATAATTCAGAAAAACAGACAGAAAATATTATTGTTTCTTTATTTAAACTAAATAACAGAAAGTAAAAAAAGGTACAGAAAGTTGTGCTTTCTAACTTCATCCATCTCATGCTCATCAAAAGGAATCCACTAACAAGGTTGATCAAGTCTTGTTAATAAACTCCTTTCGAATAACATGAAACTGAAGAATTTTCGAATAACACTAGCTTACCTCAACGGGGATATGCACATCCCCAACAATAAGAATATCATATTTCTTCTTGGCGGTAGGAAGAGGAAATTCAAAGCCTCCAATAGTGATTGTTGGAATTTTTCCAATAGAATTGATACTGTGGACTTGAGGTTGTTTCCTCGGAAAGTGTACCATATGCTCATTACCATTAACATGAATAGTGACATTGCCCTTGTTGCAATCAATAACAGCCCTTGTAGTATTCAAAAAGGGTCTACCAAGGATAATCGACATACTATCGTCCTCGAGAATATCAAGAATAACAAAGTCCATTAAAATAGTAACGTTTGCAACCACAACAGGCACATCCTCACAAATACCAACAGGTATAGCAATTGATTTATCAGCCATTTGCAAAGATATTTCAGTAGGTGTCAAATTATTCAAATCAAGTCTATGATATAAAGAGAGAGGCATAACACTAACATCGGCTCCAAGATCACATAAAGCAATTTTAACATAGTTTCTTTTAATGGATTATGGTATAGTTGGTATTCCTGGATCTCCAAGTTTCTTTGGTATTCCACCCTTAAAAGTGTAATTAGCAAGCATGGTGGAAATTTCAGCTTTCGGTATCTTTCTTTTATTAGTAACAATATCCTTCATGTACTTAGCATAAGGATTCATTTTAAGCATATCATTCAAACACATACGCAAAAAGATAGGTCTAATCATTTCAGCAAAGATCTCAAAATCCTCATCATCCTTTTTCTTGGATGGTTTAGGAGGAAAAGGCATGGGTTTCTGAACCCATGGTTCTCTTTCTTTGCCGTGCTTCCTAGCAACAAAGTCTCTCTTATCATAACGTTGATTCTTTGATTGTGGGTTATCAAGATCAATAGTAGGTTCAATCTCTACATCATTATCATTTCTAGGTTGAGCATCAACATGAACATCATCATTAACATTATCACTAGGTTCATATTCATTACCACATTGTGTTTCAGCATCAGAAATAGAAATATCATTGGGATTCTCAGGTCTGTCAACAACAGGTTCACTAGAAGCATGCAAAGTCCTACCGTTTTTATTTTTCTTCTTCTTAGAAGAACTAGGTGCATCAATATTAGTTTTCTGAGAATCTTGCTCAATTCTCTTAGGATGGCCCTCAGGATACAAAGTTTCCTGAGTCATTTTACCCCCTCTAGTCATAACTCTAACAACATTATCATTTTTCTTATTATTTAATTCATTGAGCAAATCATTTTGAGCCTTAAGTACTTGTTCTACTTGAGTGGTAGCCATCGAAGCATGTTTACTAATAAGTTTAAGTTCACCTTTAACTCTAGACATATAATCACTCAAGTGTTCAAGCATATCAGCATTGCGTTTCAATTGTCTACCAACATAAGCATTGAAGTCTTCTTGTTTAACCATAAAGTCATCAAACTCATCCAAGCATTGGCTAGCAAACTTAGAAGATGGGATTTCACATTTATCAAATCTATAGAGAAAATTTACCTTTACTACCTGTGTTGGGTTATCAAGACCATGTATCTCTTCAATAGGTGGTAAATTCTTAACATCTTCAGCTTTAATACCCTTTTCTTTCATAGATTTCTTTGCCTCTTGCATATCTTCAGGACTGAGAAATAGAATACCCCTTTTCTTCGGAGTTGGCTTAGGAGTTGGTTCAGGAAGTGTCCAATCATTTTCATTACTCAACATATTATTCAATAGCAATTCAGCTTGATCAACTGTTCTTTCCCTGAAAACACAACCAGCACAACTATCCAAGTGGTCTCTGGAAGCATCAGTTAGTCCATTATAAAAGATATCAAGTATTTCATTTTTCTTGAGAGGATGATCAGGCAAAGCATTAAGTAATTGGATAAGCCTCCCCCAAGCTTGTGGGAGACTCTCTTCTTCACTTTGCACAAAATTATATATTTCCCTTAAGGCAGCTTGTTTCTTATGAGCGGGAAAATATTTAGCAGAGAAGTAATAAATCATATCCTGGGGGCTACGCGCACAACCAGGATCAAGAGAATTAAACCATGTTTTAGCATCACCCTTTAATGAGAACGGAAATAACTTAAGGATAAAGTAATAGCGAGTTTTCTCATCATGAGTAAACAGGGTGGCTATATCATTTAATTTAGTAAGATGTGCCACAACAGTTTCAGATTCATAGCCATAAAAAGGATCAGATTCAACCAAAGTAATTAACTCAGGATCGACAGAGAAATCATAATCCTTATCGGAAATAAAGATAGGTGAAGTAGCAAAAGCAGGGTCGTATTTCATTCTAGCATTCAAAGACTTTTCTTTAAGCTTAGCTAATAATTTCTTAAGATCAGATCTATCATTGCAAGCTAAGAAGTCTCTAGCAGTTTCTTCATCCATAACATAACCCTCAGGCACAACATGCAATTCATATCTAGGGGGAGAATCTTCATCATCACTTTCATCAATATTATCAGTTTCAATAATTTCATTCTCTCTAACCCTAGCAAGTTGTTCATCAAGAAATTCACCTAATGGCACAGTATTATCAAGCATAGAAGTAGTTTCATCATAAGCATCATGCAAAGCAGAAGTGGCATCATCAATAACATGCGACATATCAGAATGAATAGCAGGTGTAGGTGTCGCAAGTTTACTCAAAACAGAAGGTGAATCAAGTGCAAAGTGATAACCCACAAGTATAGGGGATCACAACAATTTTCGAGGGTAGAGTATTCAACCCAAATTTATTGATTCAACACAAGGGGAGCCAAAGAATATTCTCAAGTATTAGCAGCTGAGTTGTTAATTCAACCACACCTGGAAACTTAATATCTGCAACAAGGTATTTAGTAGCAAAGTAATATGATAGTAGTGGTAACGATAGCAAAAGTAATAGTAGCAAAAGTAATGTTTTTGGTATTTTGTAGTGATGATAACAATAGCAACGGAAAAGTAAATAAGCGAAGAACAATATATGGAAAGCTCGTAGGCAATGGATCGGTGATAGAGAATTATGCCGGATGCGGTTCATCATGTAACAGTCATAACCTAGGGTGACACAGAACTAGCTCCAATTCATCAATGTAATGTAGGCATGTATTTCGAATATAGTCATACGTGCTTATGGAAAAGAACTTGCATGACATCTTTTGTCCAAACCTCCCGTGGCAGCGGGGTCCTAGCGGAAACTAAGGGATATTAAGGCCTCCTTTTAATAGAGTACCGGACCAAAGCATTAACACATAGTGAATACATGAACTCCTCAAACTACGGTCATCACCGGAAGTGGTCCCGATTATTGTCACTTCAGGGTTGCCAGATCATAACACATAGTAGGTGACTATAGACTTGTAAGATAGGATCAAGAACTCACATATATTCATGAAAACATAATAGGTTCAGATCTGAAATCATGGCACTCGGGCCCTAGTGACAAGCATTAAGCATAACAAAGTCATAGCAACATCAATCTCAGAACATAGTGGATACTGGGGATCAAACCCTAACAAAACTAACTCGATTACATGATAAATCTCATCCAACCCATCACCGTCCAGCAAGCCTACGATGGAATTACTCACGCACGGCGGTGAGCATCATGAAATTGGTGATGGAGGATGGTTAATGATGACGATGGCGACGGATTCCCCTCTCCTGAGCCCCGAACGGACTCCAGATCAGCCCTCCTGAGAGATTTTAGGGCTTGGCGGCGGCTCTGTATCGTAAAACGCGATGAATCTTTCTCTCTAATTTTTTTCTCTCCGAACACGAATATATAGAGTTGGAGTTGAGGTCGGAGGAGCTCCAAGGGGCCCACGAGGTAGGGGGGCGCGCCCCCACCCTCATGGCTAGGGTGTGGGCCCCCTGGTCTTGATCTTTTGCCAATATTTTTTTATTATTTCCAAAAATAATCTCTATGAAGTTTCAGGTCATTCTGAGAACTTTTGTTTCTGCACATAAATAACACCATGGCAATTCTGCTGAAAACAGCGTCAGTCCGGGTTAGTTCCATTCAAATCATGCAAGTTAGAGTCCAAAACAAGGGCAAAAGTGTTTGGAAAAGTAGATACGACGGAGACGTATCACAGAGCTAGATGGCAGTTCCTTACCTCCCCTCGTAGTTGAGGGGAAAATCTTGGTTGTTTTATCTTTCGAGTTCTTCATAGTGATCAGCAGATATAAATCCAAAGTGACTCAAAGAATAGAGCTATACTCCCCGGCAACGGCGCCAGAAAATAGTCTTGATAACCCACAAGTATAGGGGATCGTAACAGTTTTTGAGGGTAGAGTATTCAACCCAAATTTATTGATTCGACACAAGGGGAGCCAAAGAATATTCTCAAGTATTAGCAGTTGAGTTGTCAATTCAACCACACCTAGAAACTTAATATCTGCAGCAAAGTATTTAGTAGCAAAGTAATATGATAGAAGTGGTAACGGTGGCAAAAGTAACGGTAGCAGTTTGGTTTTATAGTGATTGTAACAGTAGCAACAGAAAAATAAATAAGCGAAGATCAATATGTGAAAAGCTCGTAGGCAATGGATCAGTGATGGATAATTATGTCGGATGCGATTCCTCATGCAATAATTATAACATAGGGTGACACAGAACTAGCTCCAGTTCATCAATGTAATGTAGGCATGTATTCCGAATATAGTCATACGTGCTTATGGAAAAGAACTTGCATGACAGATACGTCTCCAATGTATCTATAATTTTTGATTGCTCCATGCTATTATATTATATATTTTGGATGTTAATGGGCTTTATTTCACACTTTTATATCATTTTGGGACTAACCTACTAACCGGAGGCCCAGCCCAAATTGCTGTTTTTTTTGCCTATTTTAGGGTTTCGACGAAAAGGAATATCAAACGGAGTCCAAACGGAATGAAACCTTCGGGAACGTGATTTTCTCAACAAACGTGATCCAGGAGACTTGGAGTGTGCGTCAAGAAACAGTCGAGGAGGGCACGAGGCAGGGGGCGCCCACCCTCTTGGGCCCCTCGTTGCTCCACCGACGTACTTCTTCCTCCTATATATATCCACATACCCCCCAAACATCCAGGAGCGCCACAAAAACCTAATTCCACCGCCGCAACCTTCTGTACCCGAGAGATCCCATCTTGGGGCCTTTTCCGGAGATCCACCAGAGGGGGCATTGATCACGGAGGGCCTTTACATCAACTCCATGGCCTCTCCGGTGATGTGTGAGTAGTTTACTTCAGACCTTTGGGTCCATAGTTATTAGCTAGATGGCTTCTTCTCTCTCTTTGGATCTCAATACAAAGTTCTCCTCGGTCTTCTTGGAGATCTATTTGATGTAATCTTCTTTTGCGGTGTCTTTGTCGAGATCCGATGAATTGTGGGTTTATGATCCAGATTATCTATGAGCAATATTTGATTCTCCTCTGAATTCTTTTATGTATGATTGGTTTATCTTTGTAAGTCTCTTCGAATTATCAGTTTGGTTTGGCCTACTAGATTGATCTTTCTTGCAATGGGAGAAGTGCTTAGCTTTGGGTTCAATCTTGCGGTGCTCGATCCCAGTGACAGAAAGGGAACCGACACGTATTTTATTGTTGCCATCGAGGATAAAAAGATGGGGTTTATATCATATTGCATGAGTTTATTCCTCTACATCATGTCATCTTACTTAAAACATTACTCTGTTCTTATGAACTTATATTCTAGATGCATGCTGGATAGCGGTCGATGTGTGGAGTAATAGTAGTAGATGCAGAATTGTTTAGGTCTACTTGTCACGGACGTGATGCCTATATACATGATCATACCTAGATATTCTCATAACTATGCTCAATTCTATCAATTGCTCGACAATAATTCGTTTACCCACCGTAATACTTATGCTCTTGAGAGAAGCCACTAGTGAAACCTATGGCCCCCGGGCCTATCTTCCATCATATTAATCTTCCAATACTTAGTTATTTCTATTGCCGCTTATTTTACTTTGCATCTTTATTTCTCTTTATCATAAAAATACCAAAAATATTATCTTATCATATCTATCAGATCTCACTCTCGTAAGTGACCGTGAAGGGATTGACAACCCCTTTATCTTGTTGGTTGCGAGGTTCTTATTTGTTTGTGTAGGTGCGTGGGACTTGAGCGTGATCTCCTACTGGATTGATACCTTGGTTCTCAAAAACTGAGGGAAATACTTACGCTACTTTACTACATCACCCTTTCCTCTTCAAGGGAAAACCAACGCAGTGCTCAAGAGGTAGCAAGAAGGATTTCTGGCACCGTTGCCGGGGAGATTCGCGACAAGTCAAGACATACCAAGTACCCATCACAAACTCTTATCCCTCGCATTACATTATTTGCTATTTGCCTCTCGTTTCCCTCTCCCCTACTTCACCCTTGCCGTTTTATTCGCCCTCTCTTCTCAGTTCCCCTTCTCTTTTTGTTGGGAGGAATTACTATTAAGAAACCTATGGGAAGAATTAATGATGTTCTTATTGTTGAAAATAGGAACTATGTGCCCATAGATTTCATTGTTCTTGACATAGATTGCAATCCTTCATGTCCTATTATTCTTGGTAGACCTTTCCTTAGAACGATTGGTGCAATTATTGATATGAAGGAAGGGAATATTAAATTCCAATTTCAATTAAGGAAAGGCATGTAACACTTCACTAGAAATTAAATTAAATTACCATATGAATCTATTATGAGAGCTACTTATGGATTGCCTCCCAAAGATGGCAATACCTAGATCTGTCCTTGCTTTTTTGCCTAGCTAGGGGCGTTAAACGATAGCGCTTGTTGGGAGGCAACCCAATTTTATTTTTATTTATTGCTTTTTCTCCTGTTTAGTAATAAATAATTTATCTAGACTCTGTTTTGGTTGTGTTTTTTTGTTTAATTAGTGTTTGTGCCAAGTAGAACCGTTGGGAAGACTTGGGGAAAGTCTTTTTGATCTTGCTGTAAAAAACAGAAACTTTAGCGCTCACGAGAATTGCTGCCATTTTTATTTGGAAAGTGATATTTAGTTAATTATTTTTTAATATGATTAATAGATAAATTCCTCACGTCCAGCAATTTATTTTAGAATTTTTGGGGTTCCAGAAGTCTGCGTTAGCTACAGATTACTACAGATTGTTCTGTTTTTGACAGATTCTGTTTTCCGTGTGTTGTTTGCTTATTTTGATGAATCTATGGCTAGTAAAAGAGTTTATAAACCATAGAGAAATTGGAATACAGTAGGTTTAACATAAATATAAATCAAGAATGAGTTCATTACAGTACCTTGAAGTGGTGTTTTGTTTTCTTTCGCTAACGGAGCTCACGAGATTTACTACTTTGAGTTTTGTGTTGTGAAGTTTTCAAGTTTTGGGTAAAGATTTGATGGATTATGGAACAAGGAGTGGCAAGAGCCTAAGCTTGGGGATTCCCATGGCACCCCAAGGTAAAATTCAAGGACACTAAAAAGACTAAGCTTGGGGATGCCCCGGAAGGCATCCCCTCGTTCGTCTTCGTCCATCAGTAACTTTACTTGGAGCTATATTTTTATTCACCCCATGATATGTGTTTTGCTTGGAGCGTCTTGTATGAGTTGAGTATTTGCTTTTTAGTCTACCACAATCATCCTTGCTGTACACACCTTTTGAGAGAGACTCACATGATTTTAAATTTATTAGAATACTCTATGTGCTTCACTTATATCTTTTGAGCTATATAGTTTTTGCTCTAGTGCTTCACTTATATCTTTTAGAGCACGGCAGTGGTTTTATTTTATAGAAATAATTGATCTCTCATGCTTCACTTATATTATTTTGAGAGTCCTTTAGAGCAACATGGTAATAATAAAAACTTTCATACAAGTGCATTGAATACTATGAGAAGTTTGATACTTGATAATTGTTTTGAGATATGGAGATGGTGATATTAGAGTCATGCTAGTTGAGTAGTTGTGAATTTGAGAAATACTTGTGTTGAAGTTTGTGATTCCCGTAGCATGCACGTATGGTGAACCGTTATGTGATGAAGTCGGAGCATGATTTATTTATTGATTGTCTTCCTTACGAGTGGCGGTCGGGGACGAGCGATGGTCTTTTCGTACCAATCTATCCCCCTAGGAGCATGCGCGTAATACTTTGCTTTGATAACTTGTAGATTTTTGCAATAAGTATGTGATTTCTTTATGACTAATGTTGAGTCCATGGATTATACGCACTCTCACCCTTCCACCATTGCTAGCCTCTCTAGTATCGCGCAACTTTCACCGGTATCATACACCCACCATATACCTTCCTCAAAATAGCCACCATACCTACCTATTATGGCATTTGCATAGCCATTCCAAGATATATTGCCATGCAACGTTCCATCGTTTCGTTATTATGACACGCTTCATCATTGTCATATTGCTTGAATGATCATGTAGTTGACATCGTATTTGTGGCAAAGCCACCGTTCATAATTCTTTCATACATGTCACTCATGCATCATTGCACATCCCGGTACACCGCCAGAGGCATTCACATAGAGTCATATCTTGTTCTAAGTATCGAGTTGTAATTCTAGAGTTGTCAGTAAATAAAGTGTGATGATCATCATTATTAGAACATTGTCCCAAGTGAGGAAAGGATGATGGAGACTATGATTCCCCCACAAGTCGGGATGAGACTCCGGACGAAAAAAAGAAAGAGAAAAGAGGCCAAAAAAAGAAGGCCCAAAGAAAAAAAGAGGAAAATGAGAGAAAAAGAGAGAAGGGACAATGCTACTATCTTTTTTCCACACTTGTGCTTCAAAGTAGCACCATGATCTTCATGATAGAGAGTCTCCTATGATATCACTTTCATATACTAGTGGGAAGTTTTCATTATAGAACTTGGCTTGTATATTCCAATGATGGGCTTCCTCAAATTGCCCTAGGTCTTCATGAGCAAGCAAGTTGGATGCACACCCACTTAGTTTCTTTTGTTGAGCTTTCATACACTTATAGCTCTAGTGCATCCGTTGCATGGCAATCCCTACTCACTCACATTGATATCTATTAATGGGCATCTCCATAGCCCGTTGATACGCCTAGTTGATGTGAGACTATCTTCTCCTTTTTGTCTTCTCCACAACCACCATTCTATTCCACCATATAGTGCTATATCCATGGCTCACGCTCATATATTGCGTGAAGATTGAAAAAGTTTGAGAACATCAAAAGTATGAAACAATTGCTTGGCTTGTCATCAGGGTTGTGCATGATTTAAATATTTTGTGTGGTGAAGATAGAGCATAGCTAGACTATATGATTTTGTAGGGATAACTTTCTTTGGCCATGTTATTTTGAGAAGACACAATTGCTTAGTTAGTATGCTTGAAGTATTGTTATTTTTATGTCAATATTAAACTTTTGTCTTGAATCTTATGCATGTGAACATTCATGCCACAATAAAGAAAAATTACATTGAGAAATATGTTAGAAAGCATTCCACATCAAAAATTCTTCTTTTATCATTTACCTACTCGAGGACGAGCAGGAATTAAGCTTGGGGATGCTTGATACGTCTCCAACGTATCTATAATTTTTGATTGCTCCATGCTATTATATTATCTATTTTGGATGTTAATGGGCTTTATTTTACACTTTTATATCATTTTTGGGACTAACCTACTAACCGGAGGCCCAGCCCAAATTGCTGTTTTTTGCCTATTTTAGGGTTTCGACGAAAAGGAATATCAAACGGAGTCCAAACGGAATGAAACCTTTGGGAACGTGCTTTTCTCAACAAACATGATCCAGGAGACTTGGAGTGTGCGTCAAGAAACGATCGAGGAGGGCACGAGGGAGGGGGGCGCGCCCTCCACCCTCGTGGGCCCCTCGTTTCTCCACCGACGTACTTCTTCCTCCTATATATATATATATATCCACATACCCCCAAACATCCAGGAGCGCCACGAAAACCTAATTCCACCGCCGCAACCTTCTGTACCCGAGAGATCCCATCTTGGGGCCTTTTCCAGAGCTCCACCGGAGGGGGCATTGATCACGGAGGGCCTCTACATCAACTCCATGGCCTCTCCGGTGATGTGTGAGTAGTTTAGTTCAGACCTTCGGGTCCATAGTTATTAGCTAGATGGATTCTTCTCTCTCTTTGGATCTCAATACAAAGTTCTCCTCGATCTTCTTGGAGATCTATTCGATGTAATCTTATTTTGCGATGTGTTTGTCGAGATCCGATGAATTGTGGGTTTATGATCCAGATTATCTATGAACAATATTTGATTCTCCTCTAAATTCTTTTATGTATGATTGGTTTATCTTTGCAAGTCTCTTCGAATTATCAGTTTGGTTTGGCCTACTAGATTGATCTTTCTTGCAATGGGAGAAGTGCTTAGCTTTGGGTTCAATCTTGCGGTGCTCGATCCCAGTGACAGAAAGGGAACCGACACGTATTGTATTGTCGCCATCGAGGATAAAAAGATGGGGTTTATATCATATTGCATGAGTTTATCCCTCTACATCATGTCATCTTACTTAAAGCATTACTCTGTTCTTATGAACTTAATACTCTAGATGCATGCTGGATAGCGGTCGATGTGTGGAGTAGTAGTAGTAGTAGTAGTAGATGCAGAATCATTTCGGTCTACTTGTCACGGACGTGATGCCTATATACATGATCATACCTAGATATTCTCATAACTATGCTCAATTCTATCAATTGCTCGACAGTAATTCGCTTACCCACCGTAATACTTATGCTCTTGAGAGAAGCCACTAGTGAAACCTATGGCCCCGGGTCTATCTTCCATCATATTAATCTTCCAATACTTAGTTATTTCTATTGTTGTTTATTTTACTTTGCATCTTTATTTCTCTTTATCATAAAAATACCAAAAATATTATCTTATCATATCTATCAGATCTCACTCTCGTAAGTGACTGTGAAGGGATTGACAAGCCCTTTATCGCGTTGGTTGCGAGGTTCTTATTTGTTTGTGTAGGTGCATGGGACTTGAGCATGATCTCCTACTGGATTGATACCTTGGTTCTCAAAAATTGAGGGAAATACTTACGCTACTTTACTGCATCACCCTTTCCTCTTCAAGGGAAAACCAACGCAGTGCTCAAGAGGTAGCAATGACATCTTTTGTCCTACCCTCCCGTGGTAGCGGGGTCCTATTGGAAACTAAGGGATATTAAGGCCTCCTTTTAATAGAGTACCGGACCAAAGCATAAACACTTAGTGAATACATGAACTCCTCAAACTACGGTCATCACCGGTAAGTATCCCGATTATTGTCACTTCGGGGTTAACGAATCATAACACATAATAGGTGACTATAGACTTGCAAGATAGGATCAAGAACTCACATATATTCACGAAAACATAATAGGTTCAGATCTGAAATCATGGCACTCAGGCCCTAGTGACAAGCATTAAGCATAGCAAACTCATAGCAACATCAATCTCAGAATCAAATGTTTATGGAGATTTTTCTATATGCCTCCTGGAGTTTGTGGAAAGAACGTAATAACAAGCACTTTAGGAGAATTGACCCCACGATTGGCTTTTGGGCAAGGAGATTCAAAGAAGACCTCTCTCTACTCATACATAGAGCTAAAGAGAAACACAAGCAGTTCCTCTCAACTTCTATCCAGACCTTTGTCGTCCCATAGTCTACTACTTAATTAGGCTACCTACATATACCCTTATTTTTATCATGGCTATGGATGTAAGGTTATGACCTTGTACAAAACTTTTTGATACTTTAATTCAATATATACAGTAGGAGCCTCTCCTACTGTTTCATGTGTCAAAAAAAACATCAATCTCAGAACATAATGGATACTAGGGATCAAACCCTAACAAAACTAACTCGATTACATGATAAATCTCATCCAACCCATCACCGTCCAGCAAGCCTATGATGGAATTACTCACGCACGGCGGTGAGCCTCATGAAATTGGTGATGGAGGAAGGTTGATGATGACGATGGCGATGGATTCCCTTCTCCGGAGCCCCGAACGGACTCCAGATCAGCCCTCCCGAGAGAGATTAGGGCTTGGCGGCGGCTCCGTATCGTAAAACGCAATGAATCCTTCTCTCTTATTTTTTTCTCCCCGAACGTGAATATATGGAGTTGGAGTTGAGGTTGATGGAGCACCAGGGGGCCCATGAGGCAGGGGGCGCGCCCCCACCCTCGTGGACAAGGTGTGGGCCCCCTGGCCTTGATTCTTTCGCCAGTATTTTATATATATTCCAAAAATATTCTCCGTTGGTTTTTAGGTCATTCCAAGAACTTTTATTTCTCCACAAAAATAATACCATGGCAATTCTGCTAAAAATAACGTTAGTCCGGGTTAGTTCCATTCAAATCATGCAAGTTAGAGTCCAAAACAAGGGCAAAAGTGTTTGGAAAAGTAGATACGTTGGAGACGTATCACCTGCCTCCACCTGTCCGATCCCTTGCCAGTGCTCCATCCCATAAGAGCCAGTTTCCCCACTCACATTTGTTAATATCATGAATGCCATCGCCACATTCCTCAATAACATGACCCATCCAACCGCAAACAAAGCAAAACTCCGGTAGTTTTCACATTGGACCGGATATCTCTTCCTTTCCCTCAAAGTGATAGACACAAATCTCACCAGAGGTTTTGATATAGGGTGGAACCCTAAGTGGAGATCTTTCACGAATTGGAGGGGGAATACCCAAGAACAAGATGAACACAAGAGGGAAAAACAAGAGGAACACTCAAGAACAAGTCCAATCACACATCCACTAGACAATCAAACACACAAGATCCACAAGGTACATGAACAATCAAAGGGAAATAAGATACATGGTAGAGTTCATCCCAAATCCTATGAAGGATATGAGGGCTTGATGATCTAGGTAGATCCTTCCCTCAAGGGGGTCTTGAATCCACTAGGGATCTTCTCCAATGGAGGCCTTGGACCCCAATGGAGTGTCTCTCTCTCAAGAGAAATCCCACAAGGGGAGGTACATGAGCTAAGCTCTAATATCTAGATCTATTCTTAGCTTAGTCAAGAAGGAGGAGATGAAGGAGTATATATAGATCCAAGGGATGAAGGGGTAAGCAGGGGCGAAATGGGGATTACATGGGCAAAGCCCGCAGCAACACACAGGGGGGCCCGTGCGCACGGGGTAAGTGGAGCCCATGCGCACGGGGTATCCAGAGACCTGACGCAAGGGCCCGTGGACACGGGGGTCCCGTGGGCACGGTACACGCCTGTGCGCACGGGGGCTTTAGGACCGCCAGCCTGGGAGGCCCGTGGGCACGGGGTCGGAGGGGCCCGTGCGCACGGGGTTGCCTGGGAGCCGCTGCCTTCTTCTTGGCGCTTCCTTCTCCGCTTCCAGGCTTCCCTCTTGGATGGTGTAGATGTTCTCTTCTTCTTGGACTCCTCCTCGATGAATGTGTAGCTCCGCTCACACCTATGTATGCATACGAGAGAGGGGTCAAGTTGTATACCATCCTCGAGAGGTACAAGTGTACACGTGTAAAGGAGATGATTCACCTTTGTATGTATGAAGTAGATGTGGCACGTGTCACTTGCCAAATGGACTCTTGACATGGTGATATCCATAGGATGCTCTGCATCATCCCCTCCCCTTGGGAAAGATCCGACCTCGGATCGAAATCCAAATCACCATGGGAAAGAGATGATGTTGCCGTGTAGTAGTGGATGATCACCAAGCATTCATCATCTTGTAGTTCCAAATGGGCACTCTCCGATGCCGTACCATCTTGTAATTCCTTCAAAAGGAGCAAAGATAACAAGCACTTGGAAAAACAAATGTGGTTGGCGTAAGAGCAAAACCAAGCATTCAAGAGGTGATTCACCCAACAAGTGTTGTCATCAAGCATAGCATATGGTTTGACAAAGAAGTGTGGCATGGCATTTAAGCATATAAGGTGAGAACAATCAAGGAAATCATGGAAACAAGTATGCAAATGGGAGGTAAAGATGCTAATATGTGTGACAAGTGAACAAGCATCAACCTCAAGATCATAGCAAGAATGCGCAATGTGCTCAACAAAAGGTCTATGGTAGGCATAGGAATCATTCACAACACCAAGTAGAATGAGGTGTCTAAACACATGGGTCAAGTGCAAGACAATCCAAGCATAATGTGCATGGGGTGTAGTGAATATAGTGTGGCACTCAACACAAAAGAAAAAGCAAGTGTTCATCATGTGTGAGGCAATCAAGGCAAGCATGTAGCAATCAATGGGACATGGCATATGTGAAGTGATGACATTGTTGCAACCAAACATGTGATAGGAGCAAGTAATCCAAGAATTGGATGCAACACACAAGGCATATATATCATGATGCATGGAATTGTGAAAATGATAAGAGGAAGCAAGATCTCTAACATGTGCGCAAGCAAGGGGTCCAAGATGACAAATAAGTCGCATGGTGCAAGCAACACAAGTAGTATGATCCACAATGTGCATGCTCATGGTTTGGGGGTTCTCAAAAGAGAAGTATATCACCTTGAAAGCATGTTCTTGTGCGTCCTCCACAATGCCTAAGTACAAGCAAGTGCGATGTAGAATCATCGTGGTAGAAGGTGGTTCGCTTTCAAGAGCTCGGATTGTCAACTCACGTGACATGGAAGTTGACATGAAGTCCAAGTATCCTACACATGCACACAACAAAAGAAAGAACGTATGTGCATGGTAGATAAACACATCATCCATCATGATGGTTCTATTCTCTCGCACATAACCATTAGAAGCACAAGTGCGTGAAGAATATGATGCAACAATGGCAATATTCATGGCACTAGGTATATGGTGCAAAGAGGTAAGACAAGCATGCTTCATAAGGAATATGTCAAAATCTCCAAATATATGTGAGAATGCTATGGGGGCAAACTCATTATCAAGACTAAAGGCATAATTGCACTCAATACATGGCAAATCATCTAGCATGAGAGAGGCAACATATGGAGAGATATGACAAGAAGCAATAACAATCATGTGATAAGCATGTAGATGGTTGTCATCAACCGCATGAAGTGAGCAAGTATGAATCGTTGGTGATGCAACAAATCAAGAAATCATAGGAATCAAGTCATGCAAGCTAGTAGTGCGAAGATGCAACATACTAGAGGAAATCATAGCAATCATGTCATGTGAGCAAATAAGAGGCATAGACAATTCATATGACATGTCGCAAGCACGAACACATAGCAAGATCGTAGTATCATCATAGGTATGGGTCACAAATGGAACATGGAAATAACAAGCAATGTCTCCACCAAGCTTGAAAATACACATATAAGTAGTAGAAACAATCATCATGTGTAATGCAAAGCATGGGTCACAAATGCATGGCAAAGGTATAGGAATAAGCATATCATGCAAAGTGAACATGGCAAGATGGGCATAGAGTATGTAATGGACAATAACCCATAACCATGTGAGGGCCGTGTAGAAGAGATGCACGAAGGCTTTGCGTGAAGAGAGCGGTGGTAAAGGAAATCCATGGGAGCCCAAGTCATCATTGCTCTCTAGAGCTCGTTTTGTCAACTCATGGGATTGTGAGGTTGACAAGTATTCATGGGTACCTACACAAAAGAGACACAAACGAAAGAACGTGTGTGCGTGGTAAATGTACACATCATCCATCATGATGTGTATGTGCATGTGTGAGTTAGCACAAGATATGCAATGCTCGAAGAAATTGGAAGCATGGTATATGAACATGTCATCCATCATGAAAGAATAGTTATTGTGTATAACACGATGGGGATGCAAATTGAGCATACAAGTATAAGGATCATGCAATGGATGGGATGAATCAAAATCTCCTAAAATGTATGAGGAAACTATGGGGGTCTCCTCATGAGCAATGTTGGAAACGTCATATGGAGAAAATGGAAAACATCCAAAACAATGCATATCCGTAGCTAGATGGTTATGGCATGGCATATGAGATAAATGATGCAAAGGGAGCATATCAATATCATCACAAGAAAAACAAATGCCAATAACCATGGGCTTGTCATCTATGCCATAAGTGCAAATTGTGTTAATCTTAATGGCATATGCATAGTCACTATGAAGAGATTGCAAATATGACATGTGGTCGATCTCATGCATAGCATATGACAAGTCAAGCGGATTGGCAAACATGATGTGACCGAGAGAATTAGCACAAGAAATCCTATGTAACATGGCATCACAACTAATAGACTCCACATGGCAATCATCATACTCATCATAAATGGGTAAATCATCGCATGGGGAAGTCACACTAGCATGAAGCATGGAAATAGGTTGATCAACATCATGCAAGCAATCAACGTCAAGAATGTCCACTAGTGGGACTAGAGCATCACCTTCACCTATGTTACCTTTGTCATTCCACTCATGTGGTGTAGGTGAGGTGGGAAAGACCAAATGGTGGTCATCTTCATCTTGATGGAACCATGTGGGGGGTGCATCACATTCCACCATGGCCATCGTCTTGTCCAAAGGTAGGACGAAGTCGTCGAGAATCGGCGCGTCATCATATAAGGGACCTAGCACCAAATGAGAAGACACAATAGATGTAGAGGTCAAGTCGTTAGAAATCATAGTGGCCTCACATGCCCTATCAACTACCTCACTCTCTCTATGTGGTGGTTCACTCACTCCCTCAAAATAGGTGCACTCAAACTCACATATGGTGGAGTCACTCATCTCACTCAAGAGGTGGGGGTTGTGGCTCTCCTCACATGGGAATAGTGGAAACACATCATATATGGGGCTAGTGGTGAAATCACTCTCACTCTCAATATGGTGGCTAAAGTCACTCAAGTCAGCATTTGTCTCCATGGTCGAAGGGAAAATCCCATGCTCAACTGTCTCGTAGTCGCCGTCGTGGATGAAGGCCGAAGATGGCACAACATCACTCTCGCCGTGGATGAAGGCCGAAGATGGCACATCATCACTCTCGCCTCCTAAGATGGAAGCATCATCCTTTCTCGCCACTGTGTCGCTCGCCTCCAAAGCTTGGTCATTGAAGGTCTCCGTAGTTGAACTCATTGCCGCACCGTCTTGAAAAAGAGTCATAGGAGACTCGGCATCATCAATGCCACAAAGAGGGATGGCGGTGAAGTCGAACTTGGGAGGGTCGTCTTGGAGCTCATCGGGCTTGGATATCTTGGTGCTACTATCCTCATGCTCGTGGTCATAGAGCTTGGTCTCCACGAAGTGTGCTTGGGGTGGAGAAGCCTTGGCCTTCATGAGTTCTTGTTCCGCCTTGAGAGCACCAATGTAGTTGTCATCGAGGGACTTGTAGTTCTCGAGGAAGGTAGTCTTGGAGATGTCGTTGTTCAATCCCATCATGAAGTAGAACTTCATCCAAATGGGGTCGTCCACGCCGGCATGTCGCAAGGCTTCCTTCATGCTCTTGAAGTACTCGTCGAGGGACTTGGATCCTTGTATGGTATTCTCCAATTGGCGTTGAAGATGTTTCGTGTAGGTGGAAGGCACAAATTATCGCCGCATCACTTTCTTCGTCTTGGACCAAATCATGTCGGAGCTCCTTGAAGGTGAGTGAAGCCACCATGTGGACGCGTAGTCGTGGAAGTTTCTTGAGGCGCACTTCACTTGATCTTCGAGAGGGACTTGATGTAGCTTGAGGTAGTCGTCCATCAAACGCTCCCACTCGAGATACTCCTTGGGTTCTAGAGTCCCATAGAAAGGAATCTCGTGGTTGGTTTCGATGTCGTAGTAGCTCGAGGGAGTAGTGGACTTGAGCTCTTGGAGTAGGCGAAGATGCCGTACGTCCGAAGGCGAAGATACCATGAAGTCACTTGGTGAAGATGCCAAAGGTGTTGAAGAAGCCATAGCCTTGTAGTCGATGTTGCTGTACTGTATGGCCCGTGCGCACGGGGGTGCTGGAGGCCGTGTGCACGGGGTCCTGTGTGGACGGGGGTCGAGGGCCCGTGTGCACGGGGATGGCAGAGAAGCCAACTCTCGTCTAGTAGGTCGCTCTTCATGGTCTTGTCGATGTCGATGCTTGTGTGTACTTGCCGTAGATGGTATCTCGGGAGTCTTTGCACTTGAGCGTCTTCTCGAAGATGAGGAAGACCGCTTGAGGTTCTTGATGAGGGCCTTGAGCTCCTCCATTTGCTTGTCCATCTTGGCGTCGATGACTTTATTCATAGCATCGAACTCGCTGTCGTGGTTGTAGACCGGAGATGATGTGCTTTGCCTATCCATCACAAGACTCAAGCAAAGGTGAGTAGGAAATGAGATAAACAATACCAAGCTACCTTTTCCCAAAGTTGAGGATGTATCTCGTATCACTCAATGTGAGATGAAAGAATAGTGGAATTGGTACCGGACTTGTTCACTCACACCTACAAGTAAAAGCTTATCGAGTGGCTTGGTTAGGACAAGTGGCACAAATTTCATGCAAATTGAAGTCCAAGATATTGTAAATGTTGAAATAAATCCAAATGACTCAAAATGCAAAGCAAGTGATCACCAATATAGAGGAGGGCAATAAAGAAACACACGCGGTAGGATAATGGGGCTTGTGCAACTATAGGGATGAGCAATACAAGATTGCCTAACGAAGACTAAGCTCGTGTTGCACAAACACTAGGAGAGCACTAGCTTGATTGCACACTTGGGCACGATTCACCACTTGGCACCAACCTATATGCATGCAAGCTAATGTTTCCTATTCCATGTATCCTCATGCACAAGTATCTCTTTTCATGCTCAACTCCTTGCTTATAAGCTTATTATCATTCTCTTTCTTGCTTAAAAGCTTTTTTGACCTTTTTTTTTGCTCTTCTCTTCCTTTCCACTTATCTTATTGAGCCTCAACCACACATATGAGATAGGTATCACAAGGTATGCATGGGACAAAGAAATTGCACTATATGATATGTCCAATGATGCAATAATATGATATCGTATCACTATGGTGCACAAGTTTTCGTGAAGCCCGGCAATACTCGGATAGCTAGTCTCAATAGGTATGAAGGTATTCGCAAAGATGGTGGGGCTATCAAGATGTAATGGCAAGGAAGGAAAAGTTTATGACGGAATGGATACCTTCATCACACTTAACCTTTTACGAAGTCGGTGGGTAACCGGCCTTGCTTCCGGTTGAAGATGGTCTGAAAGGATGGATGGTCGTCGTCGACGTGGAAGCTCGTGGTGGATGTAGTCGATGGACCGATACAAGTCACCGGTGATGGATGAATATGTAACCGTCCCTAAGTAGCCGAAACACCTTAGGATACTCAAATCACAACTCAACCGACCACAAATACCAAAGGAACCAAAATGGGTTAGTTGCGGAAGTTTTATGTGGTGGTGCGGAAGTTATGGCGGAGGGACTAAGCAAAAGGTGCAAAAATGAAGGAAATTTAATGGAGTCAAATGGTGGTAAAACCAAGATGAGCAGCTCAGGCACGTCGCTAGCTTTTCAACGAGCCAAAGAACACCCAAATCGAAGTTCGAGAGTGGAAGTTATGGGCAAAAACGTGAAATGCTCGCGGGTGCTGTAGGGGGGCCGTGCGCACGGGGTCCAGGGCCCGTGGACACGGGGTCCCGTGCGCATGGTACATGTACCGAGGACACGGGGTCACCAGAGACTTCGCGGGGGCCCGTGGGCACGGGGTGGGGAGCCCGTGGGCACGGGGTAGGCTGAAAATTCGCGATTTTCTTGTCAAATTCGATGGGGGAAAGAAAAATTGGGGTATGGGGACGCAATAGGAGTTAGATCTACTTGCTAGACACCAGATCCATGGATCAAGATCAACAAAAACTCACAAGAAACTTCAAATCACAAAAAAAATGTTATGTCTCTTTTTGTGGGGAATTTTTGAAATTGGGCAAGAACAAGCAAGATTAGGCTAGAAAAACAAAGAGGGGGCTCCAATTTCGTGATCAACCTTGGCTCATGATACCAAATGATATAGGGTGGAACCCTAAGTGGAGATCTTTCACTAATTGGAGGGGGAATCCCCAAGAACAAGATGAACACAAGAGGGAAAAACAAGAGGAACACTCAAGAACAAGTCCAATCACACATCCACTAGACAATCAAACACACAAGATCCACAAGGTACATGAACAATCAAAGGGAAATAAGATAGAAGTGATTTCGAGGGTATGGTCATCTTGCCTGAAATCCCGCAAGGAAAAAGAACGAGTCCAGGAAGAAGACAAACGGACGTAGTCGAACGGTTCCTCACAAACGCGACGTTATCGGAACCAACCCGAAGAAGCAACACCGGAAATAAGCAAACAACATAGTAAACAACCACCACATAATCATGGCATGATGCACAATCAAGTATGATGCATGTCCGGTTTAAAGAGGCATAGCATGGCAAAATGCACAAGCAACCCTACAAATTAAGTGGAGCTCAATATGCAACGAGTTGCATATTGACGAAACACCACAACAAGTTATTTAGTTCGATCTCGTTTATGTACCCAACAATATTAAATGTTGTTAAACATGGCAAGAGGGTGACGCAAAATAAAACTACCTATCTAGTCAAGTTTAAATGAGGCCGGAACAACAAGCAACAAGTCCAGAAAAATCCCCATATGCATATTTTAAGGTTTGGTACTGTTCTGCTCTAAACCATATTTTATAGTTGTTAAACATGCAAAGTGATGCCACCATGATAAACTAGGCAAAATTCTACCCCATTTACATATAAAGTTTATTAAAATCCGAGCTACGGTTATTAAGCTATGAATTAAAGCATTTTACATGGCAATATGGGAAAATATATGCAAACATCATTTTAAACATTTTAAACATAGATGAAAATTGCATATTATTAAACTAGATGAAAAACTAAGCAAGTTTCATATATAATGCTTTTACAAAAGATGCCCGGTTGGTGAGTTATGATATGCATGGAGCTTAGGGGTTTTACCGCAAATCTGTAAACTCTGGAAAAAAATAACTAAATGCAGATCCTAAAAAAACCTACACGGGCCGGATCTGGAACAGGGCCCAACAGAGAAGAAGAAAAAGAAAAAAAAGGTGGGGTGCTGGGGTGGCTCACATTGGGCTGAGGCCCAGTTGGGAAGAGGCTGCAGCAGGCCGGATCTGGGGAAGGAGGGTGGATCTTGGCAGTGGCCCAACGAGGCGATGGGAGAGCGCATGGTCAACGCGAGTGGGCGAGGTGCTGCACTCGGCTCGTTCTAAAGAAGAACGGCAGCGACAGGCTGAAGGCGAGGTAGAAGACGCGACGCACGAGGTTCAGCGACGAGATCGGCGGGAACCGGCCGGAACTTGGTGCTGTCATACTCATCCTCCGCGCTTGCACACAAACGCAGGGGAAGCAGCAAAGGACTTGGCGGCATGGAGGGAGGTTCAGACGAAGCAAGGCAGCAGCGGTGACGGGCAGGGCTGCAGATCATGGCGATGCAGGGGAGTGGCGGCGGCAAACTTGGCGCGGGAAGGCCGGATCCGAGGCGGGGGAGGCAAATGAGATCGGGGCCGGACGCGAGCTTGACGGCGGCTGGGTAAAACGGCGACGAGGTGTGCACTGGTGCGGTCGACAGGGCGCAGAGGAGGTTGCTGGCGACGGGGCTCCTCCTGTTGACAAACCAAGACAGAGGGAGTAATGTGAGGGAGAGGGAGATGAATGAAAGGAGGGAGAAGAGAAGAGATGGGCGGGATGCTCATCTGGTGGTCAACGACGATGGCGTAGGACAGCGTCGGGCACAGGGTTGGGATCCGGTAGTGGCGTAGGTCCAAGGCGCGGGTGGTTCATGGAGGAGCTCCTCTCCGGATCGAACTGGAAGGATAAGGCAGCAGGGCGCTGGTCTCTGACGAGGCTGGTTGAAAATGGCGGCCTCAGGCAGGTGAGCTCGGGCTCCTAGATCGAGAGGGGCACGGGAAATCGGGCGTCATCGTGCTCTGCTCCCCGGCGAGCTCAGGCAAGGCCAAGGGGATCCACAGGCGCGTGGGGCTGCTGATGCGGTGTGAGGAGAAGCAGAGGCCTCGGCGCTCGTGGGCGTGGGAGAAGGAGCTCGGGTCCCTGGTTGGTGGGTGGAGGAAAACGAGGAGCGGGGGATCCCGAGGGGATTTGGTGGAACGGCGGCGGCGGAGTGATTGGATGGATGGAGGGGACAGGATCCCTAGTTTCTAGGGTTGTCCACTATTTATATTGCAATGAGATTAGGATAGGGGCTATCACGTCCCTACGATCGTAATCGGGCGGCTGAGAAAATATAGGTTAGGAAGTCCAATTAACAAAACGGAGACGTTTTGTAGATGTTTGTGGATGATCCGGAACCAACGGAGACGACTGCCCGGGTCGGGTCCGAGACAATTTTCGGACGCGCGCGAGAGGAGGTCCGCGGGCTGACGAGAGAGGTTAGGTAGGGCTTGGCGGATTGTGAAGAGCGGGTTGGTCTGAGAGAAGAGGGGAGAGATGCAGCCCGGCACGGTTTCCGGAGACCGAAAACGTCCGACGTTAGACCGGCTATAATGTCGCTATAGTTTAACGGTTGGGCTATCAAACGAACTCTGAATGCGATGAAACTTGACAGGCGGTCTATCTACACTAAAATAAGACCACACGCCAACTTTCAACCCAGTCCGAGAACATTTTTCGGCCACTTATAAAATACTATTTCGGACATGCCGCGGGCGCGTGCAAGTGTGTCTGGGCTCAGAACGGACAACGGACGGAACGAGGAGACCGGGACGGATGCAAGTTTTTTAAAACATGATGATGCAATGCACATGATGACATGATAAGATGCAACACGTAAGCAAATGACATGACAACGACATCGAATAACTGGAAGACACCTGGCGCATCGGTCTCGGCGCGTCACAACAACTGAGTGGCTTGTTGAAAGAGCATCTTTATAGACAGAGCTCCACCTCCCATTCACGGCGAGGTTGTACTCCCTCGGTTCCAAAATAGATGACCCAAGTTTGTACTAACTTTGTATAAAGTTGGGTCATCTATTTTGAAACCGAGGGAGGACTAAATAAGCTTCTAGTGTGTAGTTTGCTCTCGTGTGACTACACATATGGCACGGCACAAGCTGATGGGCTTTTGGCTTTAGAAGCCCAACAGGCCAACATGTTGCATCATTGTTATACTTGGGCTGTTACTAGTTTTCCATCTCTAATTTTTTTTATGGGTTGACCTCTCTACTTCTCCAACGATAAAGAAAGGGTATCATTGGCAGCATTTTTGTGAATATTGTTAGTCTGCATCTTCACAAAAATGTATTATTTATCTGCATATTCACAAAAAAGACCACATGTCATGTAAAATTAAATGCATATTTTTATTACTATTAATCGGGTAACCCATCGGGCGACCCATGGGCATGACCTTATGTCCATACCCTACCCACGACTAATCGGGTTACCCATCAAACTTACCCATGGCGACCCATACCCTACCCATTCGGGTCGGGTGCCCATGGGCATGGCTGCCCATGGGTCGAATTGCCAGGTTGACCCATGGCATGTAGGGTGAGGCGAGCGGTGGGTTTTTCAGTTTTGTCACCTCTCTCCTCTTTTCACTCTTTTCTCAGATTGATCTCCTTCGTGTAATCTCGTCAATTTGATCTTCTTCCTCGTTTCCCATACTTCCAATCTTCCATGTCCAGCACCCAGTGGCTAGCAGTAGTGGCAGTGCTGCGGATATGTCATCCGATGTGAGCGGAGCAGCGTACCAGTGTGGAGGAGACGGCTCATGGTGCTCAACTAGTGGTTGGGGCCCGCCATTGCGGGCCGCTTGAGAGAAAGCTATGCACATCTCATCATCATGTCAAAAAATTTAAAAAATATCCTCACATCATATGGACATCACAGCCATCTTAAAAGAAAAATAAGCGTAGAAAAACTTTTCTCGAAAAAAAGTCTCCCGACCATTTAAAAAATCTAAAAAAACTTTCTCACCGTGACCAACCGGCATGCGCCACATGGCGTAGCTGGTTGGCCACCATTCTAGCGCCTCTTAATGGGTTTAATTGGTGCAGGGGCGGAGCGGTGTTTTGACATTGCGGCGACGGCATGGCGCCCGATGTGGAAAAGAATGGCACGACGTCCTGACACACGGGGGCGACGACTATGGAGAAGACAAGAAGTCGGTGTGAGAAGGGCGCCGGCGGTCCTAGCGCTTAATCTGGGTAGAGATGGATCTACATGGCATCAGAGAAGTTGATGTGGCTCTACATTGGACAGGTGAGCGCTCATGGACCCTGACTCCCTAAGGGTTGTTGTCGGAGTCAACTCCACAAACAGGTCGAGCTGCTCTATATATTTCTTGCTTCAGCTGGTTCAAATGTCACGAATCTAGAACCAATGTTCATGTATTATGATGGTGTAGACGGTGAGCTTGATATGGCGTGGGTTGGGATTGCATGCCACAACTTGGCCATGCTACATTGTGGAGGCTATCCTAGCATGCTTTTGTGCTTCGTGTTTTAGGAACACGCTTGGACTTGGGATCCGGATCATATGTGTTGGCATAGATAATCAAAGCGTACTATGTACCTCCTGGGTTACTGATGTATTTTTTTAAGGGAAAACCATCATAGCTAATTTTATTAAAACTCAAATAAGGTTTACATCGTCTACGAGTTTACTAACAATAAAGTCAAGGAGTTCATGTTGAGTTTTACGGTAGAGTGCGTCGATTGTAAATTAAAATTTTCCTATGCATAGAATAACCAAAAACATGCTACAGGAGATGGATCACACATCGTTACCACTATACGTGCAGTGTCGTGTAGCGGAAGAAGAGTTGGGGCAATGTGTCCGCGTGGATCGTCTCTTCCTCGTCCGATCTCCCTCGAACAGCCGGTCATGGGATCCCACGTATAGGTCGCCGGAGCGGCTCAAGTGCACCGCCTTTAATAGTATACGCGCATTGCTTCCGGTCGACGTGAAGATACCCCGAACAAACCCTTCCAAGAATTGTTTTTCATAGAAACAAATAACAGTAAATGTCAACACTCAGTATAAATGTTTTCTTATCAAATTCCACTTACCAAAAATGCTTCACTCCTCGGCAACGACGCCAGAAAAGAGTCTTGATGACCAACAAGTATAGGGGATCAATTGTAATTCTTTCGATAAGTAAGAGCGTCGAACCCAACGAGAAGCAAAAGGAAATGACAAGCAATTTTCAGCAAGGTGTTTTCTGCAAGCACTGAAATTATCGGTAACAGATAGTTTGATAATAAGATAATTTGTGACAAGCAACAAGTAGAAATAGTAACAAAGGTGCAGCAAGGTGGACCAATTCTTTTTTATATATAGCAAAGGATGAGCAGGAACGTTCTCTTATAATAAGAAAAATGTTCTTGAGGACACATGGGAATTCATGTAGTTACTTTCATCATGTTTATTTGATTCACATTCGCTACTTTGATAATTTGATATGTGGGTGGACCGGTGCTTGGGTGTTGTTCTTACTTGAACAAGCCTCTCACTTATGATTACCCCTTTTGCAGGCATCCACAACTACGGAAAAAGAATTAAGATAAATCTAACCATAACATGAAACATATTGATCCAAATCAGCCCCTTATGAAATAACGCATAAACTAGGGTTTAAACTTCTGTCACTCTATAAACCCATCATATAATTACTACTCCACAATGCCTCCCCTTAGCCCCAAATATGGTGAAGTGTCATGTAGTAGACGTTCACATGACACCACTAAAGGAAGCAACAGAATACATATCATCAAAATATCAAACAAATATCAAATTCATATGATTACTTATAATAAGACTTCTCTTATGTCCTCAAGAACAAAAGTAACTACTCATAAATCATATTCATGTTCAAGATCAGAGGGGTATTGAATACTCCCTCCGTTCGATGAAGAGTGTACATCTAAATTTTTTAGGACAAATTATGAAGTTAAGTAAAAAATGCATTGAAAAGGTGCAAGCCATCATCTCTCTCCTCTTTAATTACCCAACCCCCAATGAGTTAATTGCATGTACAAATTAAGAAAGCCATGTGTAGATTGCTATTGGTCTTGATTACCGTGTGATGAGAGAGAAGTATTTTTTTCTACTTTAGAATATATTGGGAAGATAGAAGTGCACTCTTTTGTGGACAAATTTTGAAGCTACATGTACACTCTTCACCGGACAGAGGGAGTATCATCAAGGATCTGAACATATAATCTTCCACCAAGTAAACCAACTAGCAGCGACTATGAGATGTAATCAACACTACTAGCAACCCAGAGGTGTCAATCTGAGGTTTTGAGACAAATATTGAATACAAGAGATGAACTAGGGTTTAAGATGCGATGGTGCTGGTGAAGATGTTGATGAAGATTGGTCCTCCCAGGATGATAGAATCGTTGGTGATGTCGATGGATTCGATTTTCCCCTTTCAGAGGAAAGTATCCCCGGCAGAATTGCTCCGCCGAAGAGCAAAAGTGCTCCTGCCTAGATTCCGCCTCGAGATGGAGGCGCTTCGTCCCGAAAGTCCTTTCCTGATTTTTTTTCTACGTCAAAACCCTTCATATAGCAGAAGATGGGCACCAGAGGCTAGCTGTGGGACCTACAAGGCATCAAGGCAAGCCTAGGGGTGGCCGTGCCCTGTTGCCTTGAGAGCAGCTAGTGGCCCCTCTGGTATTTCTTTACTCCAGTATTTTTTATATATTCTATAAAAATTCTCCGTGAAATTTCAAGTCATTTGGAGCTCTGTAGAATAGGTATATCCATGGTAGCTTTTTCAGGTTGAAAATTCCACTTGTCGGCAATCTCCCTCTTCATGCAAATCTTACAAATTAAGAGAAAAAATGCATTAGAATTGCATCATAAAGTGTTATAATGACAAAAACATTATAAATATATGAAAACATGATGCAAAATGGATGTATCAACTTCCGATAGGCATAACCTGCGGCGATAATCTTCGCTGCCATGCATGAGGTTATCTTCAAAATTTGTACCAAACTCCACATGACTAGGGACTTGTTCCTCTGTGTGCACTAGCAAACACATTAGTCCCTTACTGTTTATGACAACAATCTTCAAAACATAAGAAGTCAAATTATTACACCAACAGAATCTACCAAAAAAACATAAACTAACACAATGAAGCCTCCCATATGTGGGAAAAAATTCCACTCAACTCCCACGTTGTGACAACTGCCGCACATGCGGTGCGCCACTCGTAAATATCACAGGATGTGGGAGTCGTCTTTCCAAGAGTACCCCTTAATTAATGATTTTTGTTCTGGGAAGGCTCTCGAAGCTTCTCACCCACTTTTGAAAGCTTCCGATCTTTTTTCTTCCTCTATGATTTTCTTTGCTAGGTTTTCTATTTGTCTTTTGACTTTCATTCATTTATTTGTTCCTTTTTCCTTTTTCATTCTTTTTTTCTTTTTTCTTTTATAACGTCCTTTCTATTTTTAATTCAAGTTTTCCTTAAAAAAATTAATTCATGAATATTTCACAAATTTGGGGACAATTTTTTTTGAATTCATGAATATATTTTTTGTCCACAAACATATTTCAAATCCATCATTTTTTGAATACTCAAACATTTTTATATCTATTTTTCTAATCAATGATCATTTATTCAAATATGTAAAAAATATCAAATTCGTGAACGTTTATAATTTGTGAACATTTTTTGGGATTCGCCAACATTTTTCATATTCATGATTTTTTTTCAAATTATGAACTTTTTTTTCTCATGAACCTTTTAAAAATTCATGAGCGTTTTTTCAAAAAAAAATAAACATAGTTTAAATTCACAAATATTTTTTAATTTTTAAATAAAACCATCTAAAATAGAAAAAATAAAGTAAATAGTGGAAAGAAAGATCATGCACCCTATGAGCAGGGCCAGCCCGCCAAGGGGATCGACGTGCACGATGCGGTTTGTATAGCTCACTATGAGAATACATCCCACTTTCCTTAAAAAGAAAGGAGAATACATCTCACCCGCTCGGGCTACTTGCCCGTACCCAGAGAATCATCTCGCAGATGGCGCGAGGCTAGCAAGCCGGCCCCAATAAGGTACCTCCCGGAACGGTTTTGGAACCGGTTCAGTTCGGTTTTAGATGCTTCAGTTCTTTTTTTCCTAAGTGTTTTTCATTATGGTTTCCATTGGTTTTATTTGGTTTCTTTTTCATTTTTATTTCTTCAATACATGATTGGTTTTTACAATACACATTGTATACTTTTCGCATACACATGGAGCAGTTTTTAACACATGTTGATCATTTTTCGAACACAAGTTTTGAACATTTGTTTCAAGTACATGTAAAACATATACGCATAAACATTTTTTTGAATTGTACGAAATGTTTTTAAAAAATAGGCAAACTTATTTTTACATTGTTTAATATATTTTTCAAATACATGTTTGAACTTTTTTTGAATACATTTAATACCATTTTTCAAATATGCATTGAGCATTTTATTGGATGATATGAACAACTTTTTACAACTAAGCAGATATTTTTACATTGTTTAAACATTTTAAAAATGTCTGAAACATATTTTTGCAAGACATCAACATTTTACGAAAATGTCACAAAACACTCATTAAATGGTAAGAAGCATTATTTGAAGTTATATGAAAAATCATGACCATTTTTTTGAGAAAACAGGAACATTTTTAAAATTGTGACGAACATTTTCTGGATGCTCTCAACATTTTTAAAAGTTGGTCAAACTCTTTCTTACACTACATGAACATTTTCTAAATGTATAATGTACATTTTGAAAAGTTTATGCAAATTATTTTTTGTCATATGCAAAATATGGGATAAAATAAATAAAAATCTAAAAAGAACAAAACTAGAAGTGTTCGAGCGTGCATCTCATGGCTTGAAGCACGCGGGTCTCGCGCTGTTGAGTAGAGCCCAATACCTGGTGCTAGAAGTGAGACATATCCTCTCCCACCATCACCGCCTAGCCCATTCGAATTGGGACTCGTTGCATGTCCCCCGAAACGAAGAACCCTGTCTTACCCGCAAAAAAGAAGAACCGCATTTCGATAACTTGCATCTGTACAATGTTAAAAAAAGAGCCGACAAAACGCACGAGAGCGTATGTTCTGGGCTGGCACATTTTTCTATTCTTTCAAACGATTTTCTTTTCGTTATTGGTCCGGTCACTTTCGAGACATATATGACGCTTGATGCATCATATAGGAGCGGAAACGGCCAACATCGCCTTTCAGTGGGTGGCACACGCGAGCCATCAACACCCCACTTTCATTTTACTATTCATCATTCAGGGTGCAGAATAAGTTATTCTTCACTCAACATAATCTTACGATCATTTCATAATTAAATTACGTTTAGAATTCAAATAGTTACATTCCTATAGATTCACTACGTAAAATTTAACATAAGAAAATAAAAATATAGATCATAAGACAAGAAAATTTATAGTTTATGTGTATTTTAGACTATGTTTTTACGTTTGTAATTTTGCATTACATAAAATATTTTTTACGGCGATTATATATTTTCTTACGGTCTCTTTTTACATCGGAAATAAGACAAAACTTATAGAACGTAAAATTACGGTGCATTGATGGTAAAATAGAGGGAGTGAAGAATAACTATTCCTCACCCAGGGTGACGAATAGCGCGACCCTATATATATTATATATATAATGATGTTCACAATCCTAAAAATGTTTATCTTGTTTTGAAAAAAGGCACGTTGTGTATTCGAAACATGTTCCACGTGTATTCAATTAAATGGTCACCGTGTGTTTGAAAATTTCCTAAGGGCGTCATATAGAATTTGCCATTTGTTTATGTTTTGTTTTGTTTTTTAGTCTGTTCAATGATCTATCCCACTTTCTTCGGTTTTTATTTATTCTTCTTCAATTTTATTTTTATTTTATTTTTTTCTTATATTATATATTCAGTTTTTCCTTTTAGGTTTTATTGCAGTTTTAAGCTTTTTTTATTTCTTTTCTATATTCTTCTGGCTTTTATTTGGTTTTTTAACCGGTTTTCCATTGCTCTTTTTATTATAGTTTTTGTTATGAAATAATTTTAAAAAATACATGATGAATACTTTTTGAATACACGTTGAATATTTTCTTCATAGTAGCTTACATGTTTTTATCATCCAGTGAATGTTTCTAAAATGCCCAATGAACATTTTTTAATACACAGTGAACATTGTACAGATACAGTTTGGATATTATTTATTTATTTATTCGTAATAGTTTTTCAATATTTATAGTTGATACTCCCTCCATTCCCTTATACAAGGTCACTATCAAAAATACATTTTGCATCAATACAAGGCCACCAACAGTAATCGAGGCAAAAATTAATGATGTTTTCTCGTACTAGCAACTTTTAAATACTTACATGCATGTAGTCATAATGACAATCAGCCACTTCCTTCTCATTCATTCCTTGCATGCTTATGGTGTATTAATGATCCCGATTAATGAAAAGAAAAGTTAACTTGTAAAGGAGTCATTAAATTTATCTTGGTATCTATAATATGAGTTTGTGGCCTTGTATAAGAATATTGAGGGAGTACATTATTTAATTCTACGTTTTATTGCAGTTTAAGTTGTTTTACCTTTTTTGTCTTACTCTAGGTTTTTGGTATTCCAACTGGTTTTCTCTATTTTTTATTCTCCTTTTATTTTCTTATATTTTTTTTAGTAAATGAACATTTTTCTAAATATATGATAAATAGTTTTTATTTACACGTAGAATATATTTTTAGTAATAGCTTAGGATTTTTTTTCATTAGACGGTGAATTTTTTGAAAATACCCAAGAACATTTTTTAAAACATGGTAAACATTTTATAGACATAATGTGCACATTTTTTGAATATATAGTGAGCATTGTTCCTATTTTTGTAATATATTTTCAGTATGTGTAGTTATTTTAACATTACTTTCTCTTATTAAGCATCTCCCCATCCTTTTTATTGATTCCTAGAAAATAAGTAAAAGACATAAATGACTCGATCCACTTTCAGCCCATATAGGCTGGCGTGAGCGTTTCCCCCGGAAACTTTTAAGTCCCTAGAAATTATTATTTTTTATATAATACACACGAAGACGCTCATACATACGCATATACACTTACCCTTATGCACACATGCATGCACGCACGCACGCTCAACCTAACCTTATGGCTTGTGGGCACCTTCGAGAGACTGAGATAGCACATCATCTTGGAACTTAAGGAGTTAAACCCCATCTAACCCTTCTCTGAAATATTTTAAATACCCGGGTTACTCAAAAGAATCCCTTCCTCCTCGCATTTGAGGAGCGCCTAGTTTAACTCCTCAAATTCCAGTCCTCCGAGACGTCTCGTCCCCGCCCCCACCCATCCCGACCCCGACTCCGCTGTCGCATAGTCAGGGGCGGAGCTAGGCCGGCATCGTGCCCCGGGCCGCCTTCAAGCATTGCTCCAGGATTTGGGCCTTACGTATTAGGTAACAGTATACACTCACCAAAGGAGTTGGACCTCACGCCCCGGGCCCAGGCCCTCGGGGCCTGGGTCCTGTCTCCGCCCCTGCGCATAGTGACGCTACAACCGCCATTGGAGAAGTCGAGCAACAACACGATGATCAAGTTGTTGGTTACGGTGGCCAATATGGTGTCGAGGTCGACGAGGATGGGGGCATGGGCGCCCTTGTCCGCCTCGAGGCTGTGCGTCAGGACCCTGGGAGCACAACCTAGTGTGCCCGCTGGTGACGATTGCGGTGATATGTCTGACGTTGCCAACCACGACCTCCTCGGCGGTGGCGCGCGAGCCATAGCCATCCGGGTCCGCTGCTAGGCATGTACCTTAGAAGGTTCGGCGCGACACTAGGACGCTCATGGGGGAGAAGAGAGAAATAGATAGATGGTGGAAACCCCACGTGTCATGGGGTGTAGAAAGATATAGGGAGCAAAATTATATGAGAAGGGTTAGATGTGCAACATTTCAACTCCTCAAAATTTAAGAGGTTAAGCTTTAAAGGATTATTCGCGGAATTAAATTATGTGGAAAGGATAATTCAAAGGCTAGAGATGTTCTTTTAACTCGCTGTTCAATAAAAGACGGAGACGTACGTTACGTACAAGCGGTTACTTCGGAGACACGAGTATCTATGCTTCTTGGGGACCATGCCAAAGTCTTTGGCGCTCCACGCTTGCCATGAAACTTTGGGCGAGTTGCTCCCACAACCTCCCCCTCACTCCTCAGCGCCTTCGCCGATCAACCCAAGACCAAGAAGACGACGTGCTATTTATACACGCTCCTAATTAGCCGCGCCATTGTAATCACACTACATCGCCGCTCCGTCGCCAGCTACAACGTACATGCCGTACACAGTACGCACTACGTACCCTCGCCCGTCGTCGTCGTCTTCTCCGTCGACCGTCGCGTCGAGACGAAGGAAAAGAAAAACCGCCCGCCTTGATGGGCATGACTTCCGGGCGCCGCGCGCGCGATTTAGTGAGGGCCGGCCGGCCGGCCGGAACAGCTCACGTGGTCGGTAAGACGGTCGTTTTCTTGCTGGTGGCCGTGTCGTCGGTTGGATCGGACTCTCCGGCCGTTTGGTGCCTCCGCTCATGCATGCATGCAGATGCAGCTAGCTCGCTTAGCCATAGGCGCCGCGGCCTGACAGGCTCTCGCTCCATTATTCCCGCCCCCGTCCCGTCTCCTTTATCCATCCATCGGGCAGCGGTTGCGCTGCCCCCATCCAAGGCTTCAACCCGAAGCTTCTCTAAAGATTCATCGGCTAATCACGCACGAGCAGCAGTGCAAGATTCCGTCTCCCCACCACCACCAGTAGCAACCACCGATTTCGCACCGAGGAGAAAGACGACGATGGTATGATACGATCGTCGGTCAGAAAGCCGCGATCGATCCCCGTCGATTAGCACGGAATGGATGCCACTTTCTTGCTCTTAGGAAGTGAGTGAGGTGAGGCTTTGCCCTTTGCATGGTGGCTGCTAGCTCAGCCTAAAGAGGCCTGAACTTGGATAATCTATACCAGCTTTGGAAACCAGTCAAAAGTACCCATAAAAAAAGAGCAAATTAAGTAGAATTCGTGCCGTACAATAGATTCCGTTTCTCCGGTAATATAACGAATTTGCTCCAATGGGAACATGATAATAATATGATCATGACATGGGTCTAATATCGGTTAGCTAGCAGGTCACTCTCTCCCCTTTTCCATGATTATCAAGCAAGACTACACCGCACTGTACCACCACTGATTGCCAGCCACCATAGAGTTCAGAGTCGTGTGAAGGTCCAGTTGCACGGTGGCCAGAGCCCGCCCGGACTGAAGTTGCCATGCATCAGACGCCAAGTGCCATGGCCCATGACAGTACGACACATAATTGTTCTGATGGTGGCTCGAGCTCGCTAACCACTGCGATGGGCGCGCGCGTTACCCGTAAGATCGGCTTCAATTTGGCGATGGTTGCGCTTAACTGCCAACCTGATTCAGTCGATCGACTTCATGAATGTGCGCACCGAACCGGAGTTTGCTGGGCTACACACCAAAGCAGCTTTCGCCCAGTACGTACCATATGCCTTGCCTTCGACCCGTCACAATACAGATACTAATTTCGAAGGCGGCAATACACGCATGGCTTGTGTAGCTGAAGAAAGCATATAGCTCAAAAAACAAGACGCCGGCAGTCGGTGCAGAATATATTCAGATGCCTTGGCTGAACGCACGGCAGAGTCTGAACAGGCAGGGCTGGAAGTAGCAGCAGCAGCACCCAAACGTGCGGCGTCGGTCACATATCATTGTGGTAACCCGGTGGTTGGAGTTGCCACGGATGAAAGATGGTTCAAAGCCGCTGAAAGCTACCCGTGCGTGCGTGGGACTCCCGGGCGCGGAGGGCGCGCGCCCATGCGGCGGGGAAACTCTATAAAAGCCCACACGGGTGCTGAGCTTGGTGCTATCTATCCACCCACCCATAGCCTGCACTGAGCCAGCCACCGCAAGGAGGAAGAAGAAGAGGGGGAGAGAGGGGGTGAGAAGAAGGTTTCAGTTCAGGCGAGATGGCGCCGGCGCCGCTGCCCCTGCTCGTCGCCGCCTTCTCCCTGCTCTTCGCGGCGGCGACTCCGATCAGGGACGTCGCCGACGCCTGCTCCTCGCAAGTGCAGGGTATATATAATTCCCTCCTTCCTTCCTTCCTCCTAGACTGGCTAGATTTCTTGGATACTGTTCTTGTGTGTGTGTGTGTGTGTGTGTGTGTGTGTGTGTGTGTGTGTGTGTGTGTGTGTGTAATTGCTTTGCCGTTGGTTATGTCTTGCTTATGCAACTGGATCAAAGACAACTGATCTGTTGACTTGCTAAAAACAGGGGTACATGATGACTTGACATATTACGTATTAGATTAGATGGTTCAGTAGGAATAGAAAAGGCTATTGACTTATATAGCGCCTAAGTGCAGAATTCGAAAATTTACAAGGCGTAGAACAGTCCTTAGGATGGATTAATCTGAAGATGTTCCCTTGCTGAAGTGGCCAGCCGGAAGGTAGAAGCACTGCTGTCCTGACTCCTGAAACTGAACCGAAGTAGTAACACCGTGACACACATGTAGGCCGAGACAGGTCAGATTCACCGTATGCATCACGCTGTAAAAACATTTTCCAACCTGCAGCGCGTAAAGCGCCTGTAACTGTCAAAGATAGTAACCGTGTGAGAGTCGACAGCCATGGCCGGAGCCAAAACTTCAAAAGGGCAATCCAGGCAGAATCTCCTCCCAGTAGCCCCTCCCTTTTGCCAATTCTTTTCTCCACCAGGAGGCAAAACAATGCTAGTATAACCACCACCATGTCGTTAGGTGCATAATGACCGGTAGATTACGCATGCTTTCCGCTGGAATTCCATGGCACCGCCAGGACGGAAAGCGTCTCCCTCGGTTAGGCGCACGTATTCGTCCACGGCCAATCGGCGCCTCATCACAGCAGCGTCGCTTTAGGCCAATCATGCCCCGCTAATCGCCGCTTATTAATCAACGCCGCTCCTTTCCGGCCCACGAATCGATCATATCACATTCACATGGCCCCGATCGACACCGATATAGATAGAATTGATGGCCGGTGAGTTAGTGGCCGATCGATCGATGTACTTCGGCCGCCCGTGCCGTGACGTGCATCGATCGGTCCATCAATGGCCCCGTACGCGCCCCACCGCCAACCACCGCCGTATCTAGCGCGACACGGCGGGATGGCCGCCGAAATGCGTGGGCGGGCAGCGGGCGCGTGCGTGTCGCCGGCCAGGATGTATACCCACACACGCGCACGGAGGTGTCTGGTGTATGGACGGCGTCAGTTCTGCTTCAGCTTTTGTGGCTCGGCACGTACCCACGCCGGAAATGTTGGAGCGTGGAATGATTTCGCGGTACTACGTGTAGCCATATCTGGCTGGGGCTGTAGGTCCGTCCTGAACACTGGCTTAGCTTAGATTAGCTTGTCTGATTATCAGAGGGGTTGTTGCCCGTCCCCAATCATCCAATTAATGCAGTGGTGGTGCTCCGGGTGTACAGTCTTGGCGCTAGTTCTCCCTGAGAAAAATATCTCATCTTTGTAGGGTGTTCCTAATGGTCACCTTTCACCTTTTTTGCCTGAATAATAAGAATATATGGTACTTATCCTGTACTGGCATGGCATGTTATGGTAGTAGTGTGTGCTTAAGGCACTAAAAGTCATGGAAGCCGTGTTGAACTGACTGGTGGCCCTTAATCATGGCATTGGCAACCACCCCAATCATCGATTGTATCATGGTGAGCACTGCTGTTAACTGTACCTAGCTAGCTAGCTGCCAACCAAAAGCGTACGTCTCACTTGCTTGCCGACGTGTGTTCATTCCTGTTGGACTTTTCAACGTGGCAAAAAACTCACATTTCATTTCAGTGTCTGCGAACAAGGATTCCAAAATACTGTAATAATTACAAAAATCTCACAAGTCACATGTTGCACTAGCCTCTCTGCTGCCTACTACCACTAACGCCATATCAGGCGCGATTTAATACGGTTATGGCCAGTTGATGCGCCCCGGAAGGCGATCATGAGAGCTGCCATTCTCGTGCGCGAAAACTTTACCTTCTCATCGACGCGATCGCCACTTGCATGCATACAATTACAACCAGCCTGCATGTGCTGGTTTGGTTTGGGCCATACATATGTCAAGTGTGAACGATCCAAACTCGGAGGCCCGTCGGGAAGGGAAATGATGGACAGGAATAATCTGGTGTCAGGTTTCTTTACTCTGAAACCCGGACAGACACCTCCAAATCTGATGACATATGAGACATGCATGTGCCTTCACTGCAGTCACTGCCGCAGTGCCACTGGTGGGAGTACGTGGCACCTGCTCGGTCGGTTGCCATGTCGGGCGAGGCATCGATACGTTATCGCAGGACATCGATCACGCTCAGTCTCAGATCACAAGACTGCTAACGATACGATACGTACGACCTGCTGGTCGAGCTGCCTGCCCGGTGGTGCGGTAGGTCCAGTGGTTGCCGACGATGCACACTGGACGTACGAACGGTCTTGCGCTCTTGCTTGTCAGCAGGCAGCAGCAAACTAATCCGTATACTGTAACAACGGTGAATTCTGTCAGGGTTAATAAGTTGCGGTTACTTTGAATTTGAAGCGCTGACTGTGTGTTGCTGGACAGCTGCAGATTTCGAGCACCTGAACAGCTCCGCCATGCACCTCCCGCTGCACCACTCGCGGGGCCCCTGCTCGCCGGTGTCGGCCCCGTCGGACCTCCCGTTCACGGCGGTGCTGACCCACGACGACGCCCGCATCGCGTCCCTCGCCGCGCGCCTCGCCAAGGCGCCGTCGTCGTCGTCCTCGGCGCGCCCCACGGTCACGGTGGCCTCGCTCTACCGGGCGAATGACGAGGTCGACGGCGTCGCGGCCTCCCTGGCGTCCGTGCCGCTCACGCCGGGCACGTCGTACGGCGTGGGCAACTACGTGACCCGCATGGGCCTGGGCACCCCGGCCAAGCCGTACATCATGGTGGTGGACACGGGGTCCTCCCTCACCTGGCTCCAGTGCTCCCCCTGCCGGGTGTCGTGCCACCGCCAGTCCGGCCCGGTGTTCGACCCCAAGACGTCCAGCTCCTACGCCGCCGTCTCCTGCTCCACGCCGCAGTGCAACGACCTCTCCACCGCCACGCTCAACCCGGCGGCCTGCTCCTCCTCCGACGTCTGCATCTACCAGGCCAGCTACGGCGACAGCTCCTTCTCCGTGGGCTACCTCAGCAAGGACACCGTCTCCTTCGGCTCCAACAGCGTGCCCAACTTCTACTACGGGTGCGGGCAGGACAACGAGGGCCTCTTCGGCCGCTCCGCCGGCCTCATGGGCCTGGCCCGCAACAAGCTCTCGCTGCTCTACCAGCTCGCGCCCACCCTCGGCTACTCCTTCTCCTACTGCCTCCCCTCCTCCTCCTCCTCCGGCTACCTCTCCATCGGCTCCTACAACCCGGGCCAGTACTCCTACACGCCCATGGTCTCCAGCACGCTCGACGACTCGCTCTACTTCATCAAGCTCTCCGGGATGACCGTCGCCGGCAAGCCGCTGGCCATCTCCTCCTCCGAGTACTCCAGCCTGCCCACCATCATCGACTCCGGCACGGTCATCACGCGCCTGCCCACCACCGTCTACGACGCCCTCAGCAAGGCGGTGGCGGGGGCCATGAAGGGGACCAAGCGCGCCGACGCCTACTCCATCCTCGACACGTGCTTCGTGGGCCAGGCCTCGAGCCTGCGCGTCCCGGCGGTCAGCATGGCCTTCTCCGGCGGCGCGGCGCTCAAGCTGTCGGCGCAGAACCTGCTCGTCGACGTGGACAGCTCCACGACGTGCCTCGCCTTCGCGCCCGCCAGGAGCGCCGCCATCATCGGCAACACCCAGCAGCAGACGTTCAGCGTCGTCTACGACGTCAAGAGCAACAGGATCGGCTTCGCCGCCGGCGGCTGCAGATAATTCCTTTGGAAGAAGGTGCACGCAAGCAGCGCATGCATGCGCGGAATGGTTTAATTTAATTTAATTTGCTGCATGCACGTTCACTTTCTCAACTCGTCAGTTCGACCGATGTTGACGACTACACACCACAAGGTAGATAAAAAGGAGGTACGTACTAGTAGTTGATTAAGTGGTGTACATGCATGCATGTTTAGTTATCACAGCTTCGTTGTGTTACATAAAAGGAGACACCGAGCACAAAAACATATTACTGCTATTTATAGGATTGAAGCTATTTATATTGTTCAGACCAGATATTGAAAGTGGAAAAAGAAATGCATAACTTGAATGCACGTAGCCAGAATATGTGAAATACTTGTCTCATGTAAATTCTTTGGCAATTACTGGTCAAAATAATGTACCACTTCGTATAGCTAAGTTAAAGGGTGTGCCTTTGTTTCGAATATGGCCCTTAGAACTTCAAAAATTGCTCCTGTTTGAGAACATGTGATTTGTAAAATTGGAAACTGTACATTTTATTGATGTGATCTTTGCAGAATCAGAATTGATTTTATAACATTTCTGACATGATTTCAAGCTGTGCTGTTTGTGGTATGGAGTATTGGGTGTTTGTCATGTATGAGAAATATGTGGCATGAACATTCATGCCTATGATGCCGCTCCGATCACATTTTGTTGCACCACGCTTGAGATCATGATGAGATCATGGTGACAAAGATCGTTACATGTGTCACACACGCTAGTCCACTCCTTTAAGACCAGTCATTAGTCAATGGATCCCTATTTTGTACGGCTGCAATTTGTAATTCCATATTTCACAAGTGGATGTTGCAAGGAAAATAATACTACGTAATTGGCTATCATAACTAAATGAAGTTAGTTATTTAACTAAAGTAAAGAACCATCGGTGACTGCTACAAGACGAAAGAACATTAGTGCTTGGATCGTTGCAGTATGTTCAATCATTGCAACAAAGAAAGTACAAGTAGTCAGGTAGCAGTACATCCTTTTTTCATGCATTGCGAACCAAAAAATAATGAATCGGCTAAAATTTCCTAGATACGTTCAAATCATTCTTCTAACCAAAGCATTATATTTATTGACGGGTAATTTTATTTTTCAAATTAACTTTTTTATGGGTACTTCAAATTAACATTGTGGCGCGTGTTCCACCAATTAAACATTGACTTCACGGAGTGGTTTTCATTTATTGGGGACATGCCGCCTCCCTTGGACTAGACTTCAATGTTGCACTATTCCCTCGCTATTGTTGCAGTCAAGGACAAAGACAATCCTAAAGTAAAGATGGTTGTTTCCCCGGGTCTATGAGTAACAATCAGTGTAATCTCCATTTAGAAATACATAAATCCATAAAGGTAAACTCTACTTCAACTAGCTTAACCTAGATGTTGTCTGCAATACTATTTTGCAGAATGTTGCATATATAATGGCCAACACCATCCCGTGGCAACATTGTCGTAGTATTAGTTTGTTTAGCAATATCTTTCCTATTTATAAAGATTAGAGTTGGTAGTGAGTTCATATGTGGGTCCAACAACCTTCACAATTCTTCTCCACACGGAAATCCAACCACCTTCCAAGAGACATAAACAAATGTGCACTACTAACATGTGGGGCCTAACACAATTAAACAAATGTGCACTACTAACATGTGGGGCCTAACACAATTAAACAAATGTGCTACTGCTAATGTGAGAACAACATTCTTGTAGAAGGCACAAGATAAGAAATGCAAAACCATGACTCCAACTCAAAATCATTATCTTGGTTTTAGTTTCTCTTTCCAACCAATTCTACAAGTTCTATATCATAGCATAAGAGAGAGAACAAACTGTAATTTCAACGCGGCAACAAACATTGCCCTCCTATGTTTCAAAATTGAAATGTTATCTCACTTTATATGTTACAAAGAACCTACTATGGTCACTTCAAAAACTTCTCAACGCCTACTGCATCCCTCTTATCTGATTTCTTGCTCTCTTTTCAATCGTGAATCATGCAACAGACGCAGGAAACTAACATCATTTAACCATCTCATAAGCAGGTAGCCAAACCCCTTGTCTTTTTATGGCTCCGTAGCAATGCATTGGCATTGTGCTAATTTAATTCTTAAGAGTAGTTGTGGCAGTTCATTTTCCACCCTCGTAATGGTGTACTTGACAAGGTATGGGTAATGTTGTAGGTAAGTTAGGGTAATCTAGCTTGTATAGTTTTTCTTCTCTTTTGGGCCATTTGTATTAATTATTAAAAAATCAATAAAAATACACAAAGAGAGTCATGTTGTTTCCCTAGAAAAAAGTTAGGGTAATTCCAACAAACGTATAAAAGAATGTACCAAGTCCTTCCAATGGCACTACTACCTTTCACCATGAATGCCTACACATGTAATCCCTCCATACAAAAATATAAGACGTTTTTGCAGTTAACTACAAAAGCGTCCTATATTCTAGTATATAGATAGTACATCATATTATTGTACGTGTCAGGGGGAAGGGGCCAGGGAGTAACGACAATGGCCATGTCGAGACTAATGGCTACCAAGGGCGAAGAAGTGAGGCAAGCGGGAGTCTAAAATTTCAATTGAGGAGGTAGCACCATAGGAGGGTGTGATTAAGATGACGACTATCGTGCCACAAAACTCGATGACACAGTGATTGGGATGCCTGAGGGCTCATAACACATATGGTATGGGGTGATGTGGGGTGAGAGAGCGAACAAAGATAGAAGAAGAGGGGTTTGAAACATGTAGGTAAATAATATCATGGTTAGAAAGTGACCAAGATGAAGAAGAAGAAAATACTAGTCCCTCCGATTTTATATTACTTGTCGCTCAAAAGGATGCATCTAGTGAGTATTAGTTTTAGTTAGGGCATCTTCAACAGCAACCTGCAAATTTCCTCTCACATCCGTCCGCGGACAGGTGGGATCAGTCCGCAGACATAGATGCGGGATGCCGCCATCCAACGCTATCCGCATACATCCAACCTCCCTCTTTTTTTATAGTTCGGACGTTTAAATAGCCGCATACACAGAGTTCAGACGTTTAAATAGCCGCGTACATAGTACATATGTTCAAATAGCCACATGCAGCACTAGTTCAAATTTTAAAAAGTGCAAATTTTACATTCCAACATTTTTGTCCCCTTTACCCGCGCATTGATGCTCAATCAAATTTTCCTTCAGCTGCTCGTGAGCTGGTCGATGTTGAATTCGTTGATGCATTTGAATAAATTCTTCAAACGTGGCCAGATTCTGTTCTGAAAGTTCGATGGGATCATCCGTGTTCTCAAATTCTAGATTTGCGACAGCATCCTCACCCTCATCCTTGACGATCATGTTGCGCATGATCACACAACATGTCATCACCTCTCACAAGGTCTCCGGATCCTATTGTCTAGCAGGTCCACAAACAATTGCAAAACGGGCCTGCAGAATTTCAAATGCCCTCTCAACATCCTTTCTAGTTGCTTTTTGTCTTTGGGCAAAGTGAGCCTTTTTCTGGTCAACAGGGTTAGAGATGGTGCCGACAAAGGTACCCCACGAAGGATAGATAATGTCAAACATATAGTAGTCCATGTTGTACTCATGTCATTTACAGTATAGTGTCAAGGAGGAGTTTTTTCTTCAGCCAGCCTCGCAAACAACCGTGATCACTACAGCACATTGATGTCATTGTGAGGCCCGAACATGCCAAAGAAAGCGTGCCAAATCTAAAGATCATGTGATGCAACTTCTTCAAGAATGATGGTGGACTTCTTAACATGACCCTGATATTGCCCTTGTAGATCCTTCGGGTAGTTCATCCATTTCCAATGCATCCAGTCAAGAGATCCAAGCAAACCTGGCCACCCTCTTGCTTCTGAGATTGCCAAGAGCTTCTCAGTGTCTACCACAATTGGTTCTCTCAAGTACCAAGGTTCGAACACCTCGACCACGGCAATTGCAAACCTGACCATTGCATCTCTGCATGTGCTCTCAGACATCCGTAGGTAACCAGAGAAGCCAACCGTTCCCACGATGTCCTTCTTCAAGACGAAGTAGTCATCATAGGACTGAACGCCATGGTACAAACGATCGAAACAGTCTCGCGCATTCGAAAACACCGGCGAAAATGGTCAGGAAGAGTGCATCCGGGGCAAAGTAGTCATCCATCAGTGTCAAGTGGCCGTGCACCCTATTGCGGTTGAGCACTCGATGACCCTTGATCAAGCCCTTGAAATTGAGAACATGATCCACGTCTTCAAGGACCGCCTGCATCATCGCTGTCTCATCTGAGCAGTCCTCCTCGTTGGACGAGCCGTCGGACGACTCAACATATATTGCTCGTATATGTACTCGAAATCGGAATCCATTGCTAGAAAGAAGAAGGAAAAACTTGTTTAGTTCCGACAATTCATCGAACAGTTGTCGGTCACGGTGAGTATAGCAGTAGCGGGTGGTACCAGTGAGGCGGTCGGAGGACAGGGGTTGAACGGCGACCGAGGAGAAGTGTGGTGGAGCCTAGCTAGAACGTTGAAGGGGACGGAGACGTAGAGTTCCAACAGAGGTATGGCGTGACGACCGGGGTGGTGGTTTGGCGGCGAAGGCAATAGAGAAAGAATTAAGGAGAGAAAATGAGAAGGATAGAGACGCAGGGTTCAGAAAGAGTTTTGGGTGAGCCGAGGGGGTGTCGAAGTCCTATGTGTGTGTTGTCCGGACTCACACAAAGCTCTCCATATTTATCTCCGGTTTAGGGAAGAAAGTACGTCTGAATCGTGCAGCGGACCGATACAAACCCGCATTGGATGACTTTCACGACGTACGGTCTGCCTTGGAGATGCCCTTAGAAGAAATTCCTGATGAGACAAATATTGTTTCCTTCACTGGCGACTATTAGACGGATGGCATCGAACCTAGCAATGTCCTGATGGGAGTGTATAAGAAGATTGCGGACACAGGGCGGCACCACAGCACGATCATGCAAAGGAACAAAGAATCTCAGCATAGTGCCCACGGGGCACGCCAACGATCAACACATGAATGGGATAATTCCCAGGCCTGGAAGCTTTATGAGAGGAAAGGAGCTTCTCGCATCGATCCTTCTCAATCAATCATCAATCAATCACCAAACTAAAGCAAAGCTGCATTTCTCCCTTCATCGGAACAGTAAACAGTGCAGCGGTAACGCCTGTCCTGTTCGGTCGGTGTCCCGTCGCCATCGGGCCGGGCATCCGTCGGACCCGCGCGCGGCGCCGGAGTCAGCGTCAGTCCAACCGGGCGTGCGGCGGATAGGTGCGCCGACTGAAATTCGCTCGTACATGTGGCCAGGTACGGACGGACGTGCCGCCGGCCGACAAATGGCGTCGAAAAGGTCAGAAAATGCAAGCCACAAGGGCATCTCCAATTTCAGCGTGCTACACTCGTCTCCAAAACGAGGATAACGCCGAACACATCTTGATCCAGTGTGTAGATTTTTTTTGCGGGGGATCCAGTGTGTGTATGCGCGGGAAGTTTGGTTTAGATGCCTTCATCAGTTGCAACTTCAGATCCCGGTGCCTTCGGAGAATCGGAGACGGACACCCTCGTGGACTGGTGGCTTAAGCGCAGAGTAGGCTTCAAGACGATGGACACAAGGGGTTTTGACAGTTTTGTCATCCGCACCGGTGGCTTAAGCGCAGAGTAGGCTTCAACATAATGGACAGAAGGGGTTTTGACAGTTTTGTCATCTGCACCGCTTGGACAGAGAGGAGCAGCAATCGGACGCCAAGAGTCTTGCTAGCGTGATTTTGGATGAACTTTGAGATTGGAAATTAGCTCTTCAGGGTGTAGGAGGATTACAACTCTTTGTGAGAGAGTAGGGTGTACGAGGATTACAACTCTTTGTGAGAGAATAGGCTAAATTAGGGCGTTTGGTGTGGGTGTTCCTACAACGATGTTCGCATCATGGTGAGGTCTCTTGTATATCTTTTTCTGTCTTCTATAACCGTAAAAGTATGATACACGATTGTGTACTCTCGAAAAAAAGGCATCTCCAATGCTGACCCGTAAACTAGACACCGCATCCATCCGCGGACAAGGGAAACTAGTTCGCGGACATGGATACAGGAGCCGGACATCAAACACTATCCACATACATTTCAAATCAGCTTTAAACTGACCGGATGAATTACATGCGAACCTAATGATTTCATTCAAACGAAGCACATTCATTACATTTCTGACAATTTTCATTAAAAAAGGGGGGACCAGACCTAAACTTAGACTAGGGCGACGTCTGTTGTCCAAGTCCTTGTTGTTCCTTTCCGGCGACCGCTTCCTCCATCCGCCGTCTCCATGAGCGGCTGTGGCAAGACCAGTGAAGTGAAGGTGCGGTCACGGGAGAGGAAGAGTAAAAGATGGAAGACGGACCGGCCCACTTGAGACATAAGGCGCTGCCGCTTCCCATGCCCTATCCTCGAAGGAGTCTGCGACTTGTCCATCGCCGGTGGACGTGAGGTCCACGATGGAAATGTAGGGGGCCGACATTCTGGTTTGCGATCGCCTACGCAACCAACACCACTTCCGCATCCACGTCCGGCTGCCTATGTGTTGCGACCAGCGGTTTGAACGTGGGCGGCCTCATAGAGCGCCTGCTGCTCGGCAACGAAGTTGGGGTTCGCCGCAGCCATGACCGCCATAGCCTCCTCGCTTGCCGTGGATCTGGCCCTTCGCCAGTCGGGGTTGCTCGAGGAGGACCAGGTTGTACCGCTTCTTCTCCTGCATCTTCCGGAACAGTGACATAGGTGCCGACGCAGGCGAGGAGGCCTCCGGGGAGCTGGCCGGCATGCCGGCCTGGATCTGCATGGCAGGACGCCTCTTCCAGGTGGCCACAAGGGCAGCGACCTCGTGCTTCAAATCCATCAACTGGCTCTCCCACAGAGCGTTTCCGCTCGCGGTCATGGCGGATGTGGTGCACGGGAGGAAGATGTGAACAAATGAGGTTGTGGTGTGATGTTCGCCAGGTGTGTCCGCCTTTAAATAGTAGGTGCTGGTGAGGTCAAGCGTCTGGGTGCGTTAATGCTTGGCGCCGGAGTTGGTTTCTCGGTCGACGAACTTGTTTCATGGCGGCACATGGAGCGATGTGCATTGAACGAGCGTGGTAGATATCCGTCCTGTCCCGTCCAGTAAACATCTCTTCGGCATTGAACATACACGGGCAACGGGGATGCGGCACGGGCAGCGCCCTCGACCTGCGAGCCGCTTAAATGCCAGTGCTAGCGAGAGGTCATGTCCGCTCTGGGCCGGCATGAATGCGGAGCGGCTGCTCTAGAGCACCGCTTCTAGAGTGGCGTGAATGTAGACAGCTGGCTACGGCCGGGACGCGCGCGGGTGCCGGAGGGGTTTTGGGTGGGCTAGATTCTTCAGACGTGGGTGTGGTAGCGGTCCGGGCGCCCGCAAAGCCCTTCCTTTTTTTCTTCGGTTTGCGGGAATGCATCTGGACCAGTCGACGGACTGATCCAGGATCGCATGGCAAAGCACGTCCGAACCGCTCGATCGGGATAGTTGCGGGTGATTTGAGGGTCGCTGTTGGAGATGCCCTAATCCCATTCATCAAGATGGCTTCGATCTTCGGAGCCGGGGAGATTCAACCCTTTTTTGCTCGAGACCAACTGAGGGGGAGATTCAATCCATTGAGGGCTCCCAACAGGGTGGGGGGTTATTTTTTAGCGAGGGAGCGTTGCAAGTGGTGCATTCAGCGCCATCACGTATCACATGTTCGCCATTTTCTCTTGATTTGGTTTTATTTTTTGTGCGCGTTTTTGGGATTTTGGTTGTTCTTACGTTTTGCAGAAAATATGTTTTTCTTTTGTCAAGAAGAACCAACACATATTTGCTTCCTGCACTTCTCAATAAGGGGGAAAAATATGTTTCTCCACAAGAAGCACAAGCACATATTTGTTTTCACGAGTCTTCTTATTAAAAAATTATGCTTTCACAAGAAAAACATATTTACTTCTGCCATGCTTCTCGAAAAAGAAAAGTGAAAAACCGCAACCGGGCTTTTGGGCTCCTGTTTTTTCTTCCTTTTTCGGTTGCCATTTTTTATTTTCGTTTTGTTTTTCTGTTTTCTTCCCTGTTTCTTGTTTTTTTTGCTTTTTTGTGAAAAAGTTTGTCAAAAACTATTAACATGAGGTCTATTTTTGAAGATCTCAATACAATAAATCCAACAGTGAAAACCATTCGGGATTCAGACGCATGGTTCAAGAGATAAAATATTTTGAATAAACGAATCTAAAAAAAAGAGAAAACACCTAGATTACGACAAATGACACACACGCAGTGTGCCATGTGTTAGAAGATGGGGGATGACCTTTGCATGGGGTAAGCCTTAACTATGAATTCATTTTTTCTTGTCTTTAGTGCAATGAAAGAGGGTGAGGCCCAATTAATCTACTACAATCAAACATGTCCGATAAAATTTTGCCAACGAGCTTAGCAAACAACCGATCCTATTCCCCGTGCGGGTCGGAGGATAGCGACCAAAGGTACACCCCTGCTCGCGTATAATGTGATGGCCCGTTCGTCTGTTTTCCGCGTTTTGTTTTTCCTTCATATTACCTACTCGTTTTTCCTTTCATTTTTGGTTATTCTTTATGTTTTCTTTATTCCTCTTTCCTTTTCATTTTTATTATTTATTATTTATTTTTAATTTTTAATTTTGGAAATACAGGATTTCTCCTGAAATTTGGAATATATTTTCAAATCCATGATTTTGTGAAATCCTAGAACAATTTTTCAAATTCCCGAACAAATTTTGAAATCAGAGAACATTTTTGAAAATCAATATTTTTTAATTCAGAAAAACTTTTAAATTCATGATTTTTTTGAAACCTGGGAACATTTATCAAATTTCGAACATTTTATGAAATCCGTGATTTTTTCAAGTCTGGGACATTTTAAAAATTCATGCGAAAAATTTGAGATCCGGGAACATTCCTCAAAATAATGAATATTTTTTGAATTCAGGTCATTTTTTAAATTCATATTTTTATTGAAATCCGAGAACATCTTACTTAATTCGTGTTACTTTTTTGAAATTCGGGTACATTTTCCCTTCAAATTGACAATTTCATTTTGAAATCCGAGAAAATTTCTCAAAATCGTGAACATTTTTTAATTCGATTTTTAGAAGTTCATGAACATTTTTTAACTCTGGTAACGTTTTTAAAATTCATTTTTTAAATCCGTTTTTTCAAATTTCTGATTTGTCCAAATTGGTAAACGTTTATCAAAATCAGGAAAAACCTTTTAGATTCTGTTTTTTTAAATCCTGAAAGTTTTTTGTAGAAGGCAAATTAAAAGAAAATGAAAAAAAATGTCCCCATTGTGATTGATGCATGAACCATTAAGCCATGATTGCCGTCAATCAGAAGGAAAAGAAAAGAAAATCAAACATTTCAGTGTAAAAAAAATCTAATTTTTTTGTACAAGTCAACAAGGATGTGATGTGTATGTCTGTAAAATTTCAGGATGAAATACCTTCAAATATGATATGTGCAAGAAAGACAAATTTCATGAACTTTGAGAATGAATAGTGCATCTACTAAAAAAGTCTTACATTTGAATTTTTTTTGTGTAGCACTCATTTTAACGTATTTTGTCCTGCAAATTTATACACATGTGCATCATATCTCTAAGTATATGTGTATTTTTCTTAATTTTTTAAAACATGCGGATTTGAATTTTGATCATTTCAAATTCAGCCTCCATGAGGGCCGAGCTCCATTCAACATTTTGGTAAGATGATGCACTACCTCTATAACTTTTTATAAGACGTTTTTAGTGTCTATGACAATGTCGAAAAACGTCTTATATTAAATTACGAAGGGAGTAGTACTTAAACTCATGTTCTCCAGAAAATCCTAGTTAATCTACAGTCGGCTGCATTACAACCAACCGAATCATTATCACAGTTGCACTACTTGCTATTTGATGCATCTTAGATGCAAACAATTTGTTTGTACAAAGTAAGATATATTAGTTGAGTACTTAGGCCTTGTACACTGCAAGGTGCTTACGGGAGGTGCTTAAAGAAATAAATCAAGCTTTTCTTAAGCATCGGTGCTTAGACGCTTAATTAGGCATCTCTTCTGTAGAAATAGGTACTGTTGCTTCAGAAAAAAAACCCGGTTTATTTTTCTAAACACCCCCTAAGCACCATGCATTGTACAAGGCCTTACATAACTAATTATTTCATATTAATGGTTACTGTATTCCTCTTTGGAATATGTATATCAACCTTTTTCTCCATTGTTCTATTTCAGCGATGATATGGATCCTGCAGTTCCTGAAGACCCCGTCATGTTGTCATGTCGAAAGAAGAAAACTGTTGATACTATCTCCCTTGAAGTTGTGAAAGAACACATCGATGAGTTCATCCATGCCTCCATGGATGAGCACCCGATCTACTTCAAGAAGATCATTTAGAAGGTATTGATGCTGAAGTTAAAATTTGAAACTTTAATTCATCCTGCCTTTTCTGTTTAGTATGTTCATAATCAAGCCACTGGTTTTGTGTCGCTCAGATGCTTGGGGTGCAAAGTTTGTTGGAGAGCGGTCCGCTGCAGCAAATGAAGTTGAAGTCCAGAGCGCTTAGCCTCTTCACTCTACAGATCAATGTGTCCTACTAGAATAATGCATCAGTGGTCGCCTAGTAGTTGATTATTGCTTTCTTGGAATCAATATGTTTTTTCATCTTTTCCAACTATTATTGTATATCCACTCTAATTTTCATGTAAGAAACTGTATACTATAGTCTAAGGTTCCGATAAGATCAATGGAAAAGCCTCCTGCCCTTGTGAAGCTATGTAAATTGTGTTCCTCTCTTGACTTGTGTTCTAAACCCAGCGTGGTGACTTGATGTGATTTTTCTACAACTATAAATCACGTGCGACTAACGAGAATATTTTTGACAATGCTGATAGAGAACTAAAGTGAAACATGTAAACTGTAAGTGCATCTAGTGCCCCTTAGTGATTTTGGTGTATTGAAGACTTGTAGGTTAAGGGACTAATGCGTGTGTGAGTATACACAGGTCTATAAGTCTATGAGAAGTTTGATATTTACAGGAAAAGTCGACCCCTAAAAATGAATATCTTCGACTGAAGATTTTGGTATTTCTGAAGACTTCCATGAAGACTTTGAAAATAAAGAAATTGGTGTGTCCGTGAAGACTTGATATTCATGCGAGAAATATGAAGCTTGAAGACTTTCGTGTTCATAGTTTTGTTTTTCTCTTTCTTGAGTCATAGGAAACACCGTACTGTTAAAGGGGGTCGAGGAAATACTAAGGAAAAATTTCCATGTGATGCTCAACTCAAATCCTACACCTACCAATCCCTTCGATTGAAGCCATTGGAAATCTCATACAGTTCAGTCAATTTCTTCAGTGACAGAGACGAAGTTCTTCTGGTCTCTGAGGAATTTGTCCTGACTGAGGAGTTAGGAATTCGCCAGTGCGGATTGCCTACACAGTGAGGAACATGATAGCCCTGAGGATTTTGCTACTCAAAATTCCGACCGTTTTGTGCTATGTGCCAGCTGTCCCAAAATATCTATCCACCTAACGGTCATATCATTGAAGGGCATTTATGTCTTATCATGTCGGGCTGTTCCCTAGGCTATAAATAGCCGCCCCCTACAACCACTAGCTGGTTGGCTGCTCCGAGAGAAACTGACACTTGTCATTTGAGAGCAACCCATCCTCCGAGGACTTTAAGCAAAAATCATCAAGTGAGGAAAAACCAAAAACCCAAAACCCAAACACCTACAAACCCCAAGTGATTGAGCATCACTGAAGAGATTGATCCTGAGTGGATCCGACGCTTGTTTCCTTTGAAGACTGTGCTTCTTCCAGACGGTTAGGCGTCATGGTCTAGAGCATTCAAGAGAAATTGTGGATCGCCGAGTTACCAAGTTTGTGAAGGTTTGGAAGTCGCATGAAGACTTACCACGAGTGATTGGACGAGGTCTGTGTGACCTTAGTTCAAGGAGAATACGATGAGGACTGGGTGTCTTGGACTAAGTGTCCTTGACTGGGTGTCCGGGACTGTCTGTCCTCGAGTTTAAATAATCAGCCGCTCCAACCAGACGTACAACTGAGACAGCAGTTGGAACTGGTCTACCAAATCATTGTCTTCACCGAGCTTACTGGTTCTATTTCCTCAACTCTTTCATTTCCTCATAACTCTGCTGTATGTTTGTTCATATCTGTGTTTGAAAACTTTGACTGAAGACTTTCTCAATTTCCTCAGTTTAATTTCTTCAGTCTGTTTGTCTTCATCCTGAGTTATCCTGTGATTACGCTTCCTGTACTCTGTGCCTATCTTCATTTCATCATGATGACTATGCTTGTATTCTGTTATGTTTACCTTTGAGTACTTATTCCGCTGCTAGTAGTTCTTCGCTAAGGAATTTCCTCACCGGCAAATTCCTCAGTGAAGACTTTCATAAAAATCGCATATTCACCCCCCCTCTAGTCGATATAATGCACTTTTAATTGGTATCAGAGCAAGGTACTCCCTTGTTCTGTGTGATTTTGGTTTAACCGCCTAGAGTTTTAGTTATGTCGACCGCAGGTATGACGAAGGTGACATGCCCCATATTTGACGGTCACGAGTATCCCAAGTGGAAGGCCATGATGAAGAAACGCCTCATGGCGATGAACAGCGAGTTGTGGACCGTCACTGAGATTGGCCTGACTGATCTGTGCAAGATGGCGGATGCTGATGACATTCGCAAGTATACTCTTCTCAACCTCACGGCGAAGGATGCCATTTGCTCCAGCCTATCACAAAATCAGTTCAGGAATATCATGCATCTCGATCATGCGAAACTCATCTGGGACCGTCTCTCTGAGGTCTATGAAGGTCATCGAACTTATCATGATCCTTGGTTTGAGGACTTCAAGGAATCTCTCAAAACGATGACATTCGAACCAGAATCATCATCTTCTGCATCATGCCTTATGGCAAAAGATGCTGAGGTAACTGAATGCTACCTATCCGAGTCCAGTGATGATGAATCTGGTGATGAATTTGGACCCAACTATGTCAAACTTGCTTCCCTTGCTACTAAACAACAAAGAGCTTTGGAAAAAGCTCACTATATGCTAAACAAGAGCGATGATATGTTGGGTGAGGAAATGGATCAGTCAAAAGCTTTGGCTGAAAGTCTTCAGAGACTTCATACTAAGTATGACACCCTTCAAGATCAACATAACACTCTCTTATCGGATCATGAGAAGCTTTCTTATGAATTTCTTCAAAGAAAGCAAGACCTTGAGAAGCTAAGAGTGAGTTATGAAGATCTTCAGAAGGAGCGCGATTCATTACTTGCTCAACAAATCAGCGCACCTCAGGAAGAATTTGTTCCTCCATGCTTGAAGTGCATTGAACGTGAATATGCTAATTCTTCACCTGAATGTTCAAATGCTGCTAATGTTTCAAATTCTTCACATGCCTCTGCCATCACTAATTCCTCATCTGAGGACATTGCTAGTATCACTGACGATGCAGGGCTGAAGGAATTGTACAAGACAGGCATGTACAAAAGCCTCAAAGGGCATCAGGCTCTTTGTGATGTGCTTAAAAAGCAGATCCTCAACAGGAACCCTAGGAAAGAGGGTATCGCCTTTGAGAGGAAACTCAATGCTGATGGTACATATTGGAAGCCTGAGCAGTACGCCAAAACTACTTGGGTCGCTGCAAAGGGACCTCCAGTTGATCCATCTAACTTATCTGGATTTGCATGTGAATCTCCTCATTCTGATGATGAGTCAATTGACTCCAACTATAAGCTATTCAAAAATCAGAATGGTGAAGTATTTGCTAGATATGTTGGCACTAACTGCAGGAACGGCTCCCCTATGAAGAAAATCTGGGTTCCCAAAAGATGTCTTGAAAATCTTCAGGCGAATGTCATCATGACGCCACCTGTGAAGAATAGGAACCCCAGATCAAATTCTTCATATGGACCAAATTCCTCATATGAAGCAAAGTCCTCATATGAACATCATCGTGCTAACACGTCTGTTTCGCAGGGAAGATCTAAGGATTATGGATATGTGCATTATTATTCAAATCATTATGTCCGTAAGTCCTCAAAGAATTTCTCTGCTTACTCATATGCTTAATCTAACCCATCTTATGTGAAACGAAATGGATTGGCTTCTATGCCATCCTTCTCATATGGAGCTCGCAGAATGATGAACTCTTTGCCACCCCTTCAGATGTGAGTGGTGAAGAAAAAGAACTAATCTCTTCTGCAGGATCAGGTCTCCAGACGCACATAATCGTCTGAAGAATTTGCTGGAGACCTGAGCATGCCTGATAGGACGCAGGATAATCATGAAGAAATGAACTTTCATTTCTCACGTCCTCATATTGCTTTATCAGTTCTTTTACTCGATGAAATTGATCTGATGAATTGATGTCATATTCTTCACTGATGAAGTATATGAGTTTGTAAGCTGCACTAATTCATCTGCAGAATGATCAACCCAAAGCCACTGAGTGGGTCCTTGATAGTGGATGTACAAACCACATGACTGGTGACAAGAATCTATTGATGGATGCTCCATTATCTCCATCGCATATGAAGCATATCATCTTTGCTGACAAAGGAAAAAGTTAGGTATTTGGTCTAGGTAAGGTTGCGATTACAAAGGATCGACACATGGACAAAGTCATGCTTGTTGAGTCCTTAGGATACAACCTTATGTCTGTCTCAATGCTTTGTGATCTTGATATGGTTGTTGTCTTTGGCAAGTACCGTTGTGTTGTGGTTATGGAAGCTGACAATTCCAAAGTCTTCGAAGGCTTTAGGAGAGGAGACCTGTATATTGTTGATTTCTCTACAGGACCACAACCAGCCGTGTGCTTACTTGCAAAAGCTTCAGAAGGCTGGCTCTGGCATCGACGACTTGGTCATGCAGGCATGAGGAATTTGCACACGCTTGCGAAGAAGAAGCATGTCATTGGCATCGAGAATGTCAAATTCCTTAAGGATCACCTATGCGGAGCCTGTGAAGCCGGGAAGATGACCAAGGCCAAGCATCCAGCGAAGACTATCATGACCACCACTCGCCCATTTGAATTGCTTCACATGGATCTCTTTGGTCCTAATCATTATTCTGCTATTTCAAATGAAGCATCTCAATATGGCTTCGTTATTGTTGATGATTATTCTCGTTACACATGGGTACACCTTGTTACTTACAAACATGAAGTGCAGGAAGTCTTCAAACGATTTTCCTCGAGGGCTTCAACCAACTTTGGTGTGAAGATCAAGCACATCAGAAGTGACAATGGCACTGAGTTCAAGAATTCTGGTCTCGATGACTATCTTGATGAACTTGGTATCACTCATGAGTTATCTGCTCCTTACACTCCTCAGCAGAACGGCGTCGTGGAGCGCAAGAATAGGACTCTTGCTGAGATGGCTCGCACTATGCTTGATGAATACAAAACGCCTCGTCGTTTCTGGACTGAGGCAATTGATACTGTGTGCCACATCATCAACAGAGTATATCTTCACAAATTCTTCAAAAAGACTGTCTATGAACTCCTCACTGATAAGAAACCCAATCTAAGTTATTTCAAAGTCTTCGGTGCTAAATGTTGGATTAGAGATCCTCATCACAACTCAAAATTTGCACCTAAAGCACATGAAGGTTTTATGCTTGGTTATGGAAAGGACTCGCACACCTACAGAGTCTTCAACAACGTTCTTCACAAAGTTGTTGAAACTGTAGATGTGTGGTTCGATGAAACTAATGGCTCGCAAAGAGAGCACCTACCTACTGTGATAGATGAACCAACACCTGAGGAAACTATCAAGTTCAAGGCTACTGAGGATGTCATTCCTACTGAAGAATCTGCTGAACAATTCATTCCAGAACATGAAGAACGTCGAGCTAATGCACCTGAAGAAAATGCTGAAGAAAATGGTGCTGAAGAAAACGCTGATCAAACTCTTCAACGACAACCAGCTCATCCTCGCATTGCAAAAGAAGTGCAAGTTGAAAAGATCATCAATGACATCAAAGCGTCAGGTCCTCTCACACGCTCAAAAGCTTCACATTTGTCTAACTTTTGTGGGTAGTATGTTTTTATCTCTATTACAGAGCCCACTAAGGTAGATGAAGCATTTCTGGAGCCTGAGTGGATTCAGGCCATGCAAGAAGAATTACATCATTCCGAGCTCAACAATGTCTGGGAACTGGTCAAACGTCCAGATCCTCGCAAGCACAATATCATCGGCACAAAGTGGATCTACCGCAACAAACAAGATGAAAATGGCCTTGTGGTGAGGAATAAGGCACGGCTTGTAGCTCAAGGCTACACACAGGTTGAAGGAATTGATTTCGATGAAACTTTTGCACCTGTTGCTAGACTTGAAGCTATTCGCATATTACTTGCTTATGCTAATCATCATGATATCACTCTATATCAAATGGATGTGAAAAGTGCATTCCTCAATGGTAAGCTTGAGGAAGAAGTGTATGTTTCTCAACCCCTAGGTTTTGAAGATCCAAAGAATCCTGACAAAGTCTTCAGACTCAACAAGGCCCTCTATGGCCTCAAGCAGGCCCCACGGGCTTGGTATGATACCTTGAAGGAACTCTTCATCAAGAAAGGCCTCAAACCCGGTTCACTCGACCCTACTCTTTGAAGGAAATATGCCCTAGAGGCAATAATAAAGTTATTATTTATTTCCTTATATCATGATAAATGTTTATTATTCATGCTAGAATTGTATTAACCGAAAACATAATACATGTGTGAATACATAGACAAACAGAGTGTCACTAGTATGCCTCTACTTGACTAGCTCGTTGATCAAAGATGGTTATGTTTCCTAACCATAGACATGAGTTGTCATTTGATTAACGGGATCACATCATTAGGAGAATGATGTGATTGACTTGACCCATTCCGTTAGCATAGCATTTGATCGTTTAGTTTGTTGCTATTGCTTTCTTCATGACTTATACATGTTCCTATGACTATGAGATTATGCAACTCCTGTTTGCTGGAGGAACACTTTGTGTGCTACCAAACATCACAACGTAACTGGGTGATTATAAAGGTGCTCTACAGGTGTCTCCGAAGGTACTTGTTGGGTCGGCGTATTTCGAGATTAGGATTTGTCACTCCGATTATCGGAGAGGTATCTCTGGGCCCTCTCGGTAATGCACATCACTCAAGCCTTGCAAGCATTGCAACTAATGAGTTGGTTGCGAGATGATGTATTACGGAATGAGTAAAGAGACTTGCCGGTAATGAGATTGAACTAGGTATTGAGATGCCGATGATCGAATCTCGGGCAAGTAACATACCGATGACAAAGGGAACACCGTATGTTGTTATGCGGTCTGACCGATAAAGACCTTCGTAGAATATGTGGGAGCCAATATGAGCATCTAGGTTCCACTATTGGTTATTGACCGGAGACATGTCTTGGTCATGTCTACATTGTTCTCGAACCCGTAGGGTCCGCACGCTTAAGGTTTCGATGATAGTTATATTATGAGTTTATAAGTTTTGATGTACCGAAGGAGTTCGGAGTCCCGGATGAGATTGGGGACATGACGAGGAGTCTCGAAATGGTCGAGACGTAAAGATCAATATATTGGACGACTATATTCGGACATCGGAAAGGTTCCGAGTGATTCGGGTATTTTTCGGAGTACCGGAGAGTTACGGGAATACGAGGAGAAGCAATGGGCCTTAATGGGCCTTAGTGGGAAGGACCAGGAGGTGGCGCGCGCCCCTCCCAAGCCCAGTCCGAATTGGACAAGGGGTTTGGGGTGCGGCCCCTCTCTCCCTTCCTTCCCCTCTTCCCCCCTTTCCCCCCTTCTCCTAGTTGGACTAGGAAAGGAGGAAACCTACTCCAACTAGGAGTAGGAATCCTACTCCCCTGGCACGCCCCCCTAGGGCCGGCCTCCTCCCCCCTTGATCCTTTATATACGGGGGCAAGGGGGCACCTCTAGACACACAAGTTGATCCATGTGATCATATTCTTAGCCGTGTGCGGTGCCCCCTTCCATCATAATCCTCGATAATATTGTAGTGGTGCTTAGGCGAAGCCCTGCGACGGTAGTACATCAAGATCGTCACCACGCCGTCGTGCTGACGGAACTCTACCCTGACACTTTGCTGGATCGGAGTCCGGGGATCGTCATCGAGCTGAACGTGTGCTAAAACTCGGAGGTGCCGTAGTTTCGGTGCTTGATCGGCCGGGCCGTGAAGACGTACGACTACATCAACCACATTGTGCTAACGCTTCCGCTGTCGGTTTTCAAGGGTACGTAGATCACACTCTCCCCTCTCATTGCTATGCATCACCATGATCTTGCGTGTGCGTAGGAAAATTTTGAAATTACTACGTTCCCCAACAGTGGCATCCGAGCCTAGGTTTTATGCGTTGATGTTGTGCACGAGTAGAACACAAGTGAGTTGTAGGCGATATAAGTCATAGTGTTTACCAGCATGTCATACTTTGGTTCGGTGGTATTGTTGGATGAAGCGGCCCGGACCGACATTACGCGTACGCTTACGCGAGACTGGTTCTACCGACGTGCTTTGCACACAGGTGACTAGCGGGTGTCAGTTTCTCCAACTTTAGTTGAACCGAGTGTGGCTATGCCCGGTCCTTGCGAAGGTTAAAACAGCACCAACTTGACAAACTATCGTTGTGGTTTTGATGCGTAGGTAAGAACGGTTCTTGCTCAGCCCGTAGCAGCCACGTAAAACTTGCAACAACAAAGTAGAGGACGTCTAACTTGTTTTTGCAGGGCATGTTGTGATGTGATATGGTCAAGACATGATGAGATATAAGTTGTTGTATGAGATGATCATGTTTTGTTGAAGTTATCGGCAACAGGCAAAAGCCTTATGGTTGTCTCTCTATTGCATAAGATGCAAGCGCCAAATAATTGCTTTACTTTATCGCTATGCGATAGCAATAGTTGCAAGAGCAATTGTTGGCGAGACAATCATGTAATGACACATTAATATAGATCAAGATGATGGAGATCATGGTGTCATGCTGGTGACGATGGAGATCATGACGATGCTTTGGAGATGGAGATCAAAAGCACAAGATGATGATGGCCATATAATGTCACATATTTTGATTGCATGTGATGTTTATCTTTTATACATCTTATTTTGCTTAGTTCGACGGTAGCTTTATAAGATGATCTCTCACCAATTATCAAGGGACAAGTGTTCTCCCTGAGTATGCACCATTGCGAAAGTTCTTCGTGCTAAGACACCACGTGATGATCGGGTGTGATAGGCTCTACGTTCAAATACAACGGGTGCAAAATAGTTGCACACGCGGAATACTCAGGTTAAACTTGACGAGCCTAGCATATAACAGATATGGCCTCGGAACACGGAGACCGAAAGGTCGAGCGTGAATCATATAGTAGATATGATCAACATAGTGATGTTCACCATTGAAACTACTCCATCTCACGTGATGATCGGACATGGTTTAGTTGATATGGATCACGTGATCACTTAGAAGATTAGAGGGATGTCTGTCTAAGTGGGAGTTCTTAAGTAATATTATTAATTGAACTTTAATTTATCATGAACTTAGTCCTGGTAGTATTAGCATATCTATGTTGTAGATCAATAGCTCGCGTTGTTGCTTTCATATGTTTATTTTGATATGTTCCTAGAGAAAATTGTGTTGAAAGATGTTAGTAGCAATGATGCGGATTGGATCCGTGATCTGAGGTTTATCCTCATTGCTGCACAGAAGAATTATGTCCTTGATGCACCGCTAGGTGACAGACCTATTGCAGGAGCATATGTAGACGTTATGAACGTTTGGCTAGCTCAATATGATGACTACTTGATAGTTTAGTGCACGATGCTTAACGGCTTAGAATCGGGACTTCAAAGATGTTTTGAACGCCATGGACCATATGAGATGTTCCAGGAGTTGAAGTTAATATTTCAAGCAAATACCCGAGTTGAGAGATATGAAGTCTCCAACAAGTTCTATAGCTAAAAGATGGAGGAGAATCACTCAACTAGTGAGCATGTGCTCAGATTGTCTGGGTACTACAATTGCTTGAATCAAGTGGGAGTTAATCTTCCAGATAAAATAATGATTGACAGAATTCTCTAGTCACCATCACCAAGTTAGTAGAACTTCGTGATGAACTATGATATGCAAGGGATAACGGAAACGTTTCCCAAGCTCTTCGTAATGCTGAAATTGACGAAGGTAGAAATCGAGAAAAACATCAAGTGTTGATGGTAGACAAGACCACTAGTTTCAAGAAAAGGGTAGAGGGAAGAAGGGGAACTTCAAGAAGAACAGCAAGCAAGTTGCTGCTCAAGTGAAGAAGCCCAAGTCTGGTCCTAAGCCTGAGACTAAGTGCTTCTAGTGCAAAGGGACTGGTCACTGGAAGTGGAACTACCCCAAGTGATTGGCGGATAAGAAGGATGGCAAAATGAACATAAGTATATTTGATATACATATTATTGATGTGTACTTTACTAGTGTTTTTAGCAACCCCTCAGTATTTGATACTAGTTCAGTTTCTAAGATTAGTAACTCGAAACGGGAGTTGCAGAATAAATAGAGACTAGTTAAGGGTGAAATGACAATGTGTGTTGGAAGTGGTTCCAAGATTGATATGATCATCATCGCACACTCCCTATACTTTCGGGATTAATGTTGAACCTAAATAAGTGTTATTTGGTGTTTGCGTTGAGCATGAATATGATTTGATCATGTTTATTGTAATACAGTTATTCATTTAAGTAAGAGAATAAATTGTTGTTCTGTTTACATGAATAAAACCTTATATGGTTAGACACCCAATGAAAATAGTTCATTGGATCTCGATCGTAGTGATACACATATTCAAAATATTGAAACCAAAAGATGCGAAGTTAATAATGATAGTGCAACTTATTTGTGGCATTGCTGTTTAGGTCATATTGGTGTAAAGCGCATGAAGAAACTCCATGCTGATGGGATTTTGGAATCACTTGATTATGAATCACTTGGTGCTTGCGAACCATGCCTTATGGGCAAGATGACTAAAGACTCCGTTCTCCGGAACAATGGAGCGAGCAACGGACTTATTGGAAATAATACATATTGATGTATGTGATCCGATGAGTGTTGAAGCTCGTGGCGGGTATCGTTATTTTCTGACCTTCACATATGATTTGAGCAGATATGGGTATATCTACTTGATGAAACATAAGTCTGAAACATTTGAAAAATTCAAAGAATTTCAGAGTGAAGTGGAAAATCATCGTAAAAAGAAAAATATGGTTTCTACGATCTGATCGCAGAGACAAATATTTGAGTTACGAGTTTGGTCTTCAATTAAAACTATGTGGAATAGTTTCACAAATTCGTGCCACCTGGAACACCATAGCATAATGGTGTGTCCAAACGTCATAACCGTACTTTATTGGATATAGTGCAATCTATGATGTTTCTTACAGATTTACCAACATCGTTTTGGGGTTATGCATTAAAGACAGCTGCATTCACGTTTAAAAGGGCACCATCTAAGTCACCATCTAAATCCGTTGAGACGACACCGTATGAACTATGGTTTGGCAAGAAACCTAAGCTATCGTTTCTTAAAGTTTGAGGTTGCAATGCTTATGTGAAAAAGTTTCAACCTGATAAGCTCAAACCCAAATCGGAGAAGTGTGTCTTCATAGGATACCCAAAAGAAAATGTTGGGTACACCTTCTATCACAGATCCGAAGGCAAGATATTCGTTGCTGAGAATGGATCCTTTCTAGAGAAGGAGTTTCTCTCGAAAGAAGTGAGTGGGAGGAAAGTAGAATTTGATGAGGTAACTGTACCTGCTCCCTTATTGGAAATTAGTTCATCACAGAAATCTGTTCCTGTGACTACTACACCAATTAGTGAGGAAGCTAATGATGATGATCATGTAACTTCAGATCAAGTTACTACCGAACCTCGTAGGTAAACCAGAGTGATATTCGCACCAAAGTGGTACGGTAATCCTGTTCTAGAGGTCATGTTACTTGACCATGACGAGCCTATGAACTATGAGGAAGCGGTGATGAGCCCAGATTCCGCGAAATGGCTTGAGACCATGAAATCTGAGATGAGATCCATGTATGAGAACAAAGTATTGACTTTGATTGACTTGCCCATTGATCGGCGAGCCATTGATATTAAATGGATCTTCAAGAGGAAGACGGACGCTGATAGTAGTGTCACTATCTACCAAGCTAGAATTGTCGAAAAAAGTTTTCGACAAGTTCAAGGTGTTGACTACGATGAGAGTTTCTCACTCGTATCTATGCTTAAGTCTGTCCGAATCATGTTAGCAATTGCCGCATTTTATGAAATCTGGCAAGTGGATACACAAAACTGCATTCCTTAATGGATTTATTAAATAAGAGTTGTATATGATGCAACCAGAAGGTTTTGTCAATCCTAAAGGTACTAACAAAATATGCAAGCTCCAGCGATCCATCTATGGACTGGTGCAAGCATCTCGGAGTTGGAATATACGCTTTGATAAGTTGATCAAAGCATATAGTTTTATACAGACTTGCGGTGAAGCATGTATTTACAAGAAAGTGAGTGGGAGCATTACAGCATTTCTGATAAGTATATGTGAATGACATATTGTTGATCGGAGATAATGTAGAATTATTCTGCAAAGCATAAAGGAATGTTTGAAAGGAGTTTTTCAAAGAAAGACCTCGGTGAAGCTGCTTACATATTGAGCATCAAGATCTATAGAGATAGATCAAGACGCTTGATAAGTTTTTCAATGAGTACATACCTTGACAAGATATTGAAGTAGTTCAAAATGGAACAGTCAAAGAAGGAGTTCTTGCCTGTGTTACTAGGTGTGAAGTTGAGTAAAACTCAAAACCCGACCACGGCAGAAGATAGAGAGAGAATGAAAGTCATTCCCTATGCCTCAGCCATAGGTTCTATAAAGTATGCCATGCTGTGTACCAGACCTATTGTATACCCTGCCCTGAGTTTGGAAAAGGAGTACAATAGTGATCTAGGAGTAGATCACTGGACATTGGTCAAAATTATCCTTAGTGGAATAAGGATATGTTTCTCGATTATGGAAGTGACAAAAGGTTCGTCGTAAAGGGTTACATCGATGCAAATTTTGACACTGATCCAGATGACTCTAAACATCAATCTGGATACATATTGAAAGTGGGAGCAATTAGATAGAGTAGCTCTGTGCAGAGCATTGTTGACATAGAAATTTGCAAAATACTTACGGATCTGAATGTGGCAGACCCGTTGACTAAACTTCTCTCACAAGCTAAACATGATCACACCTTAGTACTCTTTGGGTGTTAATCACATAGCGATGTGAACTAGATTATTGACTCTAGTAAACCCTTTGGGTGTTGATCACATGTCTATGTGAACTATGGGTGTTAATCACATGGTGATGTGAACTATTGGTATTAAATCACATGGCGATGTGAACTAGATTATTGACTCTAGTGCAAGTGGGAGACTGAAGGAAATATGCCCTAGAGGCAATAATAAAGTTATTATTTATTTCCTTATATCATGATAAATGTTTATTATTCATGCTAGAATTGTATTAACCGGAAACATAATACATGTGTGAATACATAGACAAACAGAGTGTCACTAGTATGCCTCTACTTGACTAGCTCGTTGATCAAAGATGGTTATGTTTCCTAACCATAGACATGAGTTGTCATTTGATTAACGGGATCACATCATTAGGAGAATGATGTGATTGACTTGACCCATTCCATTAGCATAGCACTTGATCGTTTAGTTTGTTGCTATTGCTTTCTTCATGACTTATACATGTTCCTATGACTATGAGATTATGCAACTCCCGTTTATTGGAGGAACACTTTGTGTGCTACCAAACGTCACAACGTAACTGGGTGATTATAAAGGTGCTCTACAGGTGTCTCCGAAGGTACTTGTTGGGTTGGCGTATTTCGAGATTATGATTTGTCACTCCGATTGTCGGAGAGGTATCTCTGGGCCCTCTCGGTAATGCACATCACTCAAGCCTTGCAAGCATTGCAACTAATGAGTTGGTTGCGAGATGATGTATTACGGAACGAGTAAAGAGACTTGCCGGTAACGAGATTGAACTAGGTATTGAGATGCCGACGATCGAATCTCGGGCAAGTAACATACCGATGACAAAGGGAACACCGTATGTTGTTATGCGGTCTGACCGATAAAGATCTTCGTAGAATATGTGGGAGCCAATATGAGCATCCAGGTTCCGCTATTGGTTATTGACCGGAGACATGTCTCGGTCATGTCTACATTGTTCTCGAACCCGTAGGGTCCGCACGCTTAAGGTTTCGATGATAGTTATATTATGAGTTTATAAGTTTTGATGTACCGAAGGAGTTCGGAGTCCCGGATGAGATCGGGGACATGACGAGGAGTCTCGAAATGGTCGAGACGTAAAGATCGATATATTGGACGACTATATTCGGACATCGGAAAGGTTCCGAGTGATTCGGGTATTTTTCGGAGTACCGGAGAGTTACGGGAATACGAGGAAGAAGCAATGGGCCTTAATGGGCCTTAGTGGGAAGGACCAGGAGGTGGCGCGCGCCCCTCCCAAGCCTAGTCCTAATTGTACAAGGGGTTTGGGGCGCGGCCCCTCTCTCCCTTCCTTCCCCTCTTCCCCCCTTTCCCCCCTTCTCCTAGTTGGACTAGGAAAGGAGGAAACCTACTCCAACTAGGAGTAGGAATCCTACTCCCCTAGCGCGCCCCCCTAGGGCCGGCCTCCTCCCCCCTTGCTCCTTTATATACGGGGGCAAGGGGGCACCTCTAGACACACAAGTTGATCCACATGATCATATTCTTAGCCGTGTGCGGTGCCCCCTTCCACCATAATCCTCGATAATATTGTAGCGGTGCTTAGGCGAAGCCCTGCGATGGTAGTACATCAAGATCGTCACCACGCCGTCGTGCTGACGGAACTCTACCCCGACACTTTGCTGGATCGGAGTCCGGGGATCGTCATCGAGCTGAACGTGTGCTAAAACTCGAAGGTGCCGTAGTTTCGGTGCTTGATCGGTCGGGCCGTGAAGACGTACGACTACATCAACCGCGTTGTGCTAACGCTTCCGCTGTCGGTCTACAAGGGTACGTAGATCACACTCTCCCCTCTCGTTGCTATGCATCACCATGATCTTGCGTGTGCGTAGGAAAATTTTGAAATTACTACGGTCCCCAACACTCTTTTCACTAAATCTTATGATGGTGAATTGTTTGTGTGCCAAGTATATGTTGATGATAGTATCTTTGGCTGTACTGACCAACGTTATAGTGATGAATTTTCCTATATGATGAGTGAAGAATATCAAATGTATAGGATGGGAGAGTTGAAATTCTTCTTAGGTCTTCAAATTCGTCAACAACACAATGGCATATTCATATCTCAGGAGAAATACCTCAAGGATGTACTGAGAAAATTCGGCATGCAAGATTGCAAAGGCGTCAAAATTCCTATGCCCACAAATGGCCATCTGTGCACTAATGAAAATGGTATTGACTTCGATCATAAGGTATACCGCTCCATGATAGGTTCCTTATTATACTTATGTGCATCTAGGCCAGATATAATGCTTAGTGTTTGCATGTGTACCCGATTTCAAGCTGCACCGAAGGAATCACACCATAAGGCTGTGAAGCATATTCTTCGATATCTAGCTCACACACCAACACTTGAATTATGGTACCCCAAGGGCTTGGCTTTTGATCTTGTTGGATATTCTGACTCTGACTATGCTGGTGATCGTGTGGATCGCAAGTCAACATCTGGTACATGTCATTTCCTCGGACGATCTTTGGTCTGTTGGTCCTCGAAGAAATAGAACTGCGTATCACTATCTACTACTGAAGCTGAGTACATTGCTGCTGGTTCTTGCTGTGCCCAATTGCTATGGATAAAGCAAACTCTCAAGGACTACGGCGTCAACATGAAGAATGTACCTCTCTTCTGTGACAATGAGAGTGCCATCAAAATTGCTCACAACCCAGTTCAGCACTCGAAGACAAAGCACATTCAGATTCGTCATCCTTTTCTTCATGATCATGTGTTGAAGGGCGACATTTCTATTGAGCACGTGAAGACTGAAGAACAGCTAGCCGATATCTTCACAAAGCCCTTGGATGAGAAGAGATTTAGCAAGTTGCGGTGTGAGCTAAATATCCTAGAATCTTCGAATGTTCTTTGAAAAGGACACTCATCCTAACACTTATGCAAAATTGATGACTTAGATGTGCAACACATGAAGAAACGTTTTTCTTCAATCAATGAAGAATAACACTCTTAGTGTGAAGAAATTAACGAAGAATTTGATTCTCAGAACCCTATGATAATTGTACGCGATGTCTGAAATCATCATTCTTATATGGTGGGTCACGCCACCACCAAAAGTTGAAATCCCTCAAATTATTCATATTCTTCAACTTTGCATAGTCTTCACTGGCTCCGTCGTTTTTCTTCATTGGCTATATATATATATATGAGTTTATGTCCTCTATAGCATTCACTTATTGCTATTTCTTCAAGTTGGTTTTCTGCTAAGTGAATGTGATCGGACCCTTCCCCTCTATGCTATACTCAACCCAATTTGTTCACAAATTCTTCATGTGCGTTCTATTTGAAACTCGTTCAAAATCTTCAATGTTTCCTTGTCAGCTGAAGAAATTGCGAACGGAACTTTAAAACCTATCTTATCGAAATTTTCGGTCTTGCCGCTCAAACCGTTTCGCATCCCATGATACACTTATCCGCTCACCCACGATCTAACACGATCTCCACCTCTCACTACGTGGGTGACACATATCATGCGAATGAGAAGGGTCAGGGGCACGTTCGTCCAATTTCTTCGGGCGAGCAGTTTTTTACCATGGCTATAAATGCCCCTCCTTCCCTTCCTCACTTCTTTTACTCTGCTCGACCTCTCTCTCCAGCTCGAGCTTCTCAAACCCTAGCGCCGCCGCTACTTCACCGCCGGTGAGGAAGAGCTTCATTGCCTCGACCTTGTCACCGACCGCGGACATCTTCACTCCGCCGCCGCCGTAGCCGTCTTCCTCTGCCAAGTTAGGGCGTGGAAGACCTGCACAGACGAACTTTACATCTCCTCACTCTAGTTCGTCGTGTTCTTCATCCAGGGTAAATAAAAGTTACTTTTACTGCCCTCGTTGATTCGAATGATTATCTACAAAATCTTCAAAAGTGTTTTTCTTCATATCTTCACACACTGAACACCTCACAAGTCATCTGTTCTTGATTCGTTTCTCTAAGCATCATTTTTCTTCAAGATTCCTCAATTGTGTGGATCATCGAGCTATACAACTTTGGAACCTAAGACAAAGAACGCTTAGTGAAAATCTTCAAGACTCATCTGGTCAAATTCCTCAAACCTGTTCATTTTGAAAAACCTTCTGAGAACGCATATGACCTCTCCAAATTCCTCGCAACTATACTCAGTTCACAGGTACACATGTCAGCTGCTGAATCACTAGGTTCTCATCAACTTAACTCATTTGCAGCATTCCTCAAAGAAAAGTTGCATACTTCTTCAGAGAATTCGATTGTTCAAATTCCTCAACTAAAGAAAATGGCTGATGGTAAAATGACACAGAAGGGAGGAAAGAGGCCTGAGGTAAATACAGCGTTTGAGATCCTTGATGACATATATGCTGGGTACTGCACACCTACTGAGGAAACCAAGAATGAGCGCAAAGTACGCATTCAGAAGATAGAGAGGAGATGGGCAAGAGAATGGAGGGAGTACATATATGTCACTCCTAAGTATATGAAGAAATTCGCACTCAATCCTCCATGCCCAAGAGCACCATTGGCACCTGGCCAAATCGCTGATCCCATCAGCCTCAAGCGCGGTGAGGACTATCCTAATGAATGGGCCAAGCGCCAAGCCAAGCTGGCTAAGCAAGCCAGAGAAGCAGTGAGGAAATTTAATGAAGACTCTGCTGCTGCTGCTGCCTCTGCCGAGGCCTTTGCTGTCAAGGCAAAGAAGGCTATGTCAAAGAAGCCTGTGCGCAAGCCAAGTGCTTCATCAGCAATGCCCTCACGGCCAGAATCATCAAAGCCCTCACGGTCAATTCCTCATGTTGCTCCTATTCCTCCAAAGTCCTCAGCTCCTCCGCCAAAGCCTTCAGCTGTTCCGACCAAATCCTTAGCACCTGTGCATCTCGCTTCGTGCCAAAGGACTACCGGCATCTCCATTGCCTCAGGTGTCTCAGCTAGTTCCTCAGCTGTCTCAGCTAGTTCCTCAGCTGCACCAAGTTCCTCAGCTTCCCCCTCACTACTGAAGACAAAGGCCACTGCTGGACGAGGTCCACGCCCAAGTCCTCAAAAGAAGAAACTTGCTTTTCAAGTGTCGTCTGATGAAGACGAAGCCGATGATGATGAACTTGCAGAAATCATCAGAGACTGGCAAGTCAGGGCCGCTAGAGCCAAAGGATCAGAGGTGCCACTGCTTTTGGATCCCAAGCTGATCCTCGACTACATTGATGATTGGCACAAGAACCCCAACACTCCCTTGCCTGACTTCAAGCTGACTCCTGGCCAAAGTCACATGCTGACCCACTTCATTCAAGAAGAAAAGTGGAAATTTGAGAAGGCCAGGCAGATCAAGAAAGCGCAGTACAAGAAAGAGCGCTATCTAAAGAAAAACGTTGTCTCTATGACAACTGAAGAACTTGTCACTACTCAGACTGAGATTAAGAAACTCAGTGATGACTTTGAAGCATATCGCATTGATTGGCTTGGAGCCAAGGTTCGTTTTGTGAAACTTGCGGATAACTTCACTTCCAATGTTGCAGCCCCAACGCAACAGGAAATTCCTCAGGCTGCAGCATCTGCTCAGCCTACTGAAGAAAATGCCAGCACCGCTGATGACAATCAGGCTGCTGAAGATAATGTGAGTTCCAGGGCTGATGACTGCATTCCAGCCGCTGAAGAAATTGCCAGGGCACCCACTAGTGGTGTGCCTGAAGAAACTGAAGAACTCAGGGCAACTGCATCAGTTGTGCCTGAAGAAAATCAACCAGATTCCTCAGCTGCTCCTGCACCAACTTCAACTCCAATCCTTCCATCTGCGTCGGATGTGAAGAAGACCAAGGCTGCAGAGCGTGCTGCAGTGAAGAAAAGGAAAGCATCAGCTGCTTCAGATTCTTCAGCTCCGAAGAAAATGAAGCCTATGACAAGTTCATTTGCACATTCGATTGATGTTGTTCCCATCTCAACCAGGCCATCAAAGGACCTTGTTCCTTTTGATGAAGAATATGTGATCCCCAGCGGATCTGATGAAGAAACTCCTTCTGCTGCTTCGTCTGAAGCGTTGGATGAAGAAATTGAAGTGGATGCGATCCCTTCAACACCTCTCATCTCCTCGCCTATGCCTCAGTTCACAGCTGAAGAGGCTGGCATTGAAGAAATGGAATATGATGATGTGGACATTGGCTGCTCCACACCCGTAATCAGTGATGAATTCTAGGAAAGTCAGCATCCAAACTCTCCAATGTTCACTCCTCTACAGCAAATTCCTTAGTTCCCCACACAAACTGTTCACATGGGCTCTAAAGAAACTCATCCCACTGCATCTGTCCATGAGGAAATTCTAGCCACTAGCGCTGAAGAAACTGCTGCTGCTGAACAACCAACGACGCAGACTGCCACTGAGGAGGAACCAAAAATTCCTCAGCCTGAAGAACCTGCGATTGAGATTCCTGAGGTCGTGATGCAACTCACTGACACTCCTCTGCCGAAGCCAAAGGATCCATCTCACGCAAGCAAAAGTTCAAGGCTGATGATTTCTTCGGCGAGCACGTATTCTTCGAAGATTACAACCCATATGACTCTGCTCGCATTAGGAAGAGGCGTTTCTGGACTGCTAGTCAAGCCAATTTCTATTCCTTAGTGCTGTTCAACAAGGAGAAGATTTTCTACCATGAGCATATTCCTCACGTGGATATGGAATCTCTGCCGTGCTTCGCACCAGTCCTCAGTGTTCTTCACGACGCTGGGCTGCTCAACTTTTGCTCTGACATATGCGATTGGAATGAAGAACTGATTCTTCAATTCTATGCAACGCTGCACATCACCGGAGATGCTGAAGATGTGAATTCATGGGTGCTGGACTGGATGTCTGAAAACACTCACTACACTGCACCAGCCTCTGAATTGCTTCGTGCTCTACCACTCAGTCCTCCCCTTAAAGAAGCTCGCTGCATCTACAGTGAACCTGAGCTCACACATCATTACATGCAGGTGCTGATGAAACCTTTGAAGCCAGGTCAAGCACCAAGAACCAAATTCCTCGTGAAGGAATTGTTGTACGTGCCCAGAACTGTCTATCGTATTCTTACGAGGACAATCAGTCCTATCGAAGGCCACGACTCATCTGATGAGGAAATTGTTGGCATCATGAAGAATCTGGTATTCAACATCGTTCATGGCATTCCTGTCAATTATCACGATTTCTTCATGAGGACTATGGCAAATGTTGCACTGTCTCCGTTTGAGTTGAAGCCTTATGCACCTTGGATCATGAGATTCCTCAGGACAAGGTCTTCACTCAACTACAAAGCTGATTTCTAGAATCATCTCAGCTACTTGCCCTCAATTGAAGTCCTCAAACAGACATATTCCTCAGTTGATGGAAAGGGCAAGGCACCAACTGCAATTGATGAAGGCATTCATCCATTGGATGGTCAGTTTCGCAAAGCTGCATCTTATTCCACCAATGATGACTCTGCCACACATGACTCTGCCAATGCACCTAAGTCCACTCCTCAAGCCACTGCTCCGCGCGTGATGACTGACCGTGAACTTCTGCTTAGTCTTCACCAGAAGGTGGATCGAAATCACAAATGGGTTAAGCGTCAGTTTGGTTCACTTCTTCACAACATGACTGCCACACACAATGCAGTGAAGAAAAACCACTACTACCTCCATCAAGTCTTCGGTCGCACCTGGGCAATCCTGTCACATCTGTATGGTGAAGAAGATCTGAAGAACATGGGTCTTAATGAAGATTTTGACTGGTCTGCACGTCCACCGAAGAAATTCAAGAAGGTAAAGGTTCCTTCTCTGGTGGCCAGCTCATATTCTTCATCGCGCGACACTGATGAACATGAATATTTGGACGACACTGCGGCATGCCCTACTGATATGCACATTTCATATATATAATTCTGGCATACAATTATACCATTCATTGGGTTATGCCCATCTATTCTTCCTAAGTTTAGTTGAATATTTGCATGAAAATCATATAATGAATCATTTACTAGTCATTGTGTTTCTTTTGCAGAAAAGTGCGCAAAGGCACTATAAACTTCAAGATCCGGACTAGTGGCTAAGAGAATGAAGAGGAGGAGGAAGAATGGACTTGTGCGAGAAGAAAAGAAGTTACCAGGGGCAAGCTAAAGAAGTAGGAGGATCTTCTTGTGAAGAAAGAAGAGAAGTAAGATGGCCAAATCACAAAGTGCAAATGAGAGGAGGGGAACAAAATCCCTAAGCGCTGGAGGGATCCAATGGGGCCTGGCACATCTCCCCTCTCGCCTCCTTCTCCACCTTCGGCCGCCGCCACAGCCAGGCCGGCGTGGGGCACGCCACCGCTTCACCGCGCCCTCCGTCCACCAGCACCTCCATATACCACCATCCATCCAATCCATCACCACCTCGCGCAGCTGCACCATCCATCAGCGCCACCCCTTCACCACCATCGCTCGCGCGCCCTACCAGACCAGGGGTCTGGTGCCCCGCGCGACCTTGCCTTCTGCCACTGCCTTCTTCCTCCCCTGCCTCGCTGCTGCCCTTCTTCTTCCCCTCGCTGCTCCTCCACTTCTCTTCTCCTCCTTCAATCCCTTTGTTGCTGCTCTTCTTCTACCGCGCCCCTTGCTGATCTCTCACGCTGCTACTCCTCCCCTCATCATGTTGTTGTTTCCTTCTTCTCCTGTCGCTGCTCTCTTCTTCCTTTGCCTCTAGTTGATGCTCCTAATCTTCTCTGAACCCCAGCCTGCTGCTCTTTCTTCTCCCTACCTCGCTGCTGCTCTGCCCTCTGCTGCTGTACCTCTCCTTCTCCAACTCGCCCCCTGCTAATCTTCTCCATCACCTACACCATCTACAGCTGCAAGCCTGAAGATTGATTGGGAATTAATCTTTGAATCTCTCCCTTCTCTTGCTACTGTACTCTAAATTTTCTGTAATAGGAGTGGTGTAGGACTTGTAAGGTTCAGATTTTGATAAGTGTTTGAAACCAATTAGTTTGTTCAGTTCATACTTGTTAAATATCATGTCATGAATTCTATGTTCTGAATAGTGGATTTCTTTTCTTTTGAAACAAAGTGATGTCTAACATTTTGTCTTGGTAATTAGTGTTCTGCTAGAACTTATGCGTGTTCACCCTTTGTATTTTAATTCCAGTTCATGTATGTGTTGTCACAGTGTGTTCCCTTTTCTGTAGAAATATATTCAGTTTTGTAGTCCACGTATTAGTTCAAGTTCTTGTGAGATAAATGTGTGTGATTTATATACATATGTGTGTGTCTTTGATATGATACATATATTCTATCCTACAACCTTGTTTCTTCCCTCTGTTCATGTTTGATAGTTATATATGTGTCCTTGTCATGTTACATTCATGTCCTTTTACTTCTGTTGTCATTGATGTCAGCTTGTGTTAGTATTTTAGTTTCTCAAGTTTTATGAATATACCAAAAAGATAGAGAATATAATCTGAATCTCCCTTTGCTTATTTTCATTTACTTTGTCGTCGATTTTCCGAAACGATCTTAGATACTTTAGGTTTATTTTCCCTGTATTCGTCACTTAAATTGTCTAGCCTAGCTTTAGCTGAGCATAGTCACTGTCACCTAGTCCCTGTGGAGAACATGACACATGCGTAGTTTGGGCGCAAAAACCCTGCTATATTACACCTGATCATTTTGGCGCCGTTGCCGGGGACTAGAGTCGTGCGACCATGTTAGGCTATAGACTAGGTTTTTCTTGTTTTTCCCTTTGTGCTATATATATGTGATATATCTCTAACCCCTAACCCTTGTTCAAGTTATTTTCTCTTTCTTTGCTTGGTCATTCTGTAGGTTATTGCATCTTCTCAGATATGGCTTACTATTTAGATCATCATGCTTTTGTGAGCAACACTACAAACAGCACGGAAAGTATTCAAGACTTGATAAGTAAGATTTCCCATCGATTAGATGATTTAGCTCAGCAACGAGAAATAGTTTTTGAGGATAGGCCTAGCTCTTATGATCCTTATTCTAGAGGCTATCCTTATGTTGCTCCTACCTGCCATATTTGTGGATTTCAAGGCCATTCGCCCGCTGAATGTCAGCATGGTTACTCTCACCCTCCAGATTGTTTTGGCATGAGCTTCGCTCAAGAGCATAGCTCATACCAAAGCAATTACTCACATGGGTGGCCTAAAAACCCGAATATGTCATATAGGAGCAACAACCCTGAGATCTCATCGTTTGCCTCTAGTTATCCAATGCAGGGATTTAGGTACAATGACGAGAGCAACAACTATGCACCACAACAATGCTATTCACCTCCTACTCATATACCTCAACACCAGAAGATGTTGCCAATGGAGTTAAATGGTCCTCCATTTGGTCAACCAACACCTTCAACACAAGTGCCCACACAAGATGATTTTGATGATATAGACAAGCTCACATTGCTTAGTCTTGAGTTCACTTGGAGTGCTGAAGATGATCCAATGAGGTCGCTGATACTAGAGGAAATGAAGAAGATCAAGAGTGGAAAAGAGCTAGTGGAAGAAGTAAGGAAGATTGAGAAGAACATCAACACTGGCAGTACTATCTCCTCCCTCCTTGAGCCGAGTGTTGCCGAGATTCCCCTTGATACACGTGAGGTTCCAATACCGTCACATCCAGCTGAGCAAGATAGTAAGATTCCAGAGGAAGAAAGACCTCAGATTAAAGAAGAAATACTTGAAGACAAGGAACAAGATGATCCAGAGCTCGAACAACAAAGTGATCAAGTTGAAGACTCATCGTCTATTACTCTTGAAGAAGCAAAACAAGTTGATGTGATTGAAGATGAAGAACCGGAAATGCATTTGCCCATCGTCATACAGGAGCGTGATTTAGCAGGTTTATCCAATCCTCTTGATGACATGCTTCCTTATTAGATCTTTGTTGTTACTTTGCATTGCGTTATACCATCAATTAAGCTAGATTTGAAAAATTATTTGCTTGGACATGATCATACATACACTTTTGGTGGCATTGCTCTCATTCCCGATGATGACACTTATTTTCCTTATGCTAGTCCTATGCTTAATGAAACATATTATTCCCATACTAGTCTTGAGCTTAATGATAAATTTCATCCTCATGTTAGTGTCGACCTTGCTGATTTCTACCATCCTAAACATGTGCTTTATAGCTATGCTTATGTAATTGGATATTTGATTGATGACTTGGAGGGTATTATCCCTACCACTTGCATTGTCTCTTTGGTTGAGTGCCTTTTCAGGTTTTTGCTTGTGCACGAATCAATACATGTTGACCAATTTCGAGGTGACATTCCTTGGGACCCTGGTGGACTCAGAGCATGGGGATGAGGAGAAGCAAGGGGGCACACATGAAGAAGAGTGAAGCTGGACCATCCATGAGGAAGAAAAAGGAGAAGAGCTGCAGCTTAGAGAGTGATCAAGCGAGTGCTACATCATCAAAGCCCGGTGAGCTGTTTCATGACCCATTCCGAGTATATCATCCATTGATACATGCTGAAATCAAATGTTATTTGGATTGCTTATTAAGCCATTTCTTAAATGTTGCCCCACCAAATTTTATTTGACATATGGTGCTTGATGAGAATATGCGAACCGATTGTTGAATGCCATGTAAACTAGTGATCTACATATTGCGTGCTTTGCTGAAATTAGTGAGAACTATTAGTTTTGAGTGCTCAAATCCCTAGTACACTAGAAAACTTAATCATTTTTTGCTTTTACCTCGATACACCTAGATCATTAAGTGTCAGATGCTGAGTTTGTGCCTAATGTGTTCCCATTCAGAGCAATCACTTACCACTATGGATTAGCATGATATGTTCTCTGGATCGGTAGCATGTGAACCAGACCTGGTTGAGTGATGATTCTTGTGTTTGTTCATTAAAATAGGCATATCTTATAGTGCATAATTATCTGATCTACCTAACAGTAGCATGTCATGTTCCCTGGATCGGTGGCTTGTGAAATCTGGTTGGATCGGATATGAGTTAATTATATTAAAAAAATGTAATTGTCGAACCAGGTGTATACCATGTTCTCGGGATCGGTGGTATGTTCCTTTGGGGAGACAAACTAAAAAAATACCAATAATTGGTCAAGCCAGGTTTATACCATGTTCTCGGGATCGGTGGTATGTTCCTATGGTGAGACTAATAATAATAATAATCATTGCTTTATTTCAGTAAATAAGTGATTTGATCACAAGATTTAATTCAAGTTCCTTTTGTTCTCAAGATCATGCTCTCTTTAGGAACCTTTGGCATAATCAGCATTTGAACCTGCTAATCTTCTTGCATCATTGTAAAAGTTGAAAATGATTGAGTCTACTAGTATCCTATTGCTTTGTAGCACTCTTAACCATTGATTTTCACTAGCTAAGTCCAAAGCATGCGATGTTTGGAGATCTACTTTACTGGGACATTCTCTAGTCAGCTCACTGTTCACCATCTAGCTCTTGTCATTTGCCTTTACTTGAGGACAAGTAAAGATTTAAGTGTGGGGGAACTTGATATGCACATTTCATATATATAATTTTGGCATACAATTATACCATTCATTGGGTTATGCCCATCTATTCTTCCTAAGTTTAGTTGAATATTTGCATGAAAATCATATGATGAATCATTTACTAGTCATTGTGTTTCTTTTGCAGAAAAGTGCGCAAAGGCACTATAAACTTCAAGATCCAGACTAGTGGCTAAGAGAATGAAGAGGAGGAGGAAGAATGGACTTGTGCGAGAAGAAAAGAAGTTACCAGGGGCAAGCTAAAGAAGTAGGAGGATCTTCTTGTGAAGAAAGAAGAGAAGTAAGATGGCCAAATCACAAAGTGCAGATGAGAGGAGGGGAACAAAATCCCTAGGCGCTGAAGGGATCCAATGGGGCCTGGCACATCTCCCCTCTCGTCTCCTTCTCCACCTTCGGCCGCCACCACAGCCAGGCCGGCGTGGGGCGCGTCATCGCTCCACCGCGCCCTCCATCCACCAGCACCTCCATATACCACCATCCATCCAATCCATCACCACCTCGCGCTGCTGCACCATCCATCAGCGCCACCCCTTCACCACCATCGCTCGCGCGCCCTACCAGACCAGGGGTCTGGTGCCCCGCGCGACCTTGCCTTCTACCGCTGCCTTCTTCCTCCCCTGCCTCGCTGCTGCCCTTCTTCTTCCCCTCGCTGCTCCTCGACCTCTCTCCTCCTCCTTCAATCCCTTTGTTGCTGCTCTTCTTCTACCATGCCCCCTTGCTGATCTCTCACGCTGCTACTCCTCCCCTCATCATGTTGTTGTTTCCTTCTTCTCCCGTCGCTGCTCTCTTCTTCCTTTGCCTCTAGTTGATGCTCCTAATCTTCTCTGAACCCCAGCCTGCTGCTCTTTCTTCTCCCTACCTCGCTGCTACTCTGCCCTCTGCTGCTGTACCTCTCCTTCTCCAACTCGCCCCCTGCTGATCTTCTCCATCACCTACACCATCTACAGCTGCAAGCCTGAAGATTGACTGGGAATTAATCTTTGAATCTCTCCCTTCTCTTGCTACTGTACTCTGAATTTTCTGTAATAGGAGTGGTGTAGGACTTGTAAGGTTCAGATTTTGATAAGTGTTTGCAACCAATTAGTTTGTTCAGTTTGTACTTGTTAAATATCATGTCATGAATTCTATGTTATGAATAGTGGATTTCTTTTCTTTCGAAACAAAGTGATGTCTAACATTTTGTCTTGGTAATTAGTGTTGTGTTAGAACTTATGCGTGTTCACCCTTTGTATTTTAATTCCAGTTCATGTATGTGTTGTCACAGTGTGTTCCCTTTTCTGTAGAAATATATTCAGTTTTGTAGTCCACGTATTAGTTCAAGTTCTTGTGAGATAAATGTGTGCGATTTATATACATATGTGTGTGTCTTTGATATGATACATATATTCTGTCCTACAACCTTGTTTCTTCCCTATGTTCATGTTTGATAGTTATATATGTGTCCTTGTCATGTTACATTCATGTCCTTTTACTTCTGTTGTCATTGATGTCAGCTTGTGTTAGTATTTTAGTTTCTCAAGTTTTATGAATATACCAAAAAGACAGAGAATATAATCTGAATCTCCCTTTGCTTATTTTCATTTACTTTGTCGTCGATTTTCCGAAACGATATTAGATACTTTAGGTTTATTTTCCCTGTATTCGTCACTTAAATTGTCTAGCAGCTTTAGCCGAGCATAGTCACTGTCGCCTAGTCCCTGTGGAGAACACGACACATCCGTAGTTTGGGCGCAAAAACCCTGCTATATTACACCTGATCACCTACATCAACAAACGACCCCAACAACGCTGGCGCTCCTTCATCAACATGATTATCTTCAGGGGCGTTAGTCCTCATTTTCGATCCTTTTGGTCATTCGATGACAAAGGGGGAGAAATATGAGTTAGTGAAAGTGCTAGTGATCGACTAGAGGGGGGTGAATAGGCGATTTTTATGAAAGTCTTCAAAACATGGAAGTTTCCAAGACAAACGATAGAAATAAACCTATTACCATGCAGCGGAAGGTAGACTACACTAGGCAAACCATAGTCAAGTATTCAATGAAGTGAAAGCACAATGACTAATAGCAGCTAGGCAGTAAAGATCAGGTAGGAAGATATTGTGAAGCCAATCAGAACAAGCAGTCACTCAGTGAAGACAAAAGATAATGTAATCATGCAATGACTTCACAAGGACCAACGGTAAGTAAAGGGAAGGGAAGGATGAAATCAGTGACTCGTTGAAGACAATGATTTGTTGGACCAGTTCCAGTTGCTGTGACAACTGTACGTCTGGTTAGGGCGGCTAGGTATTTAAACCTGAGGACACACAGTCCCGGACACCCAGTCCTGAACACGCAGCTTAGGACACTCAGTCCTCACCGTATTCCCCTTGAGCTAAGGTCACACAGACCTCGCCCAATCACTCTGGTAAGTCTTCAAGGTAGACTTCCAAACCTTCACACACTTCGTTCACCGGCGATCCACAATGACTCTTGGATGCTCAGAACGTGATGCCTAACCGGCTGGAGGATTCACAGTCCTCAAGTGTAATAAGTCTTCAGATCACACAGACAGGAAGACTTCAGTGATGCCTAACACTCTTTGGCTTTGGGTGGTTAGGGCTTTATCCTCGCAAGGAATTCTCTCTCAAAGGCTTCGAGGTGGGTTGCTCTCAAACGACAAAAGCCGTACTCTAACTCTAAGCAGCCAACCGTTTATGGTTGTAGGGGGTGGGCTATTTATAGCCATTAGGAAACCCGACCTAATTTGTCCGAAATGACCCTGGGTCACTAAGGAACTGACACGTGTTCCAACGGTCAGATTTCAAACACACACGGCAACTTTACTTGGGCTACAAGCAAAGCTGACTTATCCAACTCTGGACAAGATTTGCTCTCATAGTCTTCACTCGAAGACATAGGATTTTGGTTAAGCATCACTTCAGTCATTCTGACTGGTTCTCTTGGACCCCACTTAACAGTACGGTGGTTCCTATGACTCAACAAAGAAAAACACAGAACGACGAAACTGCTAAGTCTTCGCGCTCCATAGTCTTCACGCGATGTCTTCTCTTATCATAGTCTTCAATGTGAATGTCTTCACATACCACCTCTGACTTCAATGTCTTCATACATTTTTAGGGGTCATCTCTGGTAGGAAAACCGAATCAATGGGGGACTTCTACCTGTGTTATCCTGCAATTCTCACAAACACATTAGTCCCTCAACTAGGTTTATCGTCAATACTCCAAAACCAACTAGGGGTGGCACTAGATGCACTTACAATCTCCCCCTTTTTGGTGATTGATGACAAACTAGTTGAAGTTTTCAACGGGGAATAAAATATGTGAAATTGTAAAGGATAGGTTATTGTCTTCATAAGTGGCAAAGGCTCCCCCTGAAGATGTGCATATAAGTAATTTGCTTTTGGAATGCAAATGCACATGGCAGTTTGTGCTTGTGGAGATCCTCTTCAACTTATGATGACAATTTATCATGCATGAAAAGTATGTGAATATAATGACATGCATAATGAAAAATGGACGTCTGCAAAATGATCTAAGTGTGGAATTTATCGTCGCACATGCGGAATTTATCATCGCATCACAAAGTGGCAAATAAGTAGCAGACGACCATCGAGTTTAGGTGTTACAACTCGAAGAATCAAAAGTATCAAAATGAGAGTTGTAAACACGAGGCAAAATGTAAAGCAACCGCCCATGTGGACCCGCTTGAAGACTATCAAACTCATATGCTTCTCCCCCTTTTGTCAGTAAGGACCAAAAAGGTTTGAAGACATAGAGCATCTACTCGTGCCCATGAGAAGTAGGTGAAGCAGCAGGGTCGTTGGTGTTGTTTGGCGGTGTAGACGAACTCGGTGCAGTGGTGATTCGCGTCGAAGGTGGTGAAGTAGCATCGTCTTCATCATCGATAACACGTGCATTCACTGTTGCAGCAGAGGAGGAGAACTCAGAGTCTTCAAGAGACGGAGTTCGTCGCAGCATAGTCCTTCTTGGAGGTGTTGAGTCAAACTTGAAGCGTTCAGAGAATCCATCCTCTTGAAGATCATCTTCAGAGCACATAAGCGTCAACCCTTTCCATGTACGCCGACAGGTTTCATGGGCAACAAAGGCATTCTTGGTGGCAAGGTTGCGAATCCTGTTTACGTCCACCAAGAGGCTTTGTATTTGGCGCTTCAGCCAGTCATGATGCTTTTCCTGTTTCTGATGAAGGGCAACCAGAAGCTCTCGGTCATTGAGAACACGGGATCGCTTCTTGGGCCGTTGTGCAATGGTGCTTTCAGTGGCTTCAGTGAGGGCACGATGAGGTGCACGGGTAGTACCAGCCAGAGGATAAACACGAGTGACTTCTGGGTTACCTTCAATGTGTTGAGAGAAACTTTGCTTATCAGCATTCTTAAGATTAAGGGGCTCCTTGGCAGGCTCTGGATAGATGGCTTCAACTGACATATCAACGTCAGGCAGAAAAATCCGATGATTGCGAGCAGAGGGCTGATAGGTGACAGCTGAGTATAGTTTGATCAGCCGCATAATCCATGGAGCGTAAAACTTCAAGCCAAAGAGATCAGATCCGGATGCAGCAAGTTGGCGGATTAAGAAGTCGTGTGCATTGAAGCTTTTGCCATGAAGAATATGGAAGACCAAAGTCTTCATTGCACCTTCCAGCTTTGCATGTGGAGAATGTCCTTTGATGGGTCAGAGAGTTCGCCTTATGATGTGATAGATAGTGCATGGCAGATACTCAAGGTCTTCAACAAAGAACTCCTTAGGATATTCAGCATCTGGAGGCAAAGGCTTCATCATGCTAAGCATCTGACTCATGTTTGGTTCAGGCTTGTGAAAAATGCTCTCCATAGCTGCACTGTGAAGCTGACAACCAGGTTCATAAAGATCTCCTGGAGTGGGCAGGCCAGTGAGCTCAATGATATCAAAGGCTCTGGCTTCGTGATGAACATTGCCTGTCATCCACTCAAGGACCCAAGTCTTCGGATCTCTGTTGTAGCCACGAATATGAAGAGTGGCATAGAATTGGAGCAGCAATTCTTCGTTCCAGTGCTCCTTGTTAGTGACGAACGGCAACAATCCATACTCTCTGAAGCAATCCAGAGCTTCTTCCAAACAAGGCAGACCAGTTATGGCTTCATTGTCAAGACGCATATGTGGGAAAATGCGACCTTGATTGTACAGGATGCATGAGTAATAACTGCGCTGCTGATAGCTCCAGAACCGATCAGAAGATATTCTTGCCTTGGTGTAGGGGTTCTTGGCGCTATCAAAGAAGGTGTTGTGTGCCTTGAAACCATTGATATTGAAAGATCCGGGTGCAGATGCAGTACCTGGAAACCTAGGTAACCTTGGCATTGGCTTCTGAACCTGAGGCCTGTGCTCAACATGGTAATCAAACTGAGGACCAACAGCAGGCGGAGGAGTCAGAAAAGGCCATTTGACAGTGATAAGATGGCCATAGTTGAATGCTTGCTCGATAGTGTGTGGCCTTGGTGGCGGAACAGGAGAAGTGGCATCAATAGAGGCATCAGGCTGCACATCTGTTGCAGGTGCATCATTGGCTTCATTAGCTTCTGGCACATTGGTTGGTGCAGGCTCCACATTTGCTTCAGTCATGACTACGTCATCGGCTTCATTTGTGTTGGTGGTGGCAGCCGCAAGATTCTCAACCTCCACTTGATGAGTTGGAGGGTTGAGCACAGACATGTTCACTTCAGCAACAACTTTTTCAGAGATTGGGGGTGTAGGGACACGATCTTCTTCTTGTTTGTCATCGGCTGATGCAGCCAGATTGTCTTCAGCACCTTTGGCTTCAGACACGGAGACATTCACAGTCGGAGTGGCTTCTGGGACACTTGACGTGCAACAGATTGGGGCACTTCTCCTTCTGGAACGCTCGAAAGGGGGACTTGAGGCCTTGGTCCTTTGCGAAGCCTGCGTAACACTGGCGACTCCTGTGGAGATGGAGTTGGCTGGGCCTCAAAGTCATCTTCTTCTTGCACTGATGGGGTTGCTTGCGGTTGGGGAGAGCTTGGAGTGTCTTGTCTCTGTGGGTGATCAGCCCACGATGCATCCTGAGCAGTTGGCGTCAGAGAACAACCAATGCTGATGAGTTCGCTATGCGTGAGCACAGGCGATGATACCAGTTCATGCTCGATCTGAGGAAGGACTTCATCATCTTCAACATTGTCATGGTGACCAATGTCTTCAGCAGCGGTGGGATCAACTGCTGGAATGTCTTCAGCGTCATGAGCCTCTGTGGAAGCAGGCTCATGAACAACTAGTTGGCGCTCGTGGTGTTCAGATGTAGGGCGAACCATTGAGATGGGTTCAACAACTAAGGGCTCTGTGAGAGCAGCCCGATCCTTCTTGGTTTTGCGCTTCTTCTTAGAGGGAGCGACATCAGAAGCTTTAGGAATTTTCCTTTTTCTCGCTTCAGCCTCGGCAGTTTTCGTCTTCTTCAGTTCTGAAGCGGTTGACCTGACCTTTGGCTTCGAGCCAGTCATGCTGCTTGGGAAGACTATGCGAGGTTCTTCCTGCCTTGAAGGTGCAGATTGGTTTGTTGATGGCTTCTTCCTCTTTGCAGCCATTCTGGGGTCGATGCCAGGACGACCAAGAGCCTTGCGCTTCTCAGCCTCATTGTAGGCTTGCACACACTTGTCAGCCAGGCTCTTCATGCGCTCACGAGAACCTTTAGCTTCTTCACGCTTCTTGAGAAAGGCTTCCTTGAGCTCGTGCAGCATAATCTTGAAGTTTTTCACATCTTGCACGCTGAGCTTGGCCATGTGCTTCTTGAACTGAGCTTTCTCATAGTCAATCTTTTGCTTCAGTTCAACGATGCGCTGAGCTAGAGCTAGCTCAGAAGCAATGGCGCCAGTGAAGGCGACACTGAGGCCAATTGGAAGCTGCAGATCTTCAAAGCTGAGATTGGGGGTTCAAACCACTCATCAATGAAGTTGTGGATGATTGCCACGTCAAAGAGAGGAAAATCATTGAAGATTTCTGCTTCTTCCTTGCTCTTAATCAGTTGCTCAAGAGCGTCATCTGCAAGATCTTCATCGCTGGACAGATCAATGGCGTCGTTGCGCAGAATAGCAGCAACAGTCCGTTCTTGGCTGGGGGGTTGCAAGGGCATCTTTACTCTCGAGGGCTTGGAGATGCGTGACAAATCTTCAGACTGCACACTATGTTCAGGAGGTGCAGTGGCCAGAGGCTTTGCCTGTAAGACCTTTGGTGCAGGAGCAGGTTTTGAAGCATTAGGTTTCTTCAGTTTCTTTGGCTTCGGCGGTGCAGGCGCTTCATCAGATTCAGCGTCATCTGCGGCTCATCCACGGCTGTCCCTTGAACCATGATATGAGTGATGAGACCTTCCAGGTTGTAGAAGGGCCCAACAAGATTGGGTTCAGCTTCGCGGGTGCCATCGGCACGGGGAGTAGAAGGACTAGGGTTGAAGTCTAGTCCCAATGACTTCTTGTTTTGCTTAGCCGAATTCTTGGCAAACTAGAAGTTGCGCTTGAACAGATTGTCGTCACGAAACCATAGCAATGACGATGGGTCTGTATCCGCAGGCTGTGGTCCACGGACCATGCAGGGATAGAAGCCTTGTTCAATGTCTTCATCTCTGGACTTGGGTTGAAGATTTCTATATAGAATGTCTCCCCATGGCCGTTTGATGGCATTCTTCTCTGCATATTCCTGGGTCACAAACTTGTACTTGAACCATTGCTCAGCCCAGTACCTTGGAATCCATTGGATTCGTGTCTTGCGCTGATTGTAATCCTCTTCTGGGTCTGTCTTGTATAGCTCTGAGAGGTCATCAGGCAGATCTTTTGATGTTCCCCCTCGACGCTGTCGGCCACCCTTCCTTGCTGATTTCTCTATAGCCATGAGCTTCAAACTGAATGGTTTCAGCACGTTCAAAGGTTTCAAAGGCTTCCGCTTGATGGTCAAACAGGAACTGGCTTCGGAAGAATTTATATGATGCTGTAAGAATTCTGCAAATGAATGTAGACTATGAGAACCAAGGGATTCTCCCACGGACATGTACCTGTGACAGCATTAAGGTGTGAAGGAAGGGGAAGAGGTCATATGCATTCTCAGAAGATTTTGAAGATAAATCAGTTTAGAAGACATTGACCTCATAGTGCAAAGACATTCACTCATAGATAGAGAGTTGGTTCCAGGTTTGTACGAATCCACGAATAAGTACAAGTGAGGAATCTAACTACTTTGTGAAGCATAAGTGAACATACTAGGCATATTATGAGATGCAGTATGAAATAGATCCAACTTGTGTGAACAAAAACTGCTTGTGGTAGAAAGTGATGGATCTATAGAATCATAGGGGCCGTAAAAAGGAAGTTTTATTTACCACACGAAGAACTGCTAGACGGAGTGGGAGAGGAGGCCGAGCAGATCGATCGTCTGTGCCCTAACTTGGCGACAGAGGACACCTACAGCGACGGTGGAGAAGACGATGTCCACGGCCGGCGTGAAGACGACGTCGGTGAGGTTGCGGCAACTAAGTGCTTCGTCGCCGGCATTGTCGAGGGTGAGCGGTGGCGCTAGGGTTTGTGCGAGAGTGGAAGAAAGGATAATGACTGTGGTGAGGCATGTATTTATAGAGACAGGGACGACACAGTGTTATTACACAGGTGCCCCTGACGATTCACATCTGAAGGACATGTGGCCATCATGCAACATATTGGAGGTTTTTCCATGTTCCCACGCACGCCTGGATTGTCGGGTGGTCGTTCCCACTTCTCCGGGTTTCAGGTGAAGGAATTAGCATTGAAAACGGACTTAATGTTTGTCTCTGTATCTTCTGCTGACAAGGACGCAGAGAAGATATTCGACAGTTTTAATAGAATGCATATGATTTGGAGAGACAGAGTTTGAGATAGAAAGCATAGAGAGGTTAGGGTTCGATCACATTCACTCAGTTCAAAAGATTCAACAAGAAGACATAGCTATCAGTGAATGCTGTAGAGGACAGAACACTAGTATATATATAATCAACATAGTGAAGATAATCATGAAGATAGGTTGAGATTGAAGCCAAACCAAATGTGAAGACATACCAAACATAACGCCATGAGTGAAACACTTCAAACAGAAAAATTTGGTGGTGGCGTTACCCACCGTATAGGAAGTATTAGACCCACAATGACGCACAATTATCGTGACGCTCCGAAGTCAAATTCCACATTAATGTATTCACACTTAGAATGTAAGTCTTCATTAATTGAAGATATAATTTACTTCGTGTGTTGCACATCTAAGTCATCAATATGCATAAGTGTTAGGATGTGTGCCTGATCACAGGACATTTGGGGATTCCAAGATATTTAGCTCACACCATAACTTGCAAAACCTCTTCTCATCCAAGGGATTGGTGAAGATATCTGCCAATTTCTCTTCAGTGTTGACGTGTATGATATCAATATCTTCCTTCACAACATGATCTCTGAGAAAGTGATGACGAATTTCAATGTGCTTTGTCTTCGAGTGCTGAACTGGGTTGTTGGCAATCTTGATGGCGCTTTCATTGTCGCAGTAGAGTGGCACTTGCTTCAGATGAATGCCATAGTCTTTGAGTGTTTGCTTCATCCATAGAAGCTGAGCGCAGCAAGATCCAGCAGCAATGTATTGAGATTCCGCAGTGGAGAGAGATACACAGTTCTGCTTCTTTGAAGACCAACATATAAGTGATCGTCCCAGAAAATGACATGTGCCTGATGTAGACTTGCGATCCACCTTGTCACCAGCATAATCAGCATCCGAGAATCCAACTAGATCAAACTCTGAGCCCTTTGGATACCATAATCCTAGTGTTGGGGTGTGAGCCAAATATCGAAGAATTCTCTTCACAGCTAAGTGATGCAATTCCTTTGGTGCCGCTTGGAATCGAGCACACATGCAAACACTAAGCATAATATCTGGCCTAGATGCACATAGATACAGTAAAGAACCTATCATGGAGCGGTATACCTTTTGATCGAACTCTTTACCATTGTCGTCGGGACCCAGATGATGTTTGGCTGGCATTGGCGTCGTGAAGCCTCTGCAGTCTTGCATCCCAAATTTCTTCAGGCAATCTTTGAGGTACTTCTCTTGAGATATGAAGATGCCGTTGCGTTGCTGACGTATTTGAAGACCAAGGAAGAACTTCAGCTCACCCATCATGGACATCTGATATTGCTCTTGCATCATATACCCAAACTCATCAGTGTATTTATGATTGGTGCAGCCGAAGATAATGTCATCCACATATATTTGGCACACAAACAGTTCACCATCATATGTCTTCGTGAAGAGAGTGGGGTCCAGGGAACCAGGTTTGAAGCCTTTGCTCTTCAGGAAGTCTTTGAGTGTGTCATACCAAGCCCTAGGGGCTTGTTTGAGGCCATAAAGTGCCTTGTTGAGCTTGTACACCATGTCAGGATGTTTTGGATTTTCAAAGCCAGGCGGTTGTGCAACATACACTTCTTCTTCAATCTTGCCATTGAGAAAAGCGCTCTTCACATCCATTTGATACAGAAGAATGTTATGATGATTTGCATAGGCCAGCAGTATGCGTATGGCTTCAAGTCTAGCCACAGGAGCAAATGTTTCATCAAAGTCAATCCCTTTAACTTGAGTGTACCCTTGAGCAACGAGACAAGCTTTGTTTCTGACAACTTGACCATGCTCATCTTGCTTGTTGCGATATATCCATTTGGTGCCTATTATATTGTTCTTGCGAGGATCAGGACGCTTAACCAGTTCCCATACATTATTCAGCTCAAACTGTTGAAGCTCTTCTTGCATAGCTTGAATCCATTCAGGTTCCAAGAAGGCTTCTTCAACTTTCTTGGGTTCAGATATTGAGACAAATGCGAAGTGCCCACAAAAATTTGCTAGTTGTGTTGCCCTTGAACGAGTGAGTGGACCTGGTGCATTGATGCTATCAATTATTCTCTCAATCTGTACTTCATTTGCGACACGAGGATGTACAGGACGAAGATTTTGCTCTTGCTGATCATTGTCATCGTTAGAAGGATTGTCTTCAGGCTGAGCATTGTCTTCAGGTTGATCATTGCCTTCAGGTTGATCAGGTGCGGAGATGATAAGTTCCTCTTCAGGCTGAGCTTCAGAAGGTATGATTTCTCCAGTTCCCATAAGTTTGATTGATTCACTGGATGGAACTTCATCTAGCACATTTGGCAGGTGCTCTCTTTGTGAGCCGTTAGTCTCATCAAACCGCACATCCAAGCATAAAACCTTCATGTGCTTTTGGTGCAAATTTTGAAGTGTGATGTGGATCCTTGATCCAGCACCTGGCACCAAACACTCTGAAGTAACTGACATTTGGCTTCTTGCCAGTAAGGAGCTCATAGGATGTCTTGTTCAGAAGCTTGTGAAGATAAACACGGTTGATGATATGACATGCAGTATCAATGGCTTCAGGCCAGAATTTTCTTGGAGTCTTGTATTCATCAAGCATCGTCCGAGCCATCTCAATAAGTGTTCTGTTCTTGCGTTCGACGACGCCATTCTGCTGTGGCGTGTACGGAGCTGAGAATTCATGTGTGATGCCCGAAGTATCAAGATATGTATCTAGGCCAGTGTTCTTGAATTCAGTGCCATTGTCACTTCTGATGTGCTTGATCTTGACGCCATAGTTGTTCATGGCTCGATTGGCGAAGCGTCTGAAGACATCCTGCACTTCAGTCTTGTAGAGGATTATATGCACCCAAGTATATCTTGAATAATCATCAACAATGACAAAGACATAGAGACAAGCAGTAGTAGTAAGAGTTGAGTAATGGGTGGGACCGAAAAGATCCATGTGGAGCAGTTCAAAGGGTTGAGTCATTGTCATGATTGTCTTCGAGGGATGCTTGGCCCTCGTCATCTTTCCTGCTTCACAGGCACCGCATAAGTGATCCTTCTTGAACTTGACTCCCTCGATGCCTATGACATGCTTCTTCCTTGCAAGGGTGTGGAGGTTCCTCATGCCAGCATGCCCTAGCCTCCGATGCCAGAGCCAGCATTCAGAAGCTTTTGCTAGAAGACATACGGCAAGTTGTGGTCCTGCTGAGAAATCTACCACGTACAAATCATCTTTCCGATACCCTTCAAACACTAGAGACTTGTCAGATTCCATTAGTACAAGGGAACGATATTTTCCAAACATCACAATCATGTTTAAATCGCAAAGCATTAAGACATACATTAAGTTGAAACCAAGGGATTCAACAAGCATGACTTTATCCATGTGTTGATCCTTTGAGATTGCAACTCTACCTAGACCCAATACATTGCTTTTACCAGTGTCAGCAAATGTGATGTGACTTTTGTCAGATGGACGTAAGGTTGAGTCCATGAGAAGGCTTCGCTTGCCAGTCATGTGATTAGTACACCCACTATCAATAATCCATTCTGAAGCAGTTGGTGTCGTACCCTACAGTGCAGTTAGGGGGATAGGCTTCACGAAGAGAATTGTGAAGCATAAACATTTGACGAGCAAGTGGATTATGAAAGCTTAGATCAAGGTTAGGACTGATAGGGCAAGTAGCAAGCGACTCAGGAACAAAATACATAATAAGACCATTTAGGCATTTGATCTTGCGCCCTACAAGATGTTTAAGGTCCCCAGCAATAGCTTCAGACGATTCTGGTTTTTGGCTGGAGACCTTTCCCTGTAAAAGAGAGTTAAGCTTTCTTAGCCACCCACATCTTCAAGGGTGGCTTCGAAGCAATGAGTCTAAGTGCAGCATTTGAGAACTTTGGCTTTGGAGCCCTAGCAAAAAGTCTTGCAGGTGGACAATAGTACTCATAAGAATAAGCAGAGTAGTTCTTGGTCTTATGAACATGGCGGTTTGATGAAACACGCTCATATTAATAGGCCAGAGTAAGGTTTCCCTGCAAAACATTTGCGTTAGTGCGACTCAGGTGAGTCCTCTGTCTGTATGAAGCCTTTGGACCGTATGAAGCCTGTGTTCTGGGGTTTGTCTTCTTCATGTGTGGTGTCACGACGACATTCACAGGAAGATTCTCCAAACATCTTTTCGGCACCCAGACTTTCTTCATAGGCAGCCCATTCCTGCAGTTAGTACCAATATACCTGGCAAACACTTCACCATTCTGATTCTTAAACAGTTTATAGTTTGCATCAAAGGATTCATCAATAACAATGGGATTATCACAAGTGAAGCCAGATAGGGTGGATGGATCCGTTGAAGGTTCCTTTGCAGCAACCCATGTGGTTTTGGGGTACGGCTCAGGTTTCCAGTAAGAGCCATCAGCATTCATTTTTCTTTCGAACCCAACACCCTCTTTCCTAGGGTTTCGGTTCAGGATCTGCCTTTTGAGGACATCACATACTGTCTGATGCCCTTTGAGACTTTTGTACATCCCTGTTTCAAGCAATGTCTTCAACCTAGCATTCTCATCGGCAATAGCAGTGGTATACTCAGCAGAGGGGTTAGTTACCACATCAACAGTTGAAGATATTGCAATAGTAGCAGCAGTAGAACACCCAACAACAGAAGTAGCGTTTTCACGCTCGATGCATTTAAGACATGGTGGTTCAAATCCTTCCTGAGCTGAACTGATCTGTTCGGCGCGAAGTGACTCATTTTCCTTTTGAAGATCTTCATGAGCCGCTCTCAATTTCTCAAGATCTTGCTTCCTTTGAAGATAATCATAGGAAAGCCTTTCATGAGTTGTTGAGAGCGTTTCATGACAACTTTCAAGTTCCTCATACTTAACGTGAAGATTTTTTATGTCTTCAATTAAGGACTGAGATCGAGTCATTTCAGCGTCCAACAGATCATCGCTTTTGTCTAACAGTTTTTGAATATGTTCCATAGCTTTCTGTTGTTCAGTTGCAATTTTAGCAAGTGTTTTGTAGCTGGGTTTGGAACCACAATCAGAGTCATCTTCACTAGATGTTTGATAGTGAGTAGTGCATGTGTTTACCTTGGCACCGCGTGCCATGAAGCAGTAGGTAGGAGCGGAGTAGTCATTGTCATTTGCATCGGTGTCGGTGATGAAGTCATTGTCTTCAGTGTTGAAGATGGACTTGGCAACGTATGCTGTAGCCAGACTCGCAACGCCAGAATCGGACTCCTCCTCAGACTCCACCTCCGCCTCCTCAGAAGCGGACTCCTCCTCTGAATCCATTTCCTTACCAACAAACGCACGTGTCTTGCCAGATGAGCTCTTCTTGTGTGATGAAGACTTTGAGGAAGACTTGGAAGAAGACCTTGAGTATTTCTTCTTCTTCTTGTCGTCAGAGTCATACTCCTTGCTCTTCTTCTTCTTGTTGTTGTTCTCATTGTCCCACTGCAGACACTCAGAGATGTAGTGGCCAGGTTTCTTGCACTTATGGCATGATCTCTTCTTGTAGTCATGAGCAGAAGCTTCATCATTCCTTGAGCTTGATCGTGAAGACTTTCTGAAGCCTTTCTTCTTGGTGATTTTTTGGAACTTCTTCACAAGCATAGCAAGCTCCTTTCCAATGTCTTCAGGATCATCAGAACTGCTGTCAGATTCTTCTTCAGATGAGGAGACAACTTTTGCCTTCAAGGCACGAGTTCTCCCATAGTTGGGACCGTAGATGTCTATTTTCTCAGAAAGCTGAAACTCGTGTGTGTTGAGCCTCTCAAGTATGTCAGACGGATCGAGTGTCTTGAAGTCAGGACGTTCTTGAATCATCAGGGCTAGGGTGTCAAACGAGCTGTCAAGTGATCTTAGGAGTGTCTTGACGACTTCATGCTTGGTGATCTCAGTGGCGCCGAGAGCTTGAAGCTCATTTGTGATGTCAGTGAGTCGATCAAACGTGAGCTGGACATTCTCATTGTCATTTCTCTTGAAGCGGTTGAAGAGGTTGTGAAGGACACTGATTCTCTGATCTCTCTGGGTTGAGACGCCTTCATTGACCTTGGAGAGCCAGTCCCAAACTAGCTTAGATATTTCCAAAGCACTCACGCGGCCATACTGTCCTTTGGTCAGATGACCACAGATGATGTTCTTAGCAGTGGAGTCTAGTTGAACGAACTTCTTGACATCAGCAGCGGTGACACCTTCACCAGCCTTGGGAACACCATTCTTGACGACATACCATAGGTCGACATCAATGGCTTCAAGATGCATGCGCATCTTATTCTTCCAGTAGGGATATTCAGTTCCATCGAAGACGGGGCATGCAGCGGAGACTTTAATTATCCCTGCAGTCGACATAGCTAAAACTCCAGGTGGTTAAACCGAATCACACAGAACAAGGGAGTACCTTGCTCTGATACCAATTGAAAGTGCTAGTGATCGACTAGAGGGGGGGTGAATAGGCGATTTTAATGGAAGTCTTCAAAACATGGAAGTTTCGAAGACAAACGATAGAAATGAGCCTATTACCATGCAGCGGAAGGTAGACTACACTAGGCAAACCATAGTCAAGTATTCAATGAAGTGAAGGCACAATGACTAATAGCAGCTAGGCAGTAAAGATCAGGTAAGAAGATATTGTGAAGACAATCAGAACAAGCAGTCACTCAGTGAAGACAAAAGATAATGCAATCATGCAATGACTTCACAAGGACCAACAGTAAGTAAAGGGAAGGGAAGGATGAAACCAGTGACTCGTTGAAGACAATGATTTGTTGGACCAGTTCCAGTTGCTGTGACAACTGTACGTCTGGTTAGGGCGGCTATGTATTTAAACCTGAGGTCACACAGTCCCGGACACCCAGTCCTGAACACGCACCTCAGGACACTCAGTCCTCACCGTATTCCCCTTGAGCTAAGGTCACACAGACCTCGCCCAATCACTCTGGCAAGTCTTCAAGGTAGACTTCCAAACCTTCACAAACTTCGTTCTCCGGCGATCCACAATGACTCTTGGATGCTCAGAACGCGACGCCTAACCGGCTGGAGGATTCACAGTCCTCAAGTGTAATAAGTCCTCAGATCACACAGACAGGAAGACTTCAGTGATGCCTAACACTCTTTGGCTCTGGGTGGTTAGGGCTTTATCCTCGCAAGGAATTCTCACTCAAAGGCTTCGAGGTGGGTTGCTCTCAAACGACAAAAGCCGTACTCTAACTCTGAGCAGCCAACCGTTTATTGTTGTAGGGGGTGGGCTATTTATAGCCACTAGGCAACCCGACCTGATTTGTCCGAAATGACCCTGAGTCACTAAGGAACTGACACGTGTTCCAACGGTTAGATTTCAAACACACACGGCAACTGAAAGTGCGTTATATCGACTAGAGGGGGGGTGAATAGGTGATTTTTATGAAAGTCTTCAAAACATGGAAGTTTCGAAGACAAACGATAGAAATAAACCTATTACCATGCAGCGGAAGGTAGACTACACTAGGCAAACCATAGTCAAATATTCAATGAAGTGAAAGAACAATGACTAATAGCAGCTAGGTAGTAAGGATCAGGTAGGAAGATATTATGAAGCCGATCAGAACAAGCAGTCACTCAGTGAAGACAGAAAATAGTGCAATCATACAATGACTTCACCAGGACCAACAGTAAGTAAAGGGAAGGGAAGGATGAAACCAGTGACTCGTTGAAGACAATGATTTGTTGGACCAGTTCCAGTTGCTGTGACAACTGTACGTCTGGTTAGGGCGGCTAGGTATTTAATCCTGAGGACACCCAGTCCTGGACACCCAGTCCTGAACACATAGCTCAGGACACCCAGTCCTCACCGTATTCCCCTTGAGCTAAGGTCACATAGACCTCGCCCAATCACTCTGGTAAGTCTTCAAGGTAGACTCCCGAACCTTCACAGACTTCATTCACCGGCGATCCACAATGTCTCTTGGATGCTTAGAACGCGAGCCTAACCGGCTGGAGGATTCACAGTCCTCAAGTGTAATAAGTCTTCAGATCACACAGACAAGAAGACTTAAGTGATGCCTAACACTCTTTGGCTCTGGGTGGTTAGGGCTTTATCCTCGCAAGGAATTCTCTCTCAAAGGCTTCGAGGTGGGTTGCTCTCAAACGACAAAAGCCGTACTCTAACTCTGGGCAGCCAACCGTTTATGGTTGTAGGGGGTGGGCTATTTATAGCCACTAGGCAACCCGACCTGATTTGTCTGAAATGACCCTGGGTCACTAAGGAACTGACACATGTTCCAACGGTCAGATTTCAAACACACACGGCAACTTTACTTGGGCTACAAGAAAAGCTGACTTGTCCGACTCTGGACAAGATTCGCTCTCATAGTCTTCACTCGAAGACATAGGTTTTGGTTAAGCATCACTTCAGTCATTCTGACTGGTTCTCTTGGACCCCACTTAACAGTACGGTGGTTCCTATGACTCAACAAAGAAGAAAGAGAACTACTATAGATCTAAGTCTTCGAGCTCCATAGGCTTCATGCGATGTCTTCTCTTGTCATAGTCTTCGATGAGAATATCTTCATATACCACCTTTGACATCAATGTCTTCATACATTTTTAGGGGTCATCTCTGGTAGGAAAACTGAATCAATGAGGGACTTCTACCTGTGTTATCCTGCAATTCTCACAAACACATTAGTCCCTCAACTAGGTTTGTCGTCAATACTCCAAAACCAACTAGGGGTGGCACTAGATGCACTTACAATCTCCCCCTTTTTGGTGATTGATGACAAACTAGTTGAAATTTTCAACGGGGAATATAATATGTGAAATTGTAAAAGGATAGGGAATTGTCTTCATAAGCTGTGAGGGCTCCCCCTGAAGATGTGCATATAAGTAATTTGCTTTTGGAATGCAAATGCACATGGCAGTTTGTGCTTGTGGAGATCCTCTTCAACTTATGATGACAATCCACTATGCATGTGAAGGTATGTGAAGATAATGACATGCATAATGGAAAATGGACGTCTGCAAAATGATCTAAGTGCGGAATTTATCGTCGCACATGCGGAATTTATCATCGCATCACAAAGTGGCAAATAAGTAGCAGACGACCATCGATTTTAGGTGTTACAACTCGAAGAATCAAAAGTATCAAAACGAGAGTTGTAAACACGAGGCAAAATATAAAGCAACCGCCCATGTGGACCCGCTTGAAGACTATCAAACTCATATGCTTCTCCCCCTTTTGTCAGTAAGGACCAAAAAGGTTTGAAGACATAGAGCATCTACTCGTGCCCATGAAGAGTAGGTGAAGCAGCAGGGTCGTCGGTGGTGTTCGGCGGTGCAGAAGAACTTGGAGCAGGGTCGAAGTGTGCTGAAGGAGGTGGCGGTGAAGTAGCATCGTCTTCGTCCTCGATCACTCTGGCATTCACAGTTGCAGCAGAGGAAGAGAACTCAGAGTCTTCAAGAGATGGAGTTCGTCGCAACACTGCCCTTCGAGGAGGTGTGGAGTCAAACTTGAAGCGTTCAGAGAAGCCATGTTCTTGAAGATCATCTTCAGAGCACATAAGCGTCAGCCCTTTCCATGTGCGTCGAGAGGTTTCATGGGCAACAAAGGCATTCTTGGTGGCAAGATTGCGAATGCGGTTGACATCCACCAAGAGGCTTTGCATTTGGCGCTTCAGCCAGTCATGATGCCTATCCTGTTTCTGATGAAGAGCCACCAGAAGCTCTCGGTCATTAAGGACACGAGTGCGCTTCTTGGGTCGTTGGGCAATTGTGCTATCGGTGGCTTCAGTAAGGGCAGGATGTGGTGCACGTGTAGTTCCAGCCAACGGATAAACACGAGTGATTGCTTCAACTCCTTCAATGTTCTGAGAAAAGCTTTGATGCTCCGCATTCTGAAGACTAAGAGGTGTAAGTGAAGGAAATATGCCCTAGAGGCTATAATAAAGTTATTATTTATTTCCTTATATCATGATAAATGTTTATTATTCATGCTAGAATTGTATTAACCGGAAACATAATACATGTGTGAATACATAGACAAACAGAGTGTCACTAGTATGCCTCTACTTGACTAGCTCGTTGATCAAAGATGGTTATGTTTCCTAACCATAGACATGAGTTGTCATTTGATTAACGGGATCACATCATTAGGAGAATGATGTGATTGACTTGACCCATTCCATTAGCATAGCACTTGATCGTTTAGTTTGTTGCTATTGCTTTCTTCATGACTTATACATGTTCCTATGACTATGAGATTATGCAACTCCCGTTTACTTGAGGAACACTTTGTGTGCTACCAAACGTCACAACGTAACTGGGTGATTATAAAGGTGCTCTACAGGTGTCTCCGAAGGTACTTGTTGGGTTGGCGTATTTCGAGATTATGATTTGTCACTCCGATTGTCGGAGAGGTATCTCTGGGCCCTCTCGGTAATGCACATCACTCAAGCCTTGCAAGCATTGCAACTAATGAGTTGGTTGCGAGATGATGTATTACGGAACGAGTAAAGAGACTTGCCGGTAACGAGATTGAACTAGGTATTGGATACCGACGATCGAATCTCGGGCAAGTAACATACCGATGACAAAGGGAACAACGTATGTTGTTATGCGGTCTGACCGATAAAGATCTTCGTAGAATATGTAGGAGCCAATATGGGCATCCAGGTCCCGCTATTGGTTATTGACCGGAAACGTGTCTCGGTCATGTCTACATTGTTCTCGAACCGTAGGGTCCGCACGCTTAAGGTTTCGATGACAGTTATATTATGAGTTTATGAGCTTTGATGTACCGAAGGAGTTCGGAGTCCCGGATGAGATCGGGGACATGACTAGGAGTCTCGAAATGGTCGAGACGTAAAGATCGATATATTGGACGACTATATTCGGACATCGTAAAGGTTTCGAGTGATTCGGGTATTTTTCGGAGTACCGGGTAGTTACGGGAGAAGTAATGGGCCTTGATGGGCTTTAGTGGGAAGAGGAAAAAGGCTGCTGCGCCCCCCCTCCCCTCTAGTCCGAATTGGACTAGGGAAAAGGGGGCCGGCCACCTTTCCTACTCCTCCACTTCCTTCTCCCTTCCTCCCCTCTTGGTGGACTCCTACTAGGACTTGGAGTCCTAATAGGACTCCACATCCTGGCCGCACCAATAGCCTTGGCCGGCCTCCTCCTCCTCCATCCTTTATATACTGGGGCAGGGGGCACCCCATAGACACACAAGTTGATCATTGAGATCGTTCCTTAGCCGTGTGCGGTGCCCCTTGCCACCATATTCTACCTCGATCATATCGTTGTAGTGCTTAGGCGAAGCCCTGCGTCGGTAGAACATCAAGATCGTCACCACGCCGTCGTGCTGACGGAACTCCTCCCCGAAGCTTTGCTGGATCGGAGCCCGGGGATCGTCATCGAGCTGTACGTGTGCTAAGAACTCGGAGGTGCCGGAGTAACGGTGCTTGGATCGGTCGGATCGGGAAGACGTACGACTACTTCCTCTACGTTGTGTGATCGCTTCCGCAGTCGGTTTGCGTGGGTACGTAGACAACACTCTCCCCTCTCGTTGCTGTGCATCACCATGATCTTGCGTGTGCGTAGGAAATTTTTGAAATTACTACGTTCCCCAACAGTGGTATCAGAGCCAGGTTTTATGGTTTGATGTTATATGCACGAGTAGAACACAAGTGAGTTGTGGGCGATATAAGTCATACTGCCTACCAGCATGTCATACTTTGGTTCGGCGGTATTGTTGGATGAAGCGGCCCGGACCGACATTACGCGTACGCTTACGCGAGACCGGTTTCCCCGACGTGCTTTGCACAAAGGTGACTTGCGGGTGACTGTCTCTCCAACTTTAGTTGAACCAAGTGTGGCTACGCCCGGTCCTTGCGAAGGTTAAAACGGAGTCTATTTGACAAACTATCATTGTGGTTTTGATGCGTAGGTGAGATTGGTTCTTGCTTAAGCCCGTAGCAGCCACGTAAAACTTGCAACAACAAAGTAGAGGACGTCTAACTTGTTTTTGCAGGGCATGTTGTGATGTAATATGGTCAAAACGTGATGAGATATAAGTTGTTGTATGAGATGATCATGTTTTGTTAAAGTTATCGGCAACTGGCAAAAGCCTTATGGTTGTCTCTTTATTGCATAAGATGCAAGCGCCAAATAATTGCTTTACTTTATCGCTATGCGATAGCAATAGTTGCAAGAGCAATAGTTGGCGAGACGACCATGTGACGACACATTGATATAGATCAAGATGATGGAGATCATGGTGTCATGCCAGTGACGATAGAAATCATGACGGTACTTCGGAGATGGAGATCACAAGCACAAGATGATGATGGCCATATCATATCACTTATATTGATTGCATGTGATGTTTATCTTTTTATGCATCTTATCTTGCTTTGATTGACGGTAGCATTATAAGATGATCTCTCACTAATTATCAAGAAGTGTTCTCCCTGAGTATGCACCGTTGCGAAAGTTCTTCGTGCTGAGACACCACGTGATGATCGGGTGTGATAGGCTCTACGTTCAAATACAACGGGTGCAAAACAGTTGCACACGCGGAATACTCAGGTTATACTTGACGAGCCAAGCATATACAGATATGGCCTCGGAACACGGAGACTGAAAGGTCGAGCGTGAATCATATAGTAGATATGATCAACATAGTGATGTTCACCAATGAAACTGCTCCATCTCACGTGATGATCGGACATGGTTTAGTTGATTTGGATCACGTGATCACTTAGAGGATTAGAGGGATGTCTATCTAAGTGGGAGTTCTTAAGTAATATGATTAATTGAACTTTAATTTATCATGAACTTAGTCCTGGTAGTATTAGCATATCTATGTTGTAGATCAATAGCTCGCGTTGTTGCTTTCATATGCTTATTTTGATATGTTCCTAGAGAAAATTGTGTTGAAAGATGTTAGTAGCAATGATGCGGATTGGATCCGTGATCTGAGGTTTATCCTCATTGCTGCACAGAAGAATTATGTCCTTGATGCACCGCTAGGTGACAGACCTATTGCAGGAGCAGATGCAGACGTTATGAACGTTTGACTAGCTCAATATGATGACTACTTGATAGTTTAAGTGCACCATGCTTAACGGCTTAGAATCGGGACTTCAAAGACGTTTTGAACGTCATGGACCATATGAGATGTTCCAGGAGTTGAAGTTAATATTTCAAGCAAATACCCGAGTTGAGAGATATGAAATCTCCAACAAGTTCTATAGCTAAAAGATGGAGGAGAATCGCTCAACTAGTGAGCATGTGCTCAGATTGTCTGGGTACTACAATCGCTTGAATCAAGTGGGAGTTAATCTTCCAGATAAGATAGTGATTGACAAAATTCTCTAGTCACCATCACCAAGTTAGTAGAACTTCGTGATGAACTATAATATGCAAAGGGATAACGGAAACAACTCCCAAGCTCTTCGTGATGCTGAAATCAACGAAGGTAGAAATCAAGAAAAACATCAAGTGTTGATGGTTGACAAGATCACTAGTTTCAAGAAAAGGGCAGAGGGAAGAAGGGGAACTTCAAGAAGAATAGCAAGCAAGTTGCTGCTCAAGTGAAGAAGCCCAAGTCTGGTCCTAAGCCTGAGACTAAGTGCTTCTACTGCAAAGGGACTGGTCACTGGAAGCGGATCTACCCCAAGTGATTGGCGGATAAGAAGGATGGCAAAGTGAACATAAGTATATTTGATATACATGTTATTGATGTGTACTTTACTAGTGTTTATAGCAAACCCTCAGTATTTGATACTAGTTCAGTTGCTAAGATTAGTAACTCGAAACGGGAGTTGCAAAATAAACAGAGACTAGTTAAGGGTGAAGTGACGATGTGTGTTGGAAGTGGTTCCAAGATTGATATGATCATCATCGCACACTCCCTATAATTTTGGGATTAGTGTTGAACCTAAATAAGTGTTATTTGGTGTTTGTGTTGAGCATGAATATGATTTGATCATGTTTATTGTAATACGGTTATTCATTTAAGTAAGAGAATAAATTGTTGTTCTGTTTACATGAATAAAACCTTATATGGTTACACACCCAATGAAAATAGTTCGTTGGATCTCGATCGTAGTGATACACATAATCATAATATTGAAACCAAAAGATGCAAAGTTAATAATGATAGTTCAACTTATTTGTAGCACCGCCGTTTAGGTCATATTGGTGTAAAGCGCATGAAGAAACTCCATGCTGATGGGCTTTTGGAATCACTTGATTATGAATCAGTTGATGCTTGCGAACCATGCCTCATGGGCAAGATGACTAAGACTCTGTTCTTCGGAACAATGGAGCGAGCAATAGATTTGTTGGAAATCATACATACTGATGTATGTGGTCCGATGAATATTGAGGCTCGCGACAGGTATCATTATTTTCTGATCTTCATAGATGATTTGAGCAGATATGAGTATATCTACTTGATGATACATAAGTCTGAAACATTTGAAAAGTTCAAAGAATTTCAGAGTGAAGTGAAAAATCATCGTAACAAGAAAATAAAGTTTCTACGATCTGATCGTAGAGAAGAGTATTTGAGTTACGAGTTTGGCCTTCAGTTAAAAACAATGTGAAATAGTTTCACTACTCATGCCACCTGGAACACCACAATGTAATGGTGTGTCCGAACGTCATAACCGTACTTTATTAGATATGGTGCGATCTATGATGTCTCTTACTGATCTACCACTATTGTTTTGGGGTTATGCATTAAAGACAGCTGCATTCACGTTAAAAGGGCACCATCAAAATCCGTTGAGACGACGCCTTATGAACTGTGGTTTGGCAAGAAACCAAAGTTGTCATTTCTGAAAGTTTGGGGCTACGATGCTTATGTGAAAAAGCTTCAACCTGATAAGCTCGAACCCAAATCGGAGAAATGTGTCTTCATAGGATATCCAAAGGAAACTATTGGATACACCTTCTATCACAGATCTGAAGGCAAGACTTTTGTTGCTAAATTCGGAAACTTTCTGGAGAAGGAGTTTCTCTCGAAAGAAGTGAGTAGGAGGAAAGTAGAAAACTTGATAAGGTAATTGTACCTTCTCCCTTATTGGAAAGTAGTTCATCATAGAAATATGTTCTTGTGACTATTACACCAGTTAGTGAGGAAGCTAATGATGATGATCATGTAACTTCAGATCAAGTTACTACTGAATCTCGTAGGTAAACCAGAGTGAGATCCGCACCAGAGTGGTACGGTAATCCTGTTCTGGAAGTCATGTTACTAGACCATGACGAACTTGCGAACTATGAGGCAGCGATGATGAGCCCAGATTCCGCAAAATGGCTTGAGGCCATGAAATCTGAGATGAGATCCATGTATGAGAACAAAGTATGGACTTTGATTGACTTGCCCAATGATCGGCGAGCCATTGAGATTAAATGGATCTTCAAGGGGAAGACGGACGTTGATAGTAGTGTCACTATCTACAAAGCTAGAATTGTCGCAAAAAGGTTTTTCGACAAGTTCAAGATGTTGACTACGATGAGAGTTTCTCTCTCGTATCTATGCTTAAGTCTGTCCGAATCATGTTAGAAAATTGCCGCATTTTATGAAATCTGGCAAATGGATAAACAAAACTGCATTCCTGAATGGATTTCTGGAAGAAGAGTTGTATATGATGCAACCAGAAGGTTTTGTCGATCCAAAGGGAGCTAACAAAGTGTGCAAGCTCCAGTGATCCATTTATGTAATGGTGCAAGCCTCTCGGAGTTGGAATAAACGCTTTGATAGTATGATCAAAGCATGTAGTTTTATACAGACTTGCGGTGAAGCCTGTATTTACAAGAAAGTGAGTGGGAGCACTACAGTATTTCTGATAAGTATATGTGAATGACATATTGTTGATCGGAAATAATGTAGAATTACTCTGTAAAGCATAAAGGAGTGTTTGAAAGGAGTTTTTCAAAGAAAGACTTCGGTGAAGCTGCTTACATATTGAGCTTCAAGATCTATAGAGATAGATCAAGACGCTTGATAAGTTTTTTCAATGAGTACATACCTTGACAAGATTTTGAAGTAGTTCAAAATGGAACAGTCAAAGAAAAAGTTTCTTGCCTGTGTTACAAGGTGTGAAGTTGAGTAAGACTCAAAGTCCGACCACGGCAGAATAGAAAGAGAATGAAAGTCATTCCCTATGCCTCAGTCATAGGTTCTATAAAGTATGCCATGCTGTGTACCAGATCTATTGTATACCCTACACTAATTGGCATGGGAGTACAATAGTGATCTAGGAGTAGATCACTGGACAGCGGTCAAAATTATCCTTAGTGGAATAAGGATATGTTTCTCGATTATGGAGGTGACAAAAAGGTTCGCCGTAAAGGGTTACGTCGATGCAAGTTTTGACACTGATCTGGATGACTCTAAGTCTCGATCTAGATACATATTGAAAGTGGGAGCAATTAGCTAGAGTAGCTCCATGCAGAGCACTGTTGACATAGAAATTTGCAAAATACATGCGGATCTGAATGTGGCAGACCCGTTGACTAAGATTCTCTCACAAGCAAAACATGATAACACCTTAGTACTCCTTGGGTGTTAATCACATAGCGATGTGAACTAGATTACTGAATCTAGTAAACCCTTTGGGTGTTGGTCACATGGCGATGTGAACTATGGGTGTTAATCACATGATGATGTGAACTATCAATGTTAATCACATGGTGATGTGATCTAGATTATTGACTCTAGTGCAAGTGGGAGACTGAAGGAAATATGCCCTAGAGGCAATAATAAAGTTATTATTTATTTCCTTATTTCATGATAAATGTTTATTATTCATGCTAGAATTGTATTAACCGGAAACATAATACATGTGTGAATACATAGACAAACAGAGTGTCACTAGTATGCCTCTACTTGACTAGCTCATTAATCAAAGATGGTTATGTTTCCTAACCATAGACAAAGAGTTGTTATTTGATTAACGAGGTCACATCATTAGTTGAATGATCTGATTGACATGACCCATTCCATTAGCTTAGCACCCGATCGTTTAGTATGTTGCTATTGGTTTCTTCATGACTTATACATGTTCCTATGACTATGAGACTATGCAACTCCCGTTTGCCGGAGGAACACTTTGGGTGCTACCAAACGTCACAACGTAACTGGGTGATCATAAAGGAGCATTACAGGTGTCTCCAAAGGTAGATGTTGGGTTGGCGTATTTCGAGATTAGGATTTGTCACTCCGATTGTCGGAGAGGTATCTCTGGGCCCTCTCGGTAATGCACATCACATAAGCCTTGCAAGCATTGCAACTAAGATGTTAGTTGTGAGATGATGTATTACGGAACGAGTAAAGAGACTTGCCGGTAACGAGATTGAACTAGGTATTGGATACCGACGATCGAATCTCGAGCAAGTAACATACCGATGACAAAGGGAACAACGTATGTTGTTGTGCGGTCTGACCGATAAAGATCTTCGTAGAATATGTAGGAGCCAATATGGGCATCCAGGTCCCGCTATTGGTTGTTGACCGGAAACGTGTCTCGGTCATGTCTACATTGTTCTCGAACCGTAGGGTCCGCACGCTTAAGGTTTCGATGACAGTTATATTATGAGTTTATGAGTTTTGATGTACCGAAGGAGTTCGGAGTCCCAGATGAGATCGGGGACATGACGAGGAGTCTCGAAATGGTCGAGACGTAAAGATCGATATATTGGACGACTATATTCGGACATCCGAAAGGTTCCGAGTGATTCGGGTATTTTTCGGAGTACCGGGTAGTTACGGGAGAAGTAATGGGCCTTGATGGGCTTTAGTGGGAAGAGGAAAAAGGCTGCTGCGCCCCCCTCCCCTCTAGTCCGAATTGGACTAGGGAAAAGGGGCCCGGCCACCTTTCCTACTCCTCCACTTCCTTCTCCCTTCCTCCCCTCTTGGTGGACTCCTACTAGGACTTGGAGTCCTAGTAGGACTCCACATCCTGGCCGCACCAATAGCCTCGGCCGGCCTCCTCCTCCTCCATCCTTTATATACTGGGGCAGGGGGCACCCCACAGACACACAAGTTGATCATTGAGATCGTTCCTTAGCCGTGTGCGGTGCCCCTTGCCACCATATTCCACCTCGATCATATCGTTGTAGTGCTTAGGCGAAGCCCTGCGTCGGTAGAACATCAAGATCGTCACCACGCCGTCGTGCTGACGGAACTCCTCCCCGAAGCTTTGCTGGATTGGAGCCCGGGGATCGTCATCGAGCTGTACGTGTGCTAAGAACTCGGAGGTGCCGGAGAAATGGTGCTTGGATCGGTCGGATCGGGAAGACGTACGACTACTTCCTCTACGTTGTGTGATCGCTTCCGCAGTCGGTCTGCGTGGGTACGTAGACAACACTCTCCCCTCTCGTTGCTGTGCATCACCATGATCTTGCGTGTGCGTAGGAAATTTTTGAAATCACTATGTTCCCCAACAGTAAGTGCATCTAGTGCCACCCCTAGTTGGTTTTGGAGTATTGACGACAAACCTAGTTGAGGGACTAATGTGTTTGTGAGAATTGCAGGATAACACAGGTAGAAGTCCCTCATTGATTCGGTTTTCCTACCAGAGATGACCCCTAAAAATGTATGAAGACATTGATGTCAAAGGTGGTATATGAAGATATTCACATTGAAGACTATGACAAGAGAAGACATCGCATGAAGCCTATGGAGCTCGAAGACTTAGGTCTTTCGTAGTTCTTTTTCTTCTTTGTTGAGTCATAGGAACCACCGTACTGTTAAGTGGGGTCCAAGAGAACCAGGAAGAATGACTGAAGTGATGCTTAACCAAAATCCTATGTGTTCGAGTGAAGACTATGAGAGCGAATCTTGTCCAGAGTCGGACAAGTCAGCTTTGCTTGTAGCCCAAGTAAAGTTGCCGTGTGTGTTTGAAATCTGACCGTTGGAACACGTGTCAGTTCCTTAGTGACACAGGGTCATTTCGGACAAATCAGGTCGGGTTGCCCAGTGGCTATAAATAGCCCACCCCCTACAACCATAAACGGTTGGCTGCCCAGAGTTAGAGTACGGCTTTTGTCGTTTGAGAGCAACCCACCTCGAAGCCTTTGAGAGAGAATTCTTTGCGAGGATAAAGCCTTAACCACCTAGAGCCAAAGAGTGTTAAGGCATCACTTAAGTCTTCTTGTTTGTGTGATCTGAAGACTTATTACACTTGAGGACAGTGAATCCTCCAGCCGGTTAGGCGTCGCATTCTGAGCATCCAAGAGACATTGTGGATCACCGGTGAACAAAGTCTGTGAAGGTTTGGGAGTCTACCTTGAAGACTTACCAGAGTGATTGGGCGAGGTCTGTGTGACCTTAGCTCAAGGGGAATACGGTGAGGACTGGGTGTCCTGAGCTGCGTGTTCAGGACTTGGTGTCCGGGACTGTGTGTCCTCAGGTTTAAATACCTAGCCGCCCTAACCAGATGTATAGTTGTCACAGCAACTGGAACTGGTCCAACAAATCATTGTCTTCAATGAGTCACTGGTTTCATCCTTCCCTTCCCTTTACTTACTGTTGGTCCTTGTGAAGTCATTGTATGATTGCACTATCTTTTGTCTTCACTGACTGACTGGGTGTTCCGTTTGGCTTCATAATATCTTCCTACCTGATCCTTACTACCTAGCTGCTATTGATTATTGTGCTTTCACTTCATTGAATACTTGACTATGGTTTGCCTAGTGTAGTCTACCTTCCGCTGCATGGTAATAGGTTTATTTCTATCGCTTGTCTTCGAAACTCCCACATTTTGAAGACTTTCATAAAAATCGCCTATTCACCCCCCTCTAGTCGATATAACGCACTTTCAATTGGTATCAGAGCGAGGTACTCCCTTGTTCTGTGTGATTCGGTTTAACCACCTGGAGTTTTAGCTATGTCGACTGCAGGGATAATTAAAGTCTTCGCTGCGTGCCCCGTCTTCGTTGGAACTGAATATCCCTACTGGAAGAATAAGATGCGCATGCATCTTGAAGCCATTGACGTCGACCTATGGTATGTCGTCAAGAACGGCGTTCCCAAGGCTGGAGAAGGTGTCACTGCTGCTGATGTCAAGAAGTTCATTCAACTGGACTCTACTGCCAAGAATATCATCTGTGGTCATCTGACCAAAGGACAGTATGGCCGTGTGAGTGCTTTGGAAACATCTAAGCTAGTCTGGGACTGGCTCTCCAAGGTCAACGAAGGCGTCTCAACCCAGAGAGATCAGAGAATCAGTGTCCTTCGCAACCTCTTCAACCGCTTCAAGAGAAATGACAATGAGAATGTCCAGCTCACGTTTGATCGACTCTCTGACATCACAAATGAGCTTCAAGCCCTTGGCGCTACTGAGATCACCAAGCATGAAGTCGTCAAGACACTACTGAGATCACTTGACAGTTCGTTTGACACCCTAGCCCTGATGATTCAAGAACATCCTGATTTCAAGACACTCGATCCGTCTGACATACTTGAGAGGCTCAACACACATGAGTTCCAGCTTTCCAAGAAAAGAGATATCTACGGTCCAAACTATAGGCGAACTCGTGCCTTGAAGGCAAAAGTTGTCTCCTCATCTGAAGAAGAATCTGACAGCAGTTCTGATGATCCTGAAGACATTGGAAAGGAACTTGCTATGCTTGTGAAGAAGTTCCAAAAATTCACCAAGAAGAAAGGCTTCAGAAAGTCTTCACGATCAAGCTCAAGGAATGATGAAGCTTCTGCTCATGAATACAAGAAAAGATCATGCCACAAGTGCAAGAAACCTGGCCACTACATCTCTGAGTGTCCGTAGTGGTACAATGAGAAAAAGAAGAAGAAGAAGAGCAAGGAGTATGACTCCGACGACAAGAAGAAGAAGAAATACTCAAGTCTTCTTCCAAGTCTTCATCACACAAGAAGAGCTCATCTGGCAAGGCACGTGTGTTCGTTGGCAAGGAAATGGATTCAGAGGAGGAGTCTGCTTCTGAGGAGGCGGAGGTGGAGTCTGAGGAGGAGTCCGATTCTGGCGTTGCGAGTCTGGCTACAGCATACGTTGCCAAGTCCATCTTCAACACTGAAGACAATGACTCCATCACTGACACCGATGCTAATGACAAGGACTACTCCGCTCCTACCTACTGCTTCATGGCACGCGGTGCCAAGGTAAACACACGCACTACTCACTATCAAACATCTAGTGACGATGACTCTGACTGTGGCTCCAAACCCAGCTACAAAACACTCGCTAAAATTGCAACTGAACAACAGAAAACCATGGAACACATTCAAAAACTGTTAGACAAAAGCGATGATAGGTTAGACGCTGAAATGACTCGATCTCAATCCTTAATTGAAGACATAAAAAATCTTCACGTTAAGTATGAGGAACTTGAAAGTCGTCATGAAACGCTCTCAACAGCTCATGAAAGGCTTTCCTATTATTATCTTCAAAGGAAGCAAGATCTTGAGAAATTGAGAGCGGCTCATGAAGATCTTCAGAAAGAAAACGAGTCGCTTCATGCCAAACAGATCAGTTCAGCTCAAGAAGGATTTGAACCACCATGTCTTAAATGCATTGAGCGTGATAATGCTACTTCTGTTGCTGAATGTTCTACTGCTGCTACTATTGCAATATCTTCAACTGTTGATGTGGGAACTAACCCCTCTGCTGAGGATACCACTGCTATTGCTGATGAGAATGCTAGGTTGAAGACATTGCTTGAAACAGGGATGTACAAAAGTCTTAAAGGGCATCAGACACTATGTGATGTCCTCAAAAGGCAGATCCTGAACCGAAACCCGAGGAAAGAGGGTGTTGGGTTCGTAAGGAAAATGAATACCGATGGCTCTTACTGGAAACCTGAGCAGTATCCCAAAACCACATGGGTTGCTGCAAAGGAACCTTCAGCAGATCCATCCACTCTATCTGGCTTCACTTGTGCTAACCCCATTGTCATTGATGAATCCTTTGATGCAAACTATAAACTGTTTAAGAATCAGAATGGTGAAGTGTTTGCCAGGTACATTGGTACTAACTGTAGGAATGGACCGCCTATGAAGAAGATCTGGGTGCCGAAAAAGTGTTTGGAGAATCTTCCTGTGAATGTCATCATGACACCACAGGTGAAGAAGACAAACCCCAGACCACAGGCTTCATACGGTCCAAAGGCTTCATACAGATAGAGGACTCACCTGAGTCGCACTAACGCAAATGTTTTGCAGGGAAACCATACTCAGGCCTATGAATGTGAGCGCGGTTCATCAAACCGCCATGTTCATAAGACCAAGAACTATTCTGCTTATTCTTATGAGTACTATTGTCCGGCTGCAAGACTTTTTGCTAGGGCTCCGAATCCAAAGTTCTCAGGCGCTGCACTTAGACTTATTGCTTCTAAGCCACCCTTGAAGATGTGGGTGGCTAAGAAAGCTTAACTCTCTTTTGCAGGGAAAGGTCTCCAGTAGAAAACCAAAATCGTCTGACGCTATTGCTGGGGACCTTAAACATCTTGTAGGGCGCAAGATCAAATGCCCGAATGGTCTTACTATGTACTTCGTTCCTGAATCTCTTGCTACTCTCCCTATCAGTCCTAATCTCGATCTAAGATTTCATAACCCACTGGTTCGTCAAATGTTTTTGCTTCACAATTCCCTTGGCTTCAACTTAATGTCCGTCTCAATGCTTTGCGATTTGAACATGATCGTAATATTTGGAAAATATGGTTGCCTTGTACTAATGGAATCTGACAAGTCTCTAGTATTTGAAGGGTATCGAAAAGATGATTTGTACGTGGTAGATTTCTCAGCAGGACCACAGCTTGCCGTATGTCTTCTTGCAAAAGCTTCAGAATGCTGGCTCTGGCATCAGAGGCTTGGCATGCTGGCATGAGGAACCTCCACACCCTGGCAAAGAAGAAGCATGTCATAGGCATCGAGGGCGTCAAGTTCAAGAAAGATCACTTATGCGGTGTCTGTGAGGCAGGAAAGATGACGAGGGCCAAACATCCCTCGAAGACAATCATGACCACTACTCGACCCTTCGAACTGCTTCACATGGATCTTTTCGGTCCCACTCATTACTCAACTCTTACTAATACTGCTTGTCTCTATGGCTTTGTCATTGTTGATGATTATTCTAGATATACTTGGGTGCACATAATCCTTTACAAGACTGAAGTGCAGGATGTCTTCAGACGCTTCGCCAATCGAGCTATGAACAATTATGGCGCCAAGATAAAGCACATCAGAAGTGACAATGGCACTGAATTCAAGAACACTGGCCTTGATACATATCTTGATACATTGGGCATCACACATGAATTCTCGGCCCCGTACACGCCACAGCAGAATGGCGTTGTCAAACGCAAGAACAGAACACTCATTGAGATGGCCAGAACGATGCTAGATGAACACAAGACTCCAAGAAAATTCTGGCCTGAAGCCATTGATACTGCATGCCATACAATCAATCGTGTTTATCTTCACAAGCTTCTGAACAAGACATCTTATGAGCTCCTTACTGGCAAGAAGCCAAATGTCAGTTACTTCAGAGTATTTGGCGCCAGGTGCTGGATCAAGGACCCACATCACACCTCAAAGTTTGCACCAAAAGCACATGAGGGTTTTATGCTTGGATATGGAAAGGATTCGCACTCCTACAGAGTCTTCAACCTCTTTCATTACAAAGTGGTTGAAACAGTGGATGTGCGGTTCGATGAGACCAACGGTTCACAAAGAGAGCAACTGCCAAATGTGCTAGATGAAGTTCCATCCATTGAATCAATCAAGCTAATGGGAACTGGAGAAATTATACCTTCTGAAGCTCATCCTGAAGAAGAACTTATCATCTCAGCACCTGATCAACATGAAGACAATGCTCACCCTGAAGACATTCCTTCTAACGACGACAATGATCAGTAAGAGCAAAATCTTCGCCCTGTACATCCTCGCGTTGCCAATGAAGTGCAGATTGAAAGAATTATTGATAGCATCAATGCACCCGGTCCACTCACTCGTTCAAGGGCGACTCAGCTAGCAAATTTCTATGGGCACTTCGCATTCGTGTCAATCACAGAACCCAAGAAAGTTGAAGAAGCCTTCATGGAACCTGAATGGATTCAAGCTATGCAAGAGGAGCTTCAACAGTTTGAGCTGAATAATGTATGGGAACTGGTTAAGCGTCTTGACCCACGGAAGCACAATATAATAGGCACCAAATGGATATACCGCAACAAGCAAGATGAGCATGGTCAAGTTATCAGAAACAAAGCTCGTCTCGTTTCTCAAGGATATACTCAAGTGGAAGGCATTGACTTCGATGAAACATTTTCTCCTGTGGCTAGACTTGAAGCCATACACATACTGCTGGCCTATGCAAATCATCATAACATACTTCTATATCAAATGGATGTGAAGAGTGCTTTTCTCAATGGCAAGATTGAAGAAGTGTATGTTGCACAACCGCCTGGCTTTGAAGATCCAAAACATCCTGACATGGTATACAAGCTCAACAAGGCACTGTATGGTCTCAAACAAGCCCCTCGGGCCTGGTATGACACACTCAAATACTTCCTGAAGAGCAAAGGCTTCATACCTGGTTCCCTAGACCCCACTCTCTTCACAAAGACATATGATGGTGAACTGTTTGTGTGCCAAATATATGTGGATGACATTATCTTCGGCTGCACCAATCAGAAGTACAGTGAAGAGTTTGGATATATGATGCAAGAGCAATATCAGATGTCCATGATGGGAGAGCTGAAGTTCTTCCTCAGTCTTCAAATACGACAACAACGCAACGGCATCTTCATATCTCAAGAGAAGTATCTCAAAGATTGCCTGAAGAAGTTTGGTATGCAAGACTGCAAAGGCTTCACAACACCAATGCCAGCCAAACATCATCTGGGTCCCGACGACAATGGTAAAGAGTTCGATCAAAAGGTATACCGCTCCATGATTGGTTCTTTACTTTACCTATGTGCATCTAGGCTAGATATTATGCTTAGTGTTTGCAGGTGTGCTCGATTTCAAGCGGCACCAAAGGAGTCGCATCACTTAGCTGTGAAGCGAATTCTTTGATATTTGGCTCACACCCCAACTCTAGGATTATGGTATCCAAAGGGCTCAGAGTTTGATCTGGTTGGATTCTCGGATGCTGATTATGCTGGTGACAAAGTTGATCGCAAGTCTACATCAGGCACATGTCACTTTCTGGGACGATCACTTGTATGTTGGTCTTCAAAGAAGCAGAACTGTGTATCTCTCTCCACTGCTGAATCCGAATACATTGCTGCTGGATCTTGCTGCGCTCAGCTTCTGTGGATGAAGAAAACACTCAAGGACTATGGCATTCATCTGAAGCAAGTGCCACTCTACTGCGACAATGAAAGCGCCATCAAGATTGCCAACAACCCAGTTCAGCACTCAAAGACAAAGCACATTGAAATTCGTCATCACTTTCTCAGAGATCACGTTGTGAAGGAAGATATTGATATCATACACGTCAACACTGAAGAGCAATTGGCAGATATCTTCACCAAGCCCTTGGATGAGAAGAGATTTTGCAAGTTACGGTGTGAGCTAAATATCCTGGAATCCTCAAATGTCCTGTGATCAGGCACACATCCTAACCATTATGCATATTGATGACTTAGATGTGCAACACACGAAGTAAAGTATATCTTCAATCAATGAAGACATACATTCTAAGTGTGAATACATTAATGTGGAATTTGACTTCGGAGCGCCACGATAATTGTGCGCCGTGTCTGGGTCTAATACTTCCTATACGGTGGGTAACGCCACCACCAAATGTTCTATTTTGAAGTGTTTCACTCATGGCGTTACCTCGCTATGTCTTCACATTTGATTTGGCTTCAATATCAACATATCTTCATGATTATCTTCACTATGTTGATTATATAGATATATATATATACTAGTGTTCTGTCCTCTACAGCATTCACTTATAGCTATGTCTTCTTGTTGAATCTTTTGAAGTAAGTGAATGTGATCGGACCCTAACCTCTCTATGCTTTCTATCTCAAATTCTATCTCTCCAAATCATATGCATTCTATTGAAACTGTCGAATGTCTTCTCTGCGTCCTTGTCAGCAGAAGATACAGAGACAACCATTAAGTCAGTTTTCAATGCTCATTCCTCCACATGAAACCCGGAGAAGTAGGAACGACCACCCGACCATCAAGGCGTGCGTGGGACGTGGAACAAACCCCAAAATTCCGCATAATGGCCACGTGTTCCTCAGATGCGAATCGCCTGGGGCACCTGTGTAATAACGCAGTGCAGCCCCTATACCTATAAATACACACTTCACAGCGGTCATTATCTCTTCTTCCACTCTCGCACAAACCCTAGCGCCACCGCTAGCCCTCGACGACACCGGCGACGAAGCGCTTTGCTGCCGCAACCTCTCCGACGCCGTCTTCACGCCGACCGCGGATATCGTCCTCTCCGCCGTCGCCGTAGGTGTCCTCCGTCGTCAAGTTAGGGCACGGAAGATCGAACTGCTCGGCCTCATCTTCCACTCCATCTAGCAGTTCTTAGTGTGGTAAATAAAACTTCCTTTTTACAACACCATTGATCCTATGGATTTGTCACTTTCTACCACAAGCAGTTTCTATTCACACAAGTTAGATCTCTTTCATACTACATCTCATAACATGCCTAGTATATTCACTTGTGCTTCACAAAGTAGTTAGATTCCTCACTTGTACTGATCTGTGGATTCATACAAATCTGGAACCAACTCCTTATCTATGAGTGAATGTCTTCGCACGATGAGGTCAATGTCTTCTAAACTGATTTATCTTCAAAATCTTCTGAGAATGCATATGACCTCTTCCCCTTCCCTCGCACCTTAATGCTGTCACAGGTACATGTCCGTGGGAGAATCCTTTGGTTCTCATAGTCTGCATTCATTTGCAGAATTCTTACAGCATCACATAAATTCTCCCGAAGCCAGTTCCTGTTGGTCCAGCAAGCGAAAACCATTGAAGCCTTTGAACGTGTTGAAGCCTTTCAAGTTAAAGTTTATGGCTTCAGAGAAATCAGCAAGGAAGGGTGGCAGAAAGCGTCATGGAGAAACATCTAGAGATCTGCCAAATGACCTCTCAGAACTGTACAAGACAGATCCTGAAAAGGATTACAATTAGCGCAAGATCCGAATCCAATGGATTCGAAGATATTGGGCAGAACAATGGTTCAAATACCGATTTGTAACCCATGAATATGCTGAGAAAAACGCCATCAAGAGACCGTGGGGAGACATCCTATACAAGAATCTTCTACCCAGGTCCAGAGATGAAGCCATTGAACAAGGCTTCTATCCATGCATGGTCCGTGGGCCACAGCCTGCTGATGCACACCCATCGTCACTAATATGGTGTCGTGACGACAATCTGTTCAAGTGCAACTTCCAGTTTGCCCAAAACTCAGCGAAGCAGAACAAGAAGACTTTGGGGTTAGACTTCAACCCTGGTCCCTCAGCACCAAGGGCAGATGGCACACGAGATGCAGAACCCAATGTCATCGGTCCTTTCTACAACCTTGAAGGCCTCATCACCCATATCTTGGTTCAAGGGACTATAGTGAATGAGCCTGCAGCTGACGCTGAATCAGATGAAGCGCCTGCAGTGCCGAAGCCAAAGCAGTTGAAGAAGCCTAAAGCTTTAAAGCTTGCCCCTTCACCAAAAATAGCACGGGCGAAGCCACTGGCAACTGCACCTCCTGAAGACAGTGTGCAGTCCGAAGATTTATCTCGCATCTCCAAGCCCCAGAAGCTCAAGATGCCTCTGCCACACACAGGCCAAGAGCTAACAGCTACTGCCATTCTGCGCAATGATGACATTGATCTGTCAAGTGATGAAGATCTTGCGGATGACGCTCTTAAGCAACTCATCAAGAGCAAAGAAGAAGCAGAAATCTTCAATGATCTGCCTCTCTTTGATGTGACAATCATCCACAACTTCATTGATGAGTGGTTTGACACGCCCAACATCAGCTTCGAAGATCTGCAGCTACCCATTGGCCTTAGTGTCGCCTTCCAAGGCGCCATTGCTTCAGAGCTAGCTGTCGCCCAGCGCATTGTTGAACTGAAGCAAAAGATTGACTATGAAAAGGCTCAGTTCAAGAAGCATATGGCCAAGCTCGGCGTGCAAGAAGTGAAGAACTTCAAGAGTATGATGCACGAGCTCAAGGAAGCCTTTGTAAAGAAACGCGCAGAAGCTCAGGGTTCGCATGAGCGCATGAAGGTTCTGGCTGACAGATGTGTGCAAGCTTACAATGAGGCTGAGAAGCGCAAGGCCCTTGGGCGTCCTGGCATCGACCCCAGGATGGCCGCAAAGAAGAAGAAGAAGCCTGCTACGGCTGAACCCGATGCACCAAGGTAGGAAGCAGTTCCGATTGTCTTCCCAACTAGAAGGACTGGCTCGAAGCCAAAAAGCCGGTCAACCGCTTCAGACCTCAAGAATACAAGGACTGCTGAGGCTGAAGCCAAGAAAAGGAAACATCCTGAAGCCTCTCCTACTGCCCCCTCCAAGAAGAAGAGGAAGACCAAGAAAGATCGGGCTGCTCCCACAGAGCCTTTGATAGTTGAACCTATTTCTATGGTCTATCCTGAAGCTGAACGCCAACTGAAAATCCATGAGCCTGCTTCCACAGAGGCTCATGAAGCTGAAGACTTTCCAGCAGCTGATCCCATCGCTGCTGAAGACATTGGTCACCATGACCATGTAGGAGATGGTGCAGTCCTTCCTCAGAACAGCGAACTCATCGGCATTGGTCATCCACTGACGCCAATTGCATAGGATGCTTCATGGGCGGATCGCCCACAAGAGGAATAAGACTATGAGGCCCAGCCCACTCCAACTCCACAGGCGTCGCCCACGTTGCGCAGGCTTCGCAAAGGTCCAAGGCCTCAAGTCTCTACTGAAGACAATCCGGCTGCATCAGCCGCGGAAGAAGAAGTCCCACAAGTTGCCACTCCCCTGTCCCACCAAGAAGCAGTTCTCAAGGAGAATGTGCTTGTGACCGACCCTCCAGCTCGTCAAGTGGAGGATGAAAATCTTGAGGCTGCCACAACCACCAATGAAGCTAATGTGGAGCCCTCCCCAACAAAAGCATCAGGAGACAGTGAAGCCACTAATCCCGCCACTTCTGTTCCTGAGTCTGCTGCCGGTCCCCAGTTCGACTATCATGTTGAGCATAGGCCTCAAGTACAGAAGCCAATCCCAAGATTGCCAAGGTTCCCAGGTCCTGCATCAGCACCTGGCTCCTTCAATATCAATGGCTTCAGAGCAGACAACACATTCTTCGATAGCTCCAGGAACCCCTACTCAAAGGAAAGGATATCATCTGATCGGTTCTGGAGCTATCCGTAGCAAAGCTATTACTCATGCATTCTTTACAACCAAGGTTGCATCTTCCCACACAAGCGCCTTGACATTGAAGCTATAGCTGGTCTGCCCTGTCTGGAAGAAGCTTTGGATTGCTTCAAGGAAGTTGGACTGCTGCCGTTCGTTACTGACCAAGAGCATTGGAATGAAGAGTTGCTGCTCCAATTCTATGCCACACTTCACATCCGTGGGTATAGCAGAGATCCGAAGACTTGGGTCCTGGAGTGGATGACTGGAAACGTTCATCACGAAGCCAAAGCCTTTGACATCATTGAGCTCACTGGCTTGCCCACTCCTGGCGATCTCTACGAGCATGGCTGTCAGCTGCATGGTGAAGCTATTGAGAGCATCTTTTAGAAGCCTGAACCTGATATGAGTCAGATGCTCAGCATGATGAAGCCATTACCCCAAGATGTTGCTTATCCCACAGAGTTCTTCGTTGAAGACCTCGAGTATCTGCCAAGAACCATTTATCACATCATCAGGCGAACTCTTTGGCCCATCAAAGGGCACTCTCCAAATGCCAAGCTTGAGGGTGCAATGAAGACTTTGGTCTTCTATATACTTCATGGAAAATGCTTCAATGCTTAGGACTTCTTCATTCGCCAACTTGCTACATCAGGCTCTGATCTGTTTGGCTTGAAGTTCTACGCCCCATGGGTAATGCGGCTAATCAAACTTCACTCCGATATCTCATATCAGCCATCTGCTCGTAATCATCGGATTTTTCTGCCTGATGTGGATATCTCTATTGAAGCCATCTATCCTGAGCCTGCCAAGGAACCTCTAAGTCTTCAGAATGCATAGCATCAGAGTTTCTCTTAGAACATTGAAGGAGTTGAAGCAGTCACTCGGGTGTATCCTTTGGCTGGCACTACACATGCACCACACCCTGCTTCCACTGAAGCCACTGATAGTACAACTGCTCCAAGACCCAAGAAGCGCACTCGTGTTCTCAACGACCGAGAGCTTCTTGTGGCTCTTCATCAGAAACAGGATAGGCATCATGACTGGTTGAAGCGTCAGATGAAAAGCCTCTTGGTGGATGTTAATTGCATTCACAATCTTGCCACCAAGAATGCTTTCGTTGCCCATGAAACCTGTCGCCGCACATGGAAAGGGCTAACGATGATGTGTTCTGAAGATGATCTTCAAGAGGATGGCTTCACTGAGCGATTCAAGTTTGACTCCACACCTCCTCGAAGGGCTGTGTTGTTAGGAACTCCATCCCTTGAAGACTCTGAGTTCTCTTCCTCTGCTGCAACTGTGACTGCCAGAGTTATCGAGGATGAAGACGATGCTACTTCACCGCACCTCCTTCAGCACGCTTCAACTCTGCCCCAAGCTCTTCAGCACCGCCAAACACCACCAATGACCCTGCTACTTCACCTACTCCGCATGGGAACGAGTAGATGCTCTATGTCTTCAAACCTTTTTGGTCCTTACTGACAAAAGGGGGAGAAGCATATGAGGTTGATAGTCTTCAAGCGGGTTCATATGGGCGGGTGCTTTATATTTTGCTTCGTGCTTACAACTCTCGTTTTGCTACATTTGGTTCTTTGAGTTGTAACACTTAAACTCGATGGTCGTCTGCTACTTATCTGCCACCTTGTTTTGAGATGATAAATTCCGCATGTGCGACGATAAATTCCGCACTTAGATCATTCTGCAGACGTCCATTTTCCATTATGCATGTCATTATCTTCATATACTTTCACATGCATAGTGGATTGTCGTCATAAGTTGAAGTGGATCTCCACAAGTACAACCTGCCATGTGCATTTACATTCCAAAAGCAAACTACTTATATGCACATCTTCAGGGGGAGCCCTTGCAACTTATGAAGACAATTCCTTATCCTTTACAATTTCACAGATTATATTCCCCGTTGAAAACTTCAACTAGTTTGTCATCAATCACCAAAAAGGGGGAGATTGTAAGTGCATCTAGTGCCACCCCTAGTTGGTTTTGGAGTATTGATGACAAACCTAGTTGAGGGACTAATGTGTTTGTGAGAATTGCAGGATAACACAGGTAGAAGTCCCTCATTGATTCGGTTTTCCTACCAGAGATGACCCCTAAAAATGTATGAAGACATTGAAGTCAAAGGTGGTATATGAAGATATTCACATTGAAGACTATGACAAGAGAAGACACCACATGAAGCCTATGGAGCTCGAAGACTTAGATCTTTCGTAGTTCTTTTTCTTTTGTGTTGAGTCATAGGAACCACCGTACTGTTAAGTGGGGTCCAAGAGAACCAGTCAGAATGAATGAAGTGATGCCTAACCAAAACCTATGTCTTCGAGTGAAGACTATGAGAGCGAATCTTGTCCAGAGTCGGACAAGTCAGCTTTGCTTGTAGCCCAAGTAAAGTTGCCGTGTGAGTTTGAAATCTGACCGTTGGAACACGTGTCAGTTCCTTAGTGACCCAGGGTCATTTCGGACAAATCGGGTCGGGTTGCCTAGTGGCTATAAATAGCCCACCCCTACAACCATAAACGGTGGGCTGCTCAGATTCAGAGTACGGCTTTTGTCGTTTGAGAGCAACTCACCTCGAAGCCTTTGAGAGAGAATTCCTTGCGAGGATAAAGCCCTAAACACCCAGAGCCAAAGAGAATTAGGCATCACTTAAGTCTTCTTGTCTGTGTGATCTGAAGACTTATTACACATGAGGACTGTGCATCCTCCAGCCGGTTAGGCGTCGCGTTCGAGCATCCAAGAGACATTGTGGATTGCCGGTGAACGAAGTCTGTGAAGGTTTGGGAGTCTACCTTGAAGACTTACCAGAGTGATTGGGCGAGGTCTGTGTGACCTTAGCTCAAGGGGAATACGGTGAGGACTGGGTGTCCTGAGCTGCGAGTTCAGGACTGGGTGTCCGGGACTGTGTGTCCTAAGGTTTAAATACCTAGCCGCCCTAACCAGACGTACAGTTGTCACAGCAACTGGAACTGGTCCAACAAATCATTGTCTTCAACGAGTCACTGGTTTCATCTTCCCTTCCCTTTACTTACTATTACTCCTTGTGAAGTCATTGTATGTTTGCACTATCTTTTGTCTTCACTGAGTGACTGCGTGTTCTGTGTGGCTTCACAATATCTTCCTACCTGATCCTTACTACATTGCTGCTATTAGTCATTGTGCTTTCACTCTATTGAATACTTGACTATGGCTTGCCTAGTGTAGTCTACCTTCCGCTGCAGGGTATTAGGTTTATTTCTATCGTTTGTCTTCATAACTCCCACGTTTTGAAGACTTTCATAAAAATCGCCTATTCACCCCCCCCCCTCTAGTCGATATAACGCACTTTCATAAGTCTTCAAGGTAGACTCCCAAACCTTCATAGACTTCGTTCACCGGCAATCCACAATGTCTCTTGGATGCTCAGAACGCGACGCCTAACCGGCTGGAGGATGCACAGTCCTCAAGTGTAATAAGTCTTTAGATCACACAGACAAGAAGACTTAAGTGATGCCTAATTCTCTTTGGCTCTGGGTGGTTAGGGCTTTATCCTCGCAAGGAATTCTCTCTCAAAGGCTTCGAGGTGGGTTGCTCTCAAACGACAAAAGCCGTACTCTTAATCTGAGCAGCCAACCATTTATGGTTGTAGGGGGTGGGCTATTTATAGCCACTTCGCAACCCAACCTGATTTGTCCGAAATGACCCTGGGTCACTAAGGAACTGACACGTGTTCCAAGGGTCAGATTTCAAACTCACACGACAACTTTACTTGGGCTGCAAGCAAAGCTAACTTGTCCGACTCTGGACAAGATTCGCTCTCATAGTCTTCACTCGAAGACATAGGTTTTGGTTAGGCATCACTTCAGTCATTCTGACTGGTTCTCTTGGACCCCACTTAACAGTACGGTGGTTCCTATGACTCAACACAGAAGAAAGAGAACTACGAAAGATCTAAGTCTTCGAGCTCCATAGGCTTCATGTGGTGTCTTCTCTTGTCATAGTCTTCAATGTGAATATATCTTCATATACCACCTTTGACTTCAATGTCTTCATACATTTTTAGGGGTCATCTCTGGTAGGAAAACCGAATCAATGAGGGACTTCTACCTGTGTTATCCTGCAATTCTCACAAACACATTAGTCCCTCAACTAGGTTTGTCGTCAATACTCCAAAACCAACTAGGGGTGGCACTAGATGCACTTACAATCTCCCCCTTTTTGGTGATTGATGACAAACTAGTTGAAGTTTTCAACGGGGAATATAATCTGTGAAATTTTAAAGGATAAGGAATTGTCTTCATAAGTTGCAAGGGCTCCCCCTGAAGATGTGCATATAAGTAATTTTCTTTTGGAATGCAAATGCACATGGCAGGTTGTACTTGTGGAGATCCACTTCAACTTATGATGACAATCCACTATGCATGTGAAAGTATATGAAGATAATGACATGCATAATGGAAAATGGACGTCTGCAGAATGATCTAAGTGCGGAATTTATCGTCGCACATGCGGAATTTATCATCGCAACACAAGGTGGCAGATAAGTAGCAGACGACCATCGAGTTTAAGTGTTACAACTCAAAGAACCAAATGTAGCAAAACGAGAGTTGTAAGCACGAAGCAAAATATAAAGCACCCGCCCATATGGACCCGCTTGAAGACTATCAACCTCATATGCTTCTCCCCTTTTTGTCAGTAAGGACCAACAAGGTTCGAAGACATAGAACATCTACTCGTTCCCATGAAGAGTAGGTGATGCAGCAGGGTCGTCGGTGGTGTTTGGCGGTGCAGAAGAGCTTGGAGCAGTGTCGAAGCGTGCTGAAGGAGGTGGCGGTGAAGTAGCATCGTCTTCATCCTCGATCACTCTGGCAGTCACAGTTGCAGCAGAGGAAGAGAACTCAGAGTCTTCAAGGGATGGAGTTCGTCGCAGCACTGCCCTTCGAGGAGGTGTGCAGTCAAACTTGAATTGCTCAGTGAAGCCATCCTCTTGAAGATCATCTTCAGAACACATCAGCGTTAGCCCTTTCCATGTGCGGCGAGAGGTTTCATGGGCAACAAAAGCATTCTTGGTGGCAAGATTGCGAATGTGATTAACATCCACCAAGAGGCTTTGCATCTGACGCTTCAGCCAGTCATGATGCCTATCCTATTTCTGATGAAGAGCCACAAGAAGCTCTCGGTCGTTGAGAACACGAGTGCGCTTCTTGGGTCGTGGAGCAGTTGTACTACCAGTGGCTTCAGTGAGAGCAGGATGCGGTGCACGTGTAGTGCCAGCCAAAGGATACAGACGAGCGACTGCTTCAACTCCTTCAATGTTCTGAAAAACTCTGATGCAGCGCATTCTGAAGACTTAGGGGTTCCTTGGCAGGCTCAGGATAGATGGTTTCAATCGACATATCCACATCAGGCAGAAAAATCCGATGATTGCGAGCAGATGGCTAATATGAGTTAGTGGAGTGAAGTTTGATCAGCCACATGACCCATGGGGCATAGAACTTCAAGCCAAACAGATCAGAGCCTGATGCAGCAAGTTGGCGAATGAAGAAGTCCTGTGCATTGAAGCATTTTCCATGAAGAATATAGAAGACCAAAGTCTTCATTGCACCTTTAAGCTTGGCATGTGGAGAGTGCCCTTTGATGGGCCAGAGAGTTCGCCTTATGATGTGATAAATGGTGGTTGGCAGATACTCAAGGTCTTCAACGAAGAACTCCGTGGGATAAGCAGCATCTTGGGGCAATGGCTTCATCATACTGAGCATCGGACTCATATTAGGTTCAGTCTTCTGAAAGATGCTCTCAATAGCTTTAGTATGAAGCTGACAGCCATGCTCGTAGAGATCGCCAGGAGTGGGCAAACCAGTGAGCTCAATGATGTCAAAGGCTTTGGCTTCGTGATGAACATTTCCTGTCATCCACTCCAGGACCCAAGTCTTCGGATCTCTGCTATACCGCGGATGTGAAGTGTGGCATAGAATTGGAGCAGCAACTCTTCATTCCAATGCTCTTGGTCAATGACGAACGGCAGCAGTCCAACCTCTTTGAAGCATTCCAGAGCTTCTTCCAGACAGGGCAGACCAGCTATTGCTTCAATGTCAAGGCGCTTGTGTGGGAAGATGCGACCTTAGTTGTAAAGAATGCATGAGTAATAGCTTCGCTGCGGATAACTCCAGAACCGATCAGATGATATTCTTTCCCTGGAGTAGGGGTTCCTGGAGCTGTTGAAGAATGTGTTGTCTGCTCTGAAGCCATTGATATTGAAGGAGCCAGGTGCTGATGCAGGACCTGAGAACCTGGGCAATCTTGGGATTGGCTTCTGTACCTGAGGCCTGTGCTCAACATGATAGTCGAACTGGGGACCGGCAGCAGGTGCAGGAACAGAAGCAGTGGGATCAGTGGCTTCGCTGACTTCTGATGCTTTTGTTGGGGAGGGCTCCACATTAGCTTCAGCCATGACAGCGTCAGTGGCTTCATTGGTGGTGGTGGTGGTAGCCTCAAGATTTTCAGCCTCCACTTGACGAGCTGGAGGGTCAGTCACAATCAAGTTCTCCTCGAGAACTGCTTCTTGGTGGGACAGGGGAGTGGCAACTTGTGGGACTTCTTCTTCCGCGGCTGATGCAGCCGGATTGTCTTCAGCAGAGACTTGAGGCCTTGGACCTTTGCGAAGCCTGCGCAATGCAGGCGACGCCTGTGTAGTTGGAGTTGGCTGGGCCTCAAAGTCTTCTTCCTCTTGTGGGCGATCAGCCCATGAAGCATCCTGAGCGATTGGCGTCAGAGGACGACCAATGCTGATGAGTTTGCTGTTCTCGAGCTGAGGAAGGACTGCACCATCTTCTACATGGTCATGTTGACCAATGTCTTCAGCAGCGATGGGATCAGCTGCTGGAAAGTCTTCAGCTTCATGAGCCTCTGTGAAAGCAGGCTCATGGATTGTCAGTTGGCATTCAGCGTCGGGATGAACCATGGAAATGGGTTCAACTATCAAAGGCTCTGTGGGAGCAGCCCGATCTTTCTTGGTCTTCCTCGTCTTCTTGGATTACAAATCGGTATTTGAACCATTGTTCTGCCCAATATCTTCGAATCCATTGGATTCAGATCTTGCGCTAATTGTAATCCTTTTCAGGATCTGTCTTGTACAGTTCTGAGAGGTCATTTGGCAGATCTCTAGATGTTTCTCCATGACGCTTTCTGCCACCCTTCCTTGCTGATTTCTCTGAAGCCATAAACTTTAACTTGAAAGGCTTCAACACGTTCAAAGGCTTCAATGGTTTTCGCTTGCTGGACCAACAGGAACTGGCTTCGGGAGAATTTATGTGATGCTGTAAGAATTCTGCAAATGAATGCAGACTATGAGAACCAAAGGATTCTCCCACGGACATGTACCTGTGACAGCATTAAGGTGCGAGGGAAGGGGAAGAGGTCATATGCATTCTCAGAAGATTTTGAAGATAAATCAGTTTAGAAGACATTGACCTCATCGTGCGAAGACATTCACTCATAGATAAGGAGTTGGTTCCAGATTTGTACGAATCCAGAGATCAGTACAAGTGAGGAATCTAACTACTTTGTGAAGCATAAGTGAATATACTAGGCATGTTATGAGATGCAGTATGAGAGAGATCTAACTTGTGTGAATAGAAACTGCTTGTGGTAGAAAGTGACAAAGCCATAGGATCATCGGTGCCGTAAAAAGGAAGTTTTATTTACCACACTAAGAACTGCTAGACGGAGTGGAAGATGAGGCCGAGCAGTTCGATCTTCCGTGCCCTAACTTGGCGACGGAGGACACCTACGGCGACAGCGGAGAGGACGATGTCCGCGGTCGGCGTGAAGACGGCATCGGAGAGGTTGCGGCAGCGAAGCGCTTCGTCGCCGGCGTCGTTGAGGGCTAGCGGTGGCGCTAGGGTTCGTGCGAGAGTGGAAGAAGAGATAATGACCGCCGTGAAGTGTGTATTTATAGGTACAGGGGCGGCACTACGTTATTACACAGGTGCCCCTGGCAATTCGCATCTGAGGAACACGTGGCCATTATGCAGAATTTTGGGATTTGTTCCACGTCCCACGCACGCCTGGATTGTTGGGTGGTCGTTCCTACTTCTCCGGGTTTCATGTGGAGGAATGAGCATTGAAAATGGACTTAATGGTTGTCTCTGTATCTTCTGCTGACAAGGACGCAGGGAAGACATTCGACAGTTTCAATAGAATGCATATGATTTGGAGAGATAGAATTTGAGATAGAAAGCATAGAGAGATTAGGGTCCGATCACATTCACTTAGTTCAAAAGATTCAACAAGAAGACATAGCTATAAGTGAATGCTGTAGAGGACAGAACACTAGTATATATATATATATAATCAACATAGTGAAGATAATCATGAAGACATGTTGAGATTGAAGCCAAAACAAATGTGAAGACATAGCGAGGTAACGCCATGAGTGAAACACTTCAAAATAGAACATTTGGTGGTGGCGTTACCCACCGTATAGGAAGTATTAGACCCAGACACGGCGCACAATTATCGTGGCGCTCCGAAGTCAAATTCCACATTGATGTATTCACACTTAGAATGTATGTCTTCATTGATTGAAGATATACTTTACTTCGTGTGTTGCACATCTAAGTCATCAATATGCATAAGGGTTAGGATGTGTGCCTGATCACAGGACATTTGAGGATTCAGGATATTTAGCTCACACCGTAACTTGCAAAATCTCTTCTCATCCAAGGGCTTGGTGAAGATATCTGCCAATTGCTCTTCAGTGTTGACGTGTATGATATCAATATCTTCCTTCACAACATGATCTCTGAGAAAGTGATGACGAATTTCAATGTGCTTTGTCTTCGAGTGCTAAACTGGGTTGTTGGCAATCTTGATGGCGCTTTCGTTGTCGCAGTAGAGTGGCACTTGCTTCAGATGAATTCCATAGTCTTTGAGCGTTTGCCTCATCCACAGAAGCTGAGTGCAGCAAGATCCAGCAGCAATGTATTCAGATTCAGAAGTGGAGAGAGATACACAGTTCTGCTTCTTTGAAGACCAACATACAAGTGATCGTCCCAGAAAGTGACATGTGCCTGATGTAGACTTGCGATCAACTTTGTCACTAGCATAATCAGCATCCGATAATCCAACCAGATCAAACTCTAAGCCCTTTGGATACCATAATCCTAGAGTTGGGGTGTGAGCCAAATATCAAAGAATTCGCTTCACAGCTAAGTGATGCGACTCCTTTGGTGCCGCTTGAAATCAAGCACACATGCAAACACTAAGCATAATATCTAGCCTAGATGCACATAGATAAAGTAAAGAACCAATCATGGAGTGGTATACCTTTTTATCAAACTCTTTACCATTGTCGTCGGGACCCAGATGATGTTTGGCTGGCATTGGTGTCGTGAAGCCTTTGCAGTCTTGCATACCAAACTTCTTCAGGCAATCTTTGAGATACTTCTCTTGAGATATGATGATGTCGTTGCGTTGTTGTCGTATTTGAAGACCGAGGAAGAACTTCAGCTCTCCCATCATGGACATCTAATATTGCTCTTGCATCATATATCCAAACTCTTCACTGTACTTCTGATAGGTGCAGCCGAAGATAATGTCATCCACATATATTTGGCACACAAACAGTTCACCATCATATGTCTTCGTGAAGAGAGTAGGGTCTAGGGAACCAGGTATGAAACTTTGCTCTTCAAGAAGTATTTGAGTGTGTCATACCAGGCCCGAGGGGCCTGTTTGAGGCCATACAGTGCCTTGTTGAGCTTGTATACCATGTCAGGATGTTTTGGATCTTCAAAGCCAGGCGGTTGTGCAACATACACTTCTTCTTCAATCTTACCATTGAGAAAAGCACTCTTCACATCCATTTGATATAGAAGTATGTTATGATGATTTGCATAGGCCAGCAGTATGCGTATGGCTTCAAGTCTAGCCACAGGAGCAAATGTTTCATCGAAGTCAATGCCTTCCACTTGAGTATATCCTTGAGCAACGAGACGAGCTTTGTTTCTGACAACTTGACCATGCTCATCTTGCTTGTTGCGGTATATCCATTTGGTGCCTATAATATTGTGCTTCCATGGATCAGGACGCTTAACCAGTTCCCATACATTATTCAGCTCAAACTGTTGAAGCTCTTCTTGCATAGCTTGAATCCATTCAGGTTCCATGAAGGCTTCTTCAACTTTCTTGGGTTCTGTTATTGAGACGAATGCGAAGTGCCCACAGAAATTTGCCAGCTGAGTCGCCCTTGAATGATTAAGCGGACCAGGTGCATTGATGGTATCAATTATTCTCTCAATCTGCACTTCATTGGCAACACGAGGATGTACAGGGCGAAGATTTTACTCTTACTGATCATTGTCATTGTTTGAAGGAATGTCTTCAGGTTGAGCATTGTCTTCATGTTGATCAGGTGCTGAGATGATAAGTTGTTCTTCAGGATGAGCTTCAGAAGGTATAATTTCTCCAGTTCCCATTAGCTTGATTGATTCACTAGATGGAACTTCATCTAGCACATTTGGCAGTTCCTCTCTTTGTGAACCGTTGGTCTCATCGAACCGCACATCCACTGTTTCAACCACTTTGTAATGAAAGAGATTGAAGAGTCTGTAGGAGTGCGAATCCTTTCCATATCCAAGCATAAAACCCTCATGTGCTTTTGGTGCAAACTTTGAGGTGTGATGTGGGTCCTTGATCCAGCACCTGGCGCCAAATACTCTGAAGTAACTGACATTTGGCTTCTTGCCAGTAAGGAGCTCATAAGATGTCTTGTTCAGAAGCTTGTGAAGATAAACACGATTGATTGTATGGCATGCAGTATCAATGGCTCCAGGCCAGAATTTTCTTGGAGTCTTGTATTCATCTAGCATCGTTCTGGCCATCTCAATGAGTGTTCTGTTCTTGCGTTCGACGACCCCATTCTGCTGTGGCGTGTACGGGGCTGAGAATTCATGTGTGATGCCCAAGGTATCAAGATATGTATCAAGGCCAGTGTTCTTGAATTCAGTGCCATTGTCACTTCTGATATGCTTTATCTTGGCGCCATAGTTGTTCATTGCTCGATTGGCGAAGCGTCTGAAGACATCCTGCACTTCAGTCTTGTAAAGGATTATGTGCACCCAAGTATATCTAGAATAATCATCAACAATGACAAAGCCATAGAGACAAGTAGTAGTAGTAAGAGTTGAGTAATGAGTGGGACCGAAAAGATCCATGTGAAGCAGTTCGAAGGGTCGAGTAGTGGTCATGATTGTCTTCGAGGGATGTTTGGCCCTCGTCATCTTTCCTGCCTCACAGGCACCGCATAAGTGATCTTTCTTGAACTTGACGCCCTCGATGCCTATGACATGCTTCTTCTTTGCTAGGGTGTGGAGGTTCCTCATGCCAGCATGCCCAAGCCTCCGATGCTAGAGCCAGCATTCTGAAGCTTTTGCTAGAAGACATACGGCAAGCTGTGGTCCTGCTGAGAAATCTACCACGTACAAATCATCTTTTCGATACCCTTCAAATACTAGAGACTTGTTAGATTCATTTAGAACAAGGCAACGATATTTTCCAAATATTACGATCATGTTTAAATCGCAAAGCATTGAGACAGACATTAAGTTGAAGCCAAGGGATTCAACAAGCATGACTTTATCCATGTGTTGATCCCTTGAGATTGCAACTCTACCTAGACCCAATACCTTACTTTTACCAGTGTCAGCAAATGTGATGTGGCTCTTGTCAGATGGACATAAGGTTGAGTCCATAAGAAGGCTTCTTTTGCCAGTCATGTGATTTGTACACCCACTATCAATAATCCATTCTGAAGACGCTGGTGTCGTACCCTACAGTGCAGTTAGGGGGATAGGCTTCACCAAGAGCATTGTGAAGCAAAAACATTTGACGAACCAGTGGGTTATGAAAGCTTAGACCCAGATTAGGACTAATAGGGAGAGTAGCAAGCGATTCAGGAACGAAGTACATAGTAAGACCATTCGGGCATTTGATCTTGCGCCCTACAAGATGTTTAAGGTCCCCAGCAATAGCGTCAGACGATTTTGGTTTTCTGCTGGAGACCTTTCCCTACAAAAGAGAGTTAAGCTTTCTTAGCCACCCACATCTTCAAGGGTGGCTTAGAAGCAATAAGTCTTAAGTGCAGCATCTGAGAACTTTGGCTTTGGAGCCCTAGCAAACAGTCTTGCAGGCGGACAATAGTACTCATAAGAATAAGCAGAATAGTTCTTGGTCTTATGAACATGGTGGTTTGATAAACCGCTCTCATAGTCATATGCCTGAGTATGGTTTCCCTGCAAAACATTTGCGTTTGTGCGACTCAGGTGAGTCCTCTGTCTGTATAAAGCCTTTGGACCGTATGAAGCCTTTGGTCTGAGGTTTGTCTTCTTCACGTGAGGTGTCATGATGACATTCACAGGAAGATCCTCCAGACACCTTTTCGGAACCCAGATCTTCTTCATAGGCGGTCCATTCCTATAGTTAGTACCAATGTACCTGGCAAACACTTCACCATTCTGATTCTTAAACAGTTTATAGTTTGCATCAAGGGATTCATCAATGATAATGGGGTTAGCACAAGTGAAGCCAGATAGATTGGATGGATCTGCTGAAGGTTCCTTTGCAGCAACCCACGTGGTTTTGGGGTACTGCTCAGGTTTCCAGTGAGAGCCATCAGCATTCATTTTCCTTACGAACCCAACACCCTCTTTCCTCGGGTTTCGGTTCAGAATCTGCTTTTTGAGGACATCACATAGTGTCTGATGCCCTTTAAGACTTTTGTACAACCCTGTTTCAAGCAATGTCTTCAACCTAGCATTCTCATCAGCAATAGCAGTGGTATCCTCAGCAGAGGGGTTAGTTACCACATCAACAGTTGAAGATATTGCAATAGTAGTAGCAGTAGAACATTCAGCAACAGAAATAGCATTATCACGCTCAATGCATGTAAGACATGGTGGTTCAAATCCTTCCTGAGCGGAACTGATCTGTTTGGCGCGAAGTGACTCGTTTTCCTTTTGAAGATCTTCATGAGCTGCTCTCAATTTCTCAAGATCTTGCTTCCTTTGAAGATAATCATAGGAAAGCTTTTCATGAGTTGTTGAGAGAGTTTCATGACGACTTTCAAGTTCCTCATACTTAACGTGAAGATTTTTTATGTCTTCAATTAAGGATTCAGATCGAGTCATTTCAGCACCTAACAGATCATCGCTTCTGTCTAACAGTTTTTGAATATGTTCCATAGCTTTCTGTTGTTCAGTTGCAATTTTAGCAAGTGTTTTGTAGCTGGGTTTTGAACCACAATCAGAGTCATCGTCACTAGATGTTTGATAGTGAGTAGTGCGTGTGTTTACCTTGGCACCGCGTGCCATGAAGCAGTAGGTAGAAGTGGAGTAGTCCTTGTCATTTGCATCGGTGTCGGTGATGAAGTCATTGTCTTTAGTGTTGAAGATGGACTTGGCAACGTATGCTGTAGCCAGACTTGCGACGCCTGAATCGGACTCCTCCTCAGACTCCACCTCCGCCTCCTCAGAAGCGGACTCCTCCTCTGAATCCATTTCCTTGCCAACAAACGCACGTGCCTTGCCAGATGAGCTCTTCTTGTCTGATGAAGACTTTGAGGAAGACTTGGAAGAAGACTTTGAGTATTTCTTCTTCTTCTTGTCGTCAAAGTCATATTCCTTGCTCTTCTTCTTCTTTTCGTTCTCATTGTCCCACTGTGGACACTCAGAGATGAAGTGGCCAGGTTTCTTGCACTTGTGACATGTTTTCTTCTTGTAGTCATGAGCAGAAGCTTCATCATTCCTTGAGCTTGATCGGGAAGACTTTCTGAAGCCTTTCTTCTTGGTGAATTTTTGGAACTTCTTGACAAGCATAGCAAGTTCCCTTCCAATGTCTTCAGGATCATCAGAATTTCTGTCAGATTCTTCTTCAGATGAGGAGACAACTTTTTCCTTCAAGGCACGAGTTCGCCCATAGTTTGGACCGTAGATATCTCTTTTCTCAGAAAGCTGAAACTCATGTGTGTTGAGCCTCTCAAGTATGTCAGACGGCTCGAGTGTCTTGAAATTAGGACGTTCTTGAATCATCAGGGCTAGGGTGTCAAACGAACTGTCAAGTGATCTCAGTAGTGTCTTGACGACTTCATGCTTGGTGATCTCAGTAGCGCCGAGGGCTTGAAACTCATTTGTGATGTCAGTGAGTCGGTCAAATGTGAGCTGGACATTCTCATCGTCATTTCGCTTGAAGCGGTTGAAGAGGTTGCGAAGGACACTGATTCTCTGATCTCTCTGGGTTGAGACACCCTCATTGACCTTGGATAGCCAGTCCCAGACTAGCTTAGATGTTTCCAAAGCACTCACACGGCCATACTGTCCTTTAGTCAGATGACCACAGATGATATTCTTGGCAGTAGAGTCCAGTTGAACGAACTTCTTGACATCAGCAGCAGTGACACCTTCTCCAGCCTTGGGAACGTCGTTCTTGACGACATACCATAGGTCGACGTCAATGGCTTCAAGATGCATGCGCATCTTATTCTTCCAGTAGGGATATTCAGTTCCATCGAAGACGGGGCACGCAGCGGAGACTTTAATTATCCCTGCAGTTGACATAGCTAAAACTCCAGGTGGTTAAACCGAATCACACAGAACAAGGGAGCACCTTGCTCTGATACCAATTGAAAGTGCGTTATACCGACTAGAGGGGGGGTGAATAGGCGATTTTTATGAAAGTCTTCAAAACGTGGAAGTTATGAAGACAAACGATAGAAATAAACCTATTACCCTGCAGCGGAAGGTAGACTACACTAGGCAAGCCATAGTCAAGTATTCAATAGAGTTAAAGCACAATGACTAATAGCAGCAATGTAGTAAGGATCAGGTAGGAAGATATTGTGAAGCCACACAGAACACGCAGTCACTCAGTGAAGACAAAAGATAGTGCGAACATACAATGACTTCACAAGGAGTAACATTAAGTAAAGGGAAGGGAAGATGAAACCAGTGACTCGCTGAAGACAATGATTTGTTGGACCAGTTCCAGTTGCTGTGACAACTGTACGTCTGGTTAGGGTGGCTAGGTATTTAAACCTTAGGACACACAGTCCCGGACACCCAGTCCTGAACACGCAGCTCAGGACACCCAGTCCTCACCGTATTCCCCTTGAGCTAAGGTCACACAGACCTCGCCCAATCACTCTGGTAAGTCTTCAAGGTAGACTCCCAAACCTTCACAGACTTCGTTCACCGGCAATCCACAATATCTCTTGGATGCTCAGAACGCGATGCCTAACCGGCTGGAGGATGCACAGTCCTCAAGTGTAATAAGTCTTTAGATCACACAGACAAGAAGACTTAAGTGATGCCTAATTCTCTTTGGCTCTGGGTGGTTAGGGCTTTATCCTCGTAAGGAATTCTCTCTCAAAGGCTTCGAGGTGGGTTGCTCTCAAACGACAAAAGCCGTACTCTTAATCTGAGCAGCCAACCGTTTATGGTTGTAGGGGGTGGGCTATTTATAGCCACTTGGCAACCCGACCTGATTTTTTCGAAATGACCCTGGGTCACTAAGGAACTGACACGTGTTCGAACGGTCAGATTTCAAACTCACACGGCAACTTTACTTGGGCTGCAAGCAAAGCTGACTTGTCCGACTCTGGACAAGATTCGCTCTCATAGTCTTCACTCGAAGACATAGGTTTTGGTTAGGCATCACTTCAGTCATTCTGACTGGTTCTCTTGGACCCCACTTAACAGTACGGTGGTTCCTATGACTCAACACAGAAGAAAGAGAACTACGAAAGATCTAAGTCTTCGAGCTCCATAGGCTTCATGTGGTGTCTTCTCTTGTCATAGTCTTCAATGTGAATATATCTTCATATACCACCTTTGACTTCAATGTCTTCATACATTTTTAGGGGTCATCTCTGGTAGGAAAACCGAATGTATGAGGGACTTCTACCTGTGTTATCCTGCAATTCTCACAAACACATTAGTCCCTCAACTAGTTTTGTCGTCAATACTCCAAAACCAACTAGGGGTGGCACTAGATGCACTTACACGCTCCATGATTGGTTCTTTACTTTATCTATGTGCATCTAGGCCAGATATTATGCTTAGTGTTTGCATGTGTGCTCGATTCCAAGCGGCACCAAAGGAGTCGCATCACTTAGCTGTGAAGCGAATTCTTCGATATTTGGCTCACACCCCAACTCTAGGATTATGGTATCCAAAGGGCTCAGAGTTTGATCTGGTTGGATTCTCGGATGCTGATTATGGTGGTGACAAGGTGGATCACAAGTCTACATCAGGCACATGTCATTTTCTGGGACGATCATGTGTATGTTGGTCTTCAAAGAAGCAGAACTGTGTATCTCTCTCCACTGCTGAATCTGAATACATTGCTGCTGGATCTTGCTGCGCTCAGCTTCTGTGGATGAAGCAAACACTCAAGGACTATGGCATTCATCTGAAGCAAGTGCCACTCTACTGCGACAACGAAAGCGCCATCAAGATTGCCAACAACCCAGTTCAGCACTCGAAGACAAAGCACATTGAAATTCGTCATCACTTTCTCAGAGATCATGTTGTGAAGGAACACATTGATATCATACACGTCAACACTGAAGAGTAATTGGCAGATATCTTCACCAAGCCCTTGGATGAGAAGAGATTTTGCAAGTTACGGTGTGAGCTAAATATCTTGGAATCCTCAAATGTCCTGTGATCAGGCACACATCCTAACACTTATGCATATTGATGACTTAGATGTGCAACACACGAAGTAAAGTATATCTTCAATCAATGAAGACATACATTCTAAGTGTGAATACATTAATGTGGAATTTGACTTCGGAGCGCCACGATAATTGTGCGCTGTGTCTAGGTCTAATACTTCCTATACGGTGGGTAACGCCACCACCAAAGGTTCTTTTTGAAGTGTTTCACTCATGGCGTTACATTTGCTATGTCTTCACATTTGGTTTGACTTCAATCTCAACATGTCTTCATGATTATCTTCACTATGTTGATTATATATATACTAGTGTTCTGTCCTCTACAACATTCACTTATAGCTATGTCTTCGTGTTGAATGTTTTGAACTAAGTGAATGTGATCGGACCCTAACCTCTCTATGCTTTCTATCTCAAACTCTATCTCTACAAATCATATGCATTCTATTGAAACTGTCGAATGTCTTCTCTGCGTCCTTGTCAGCAGGAGATACAGAGACAAACATTAAGTCCGTTTTCAATGCTCATTCCTTCACCAGAAACCCGGAGAAGTGGGAACGACCACCCGACAATCCAGGCGTGCGTGGGACGTGGAACAACCTCCGACATGCTGCATGATGGCCACGTGTTCCTCAGATGTGAATCGCGAGGGGCACCTGTATAATAACACTGAGCCGCCCCTGTCCCTATAAATACACGCCTCACTGCAGTCATTATCTCTTCTTCCACTCTCACACGAACCCTAGCGCCACCGCTAGCCCTCGACGACACCGGCGACGAAGCGCTTCGCTGCCGCAACCTCTCCGACGCCGTCTTCACGCCGACCGCGGACATCGTCTTCTCCGCCGTCGCCGTAGGTGTCCTCTGTCGGCAAGTTAGGGCACGGACGATCGAACTGCTCGACCTCCTCTTCCACTCCGTCTAGCAGTTCCTTGTATGGTAAATAAAACTTCCTTTTTACGGCCCCTTTGATCCTACATATTCGTCACTTTCTACCACAAGTAGTTTATGTTCAGACATGTTGGATCCACTTCATACAGCATCTCATATTATGCCTAGTATGTTCACTTATGCTTCACAAAGCAGTTAGATTCCTCACTTGTACTGATCTCTGGATTCGTACAAATCTGTAACCAACTCCTTATCTATGAGTGAATGTCTTCGCACGATGAGGTCAATGTCTTCTAAACTGATTTATCTTCAAAATCTTTTGAGAATGCATATGACCTCTTCCCCTTCCCTCGCACCTTAATGTTGTCTCAGGTACATGTCCGTGGGAGAATCCCTTGGTTCTCATAGTCTGCATTCATTTGCAGAATTCTTACAGCATCATATAAATTCTCCCGAAGCCAGTTCCTGTTTGTCCAGCAAGCGAAAGCCTCTGAAGCCTTTAAATGTGTTGAAGCCATTCAGGTTAAAGTTCATGGCTACAGAGAAATCTGCAAGGAAGGGAGGCAGACAGCGTCGTGGGGGAACATCAAGAGATTTGCCTGATGACCTCTCAGAGCTTTACAAGACAGATCCTGAAGAGGATTACAATCAGCGCAAGACCCGAATCCAATGGATTCGAAGATATTGGGCAGAACAATGGTTCAAATACCGGTTTGTGACCCAAGAATATGCTGAGAAAAATGCCATCAAGCGACCGTGGGGAGACATCCTATACAAGAATCTTCAACCCAGGTCCAAAGAAGAAGCCATTGAACAAGGCTTCTATCCCTACATGGTCCATGGGCCATAGCCTGCAGATGCACACCCATCGTCACTACTATGGTATCGTGACGACAATCTATTCAAGCGCAACTTCCAGTTTGCCAAGAACTCAACGAAGCAGAACAAGAAGTCTTTGCGATTAGACTTCAACCCTGGTCCCTCTGCTCCCCGTGCCGATGGAGCCCGTGAAGCTGAACCCAATCTTCTTGGGCCCTTCTACAACTTGGAAGGTCTCATCACTCATATCGTGGTTTAAGGGACAGCCGTGAATGAGCCTGCAGATGACGCTGAATTAGATGAAGCGCCTGCAGCGCCGAAGCCAAAGAAACTGATACAGCCAAAAGCTTCAAAGCCTGCCTCCGCATCAAAGATCTCACAGGCAAAGCCACTGGCCACTACACCTCCTGAAGACAGTGTGCAGTCTGAAGACTTGTCACGCGTCTCCAAGCCCCAGAAGGTCAAGATGCCTCTGCCACACACCGGCCAAGAACTGACAGCTGCTGCTATTCTGCGCAACGATGCCATTGATCTGTTCAGTGATGAAGATCTTGCAGATGACGCTCTTGAGCAACTAATCAAGAGCAAAGAAGAAGCAGAAATCTTTAACAACTTGCCTCTCTTTGACGTGGCAATCATCCACGACTTCATTGATGAGTGGTTTGAAACACCCAACCTCAGCTTTGAAGACCTGCAACTTCCCATTGGTCTTAGTGTCGCCTTCCATGGCGCCATTGCTTCAGAGCTAGCTCTAGCTCAGCGCATCGTCAAACTAAAGCATAAGATTGACTTTGAGAAAGCTCAGTTCAAGAAGCATATGGCCAAGCTCAGCGTGCAAGAGGTCAAGAACTTCAAGATCATGCTGTACGAGCTTAAAGAAGCCTTTCTCAAGAAGCATTAAGAAGTTCAAGGTTCTCGTGAGCGCATGAAGAGCCTGGCTGACAAGTGTGTGCAAGCCTACAATGAGGCTGAGAAGCGCAAGGCCCTTGGGCGTCCTGGCATCGACCCTAGGATGGCTGCAAAGAAGAAGAAGAAGCCCGCTATGGCCGAACCCGACGCACCAAGGCAGGAAGCATATCCCATTGTCTTCCCAACTAGCATGACTGGCTCGAAGCCGAAGGCCAGGTCAACCGCTTCAGAACTGAAGAAGACGAGGACTACTGAGGCTGAAGCCAGAAAAAGAAAACATCCTGAAGCCTCTGCTACTGCTCCCTCCAAGAAGAAGCGGAAGACCAAGAAGGAACGGGCTGCTCCCACAGAGCCCTTAATTTTTGAACCCATCTCCATGGTTCGCCCTGACGCTGAACATCAAGAGCGTCAACTGACTGTCCATGAGCCTGCTTTCACAGAGGCTCATGAAGCTGAAGACTTTCCAGCAGCTGATCCCACCGCTGCTGAAGACATTGGTCACCATGACCATGTTGAAGATGATGCAGTTCTTCCTCAGCTCGAGCACCAATAGGTATCATCGCCTGTGCTAACGCACAACAAACTCATCAGCATTGGTCGTCCTCTGACGCCAATTGCTCAGGATGCATCATGGGCTGATCGCCCACAAGCACAAGAGGAAGATGACGTTGAGGCCCAGCCAACTCCAACTCCACAGGCGTCGCCAGTGTTACGCAGGCTTCGTAAAGGACCAAGGCCTCCAGTCTCTGAGTCTGAATCTAAAGCTGCTGAAGACATTCCGGCTGCATCAGCCGATGAAGAAGAAACCCCAAGCGCTGCTACACCCCCGTCTCACCAAGAAGCTGTTCTCGAGGAGAACGTGACTGTGACCGACCCTCCAGCTCATCAAGTGGAGGTTGAGAATCATGAGGTTGCCACCACCAACACCAATGAAGCCACTGACTCTGTCATGGCTGAAGCCAATGTGGAGCCTACACCAACAAAAGCACCAGAAGTCAGCGAAGCCAATGATACTACTGCTTCTGTTCCTGCGCATGCTGCTGGTCCTCAGTTTGACTATCATGTTGAGCACAGGCCTCAGGTACAAAAGCCAATCCCAAGATTGCCCAGGTTTCCAGGTCCTGCATCAGCACCTGGATCCTTCAATGTCAATGGCTTCAAAGTAGACAACACCTTCTTCAATAGCTCCAAGAACCCCTACTCAAGGGAAAGAATATCTTCTGATCGGTTCTGGAGATATCCGCAGCGAAGCTATTACTCCTGCATTCTGTACAATCAAGGTCGCATCTTCCCACATAAGCGTCTTGACATCAAAGCAATAGCTGGTCTGCCCTGTCTAGAAGAAGCTCTGGGTTGCTTCAAAGAGGTTGGACTGTTGTCGTTTGTCACCGACCAAGAGCACTGGAATGAAGAGTTGCTGCTCCAATTCTATGCCACACTTCACATCCGTGGGTACAACAGAGATCCGAAGACTTGGGTCCTGGAGTGGATGACAGGAAATGTTCATCACGAAGCCAAAGCCATTGATATCATTGAGCTCACTGGTCTCCCCACTCCTGGCGATCTCTACGAACCTGGCTGTCAGCTTCACAGTGAAGCTATGGAGAGCATCTTTCAGAAACCTGAACCAAACATGAGTCAGATGCTCAGTATGATGAAGCCATTGCCACAAGAAGCTGCATATCCTAAGGAGTTCCTTGTTGAAGACCTTGACTATCTGCCAAGGACTATTTATCACATCATAAGGTGAACTCTCTGGCCCATCAAAGGACATTCTCCACATGCCAAGCTGGAAGGTGCAATGAAGACTTTGGTCTTCTATATTATTCATGGCAAATGCTTCAATGCACAGGACTTCTTCATCCGCCAACTTGCTGCATCAGGCTCTGATCTATTTGGCTTGAAGTTCTATGCTCCATGGATAATGCGGCTGATTAAACTCCACTTCGCTATCTCATATCAGCCATCTGCTCGCAATCATCGGATCTTTCTGCCTGATGTGGATATGTCCGTTGAAGCCATTTATCCTGAGCCTGCCAAGGAGCCTCTTAGTCTTCAGAATGTGGAGCATCAAAGCTTTTGTCAGAACATTGAAGGAGTTGAAGCAGTCACTCGTGTTTATCCGTTGGCTGGAACTACACATGCACCACATCCTGCCCTTACTGAAGCCACCGGTAGCACAATTGCCCAACGACCCAAGAAGCGCACTCGTGTCCTTAATGACCGAGAGCTTCTGGTGGCTCTTCATCAGAAATAGGATAGGCATCATGACTGGCTGAAGCGCCAAATGCAAAGCCTCTTGGTGGATGTCAACCGCATTCGCAATCTTGCCACCAAGAATGCCTTTGTTGCCCATGAAACCTCTCGACGCACATGGAAAGGGCTGACGCTTATGTGCTCTGAAGATGATCTTCAAGAAGATGGCTTCTCTGAACGCTTCAAGTTTGACTCCACACCTCCTCGAAGGGCAGTGCTGCGACGAACTCCATCTCTTGAAAACTCTGAGTTCTCTTCCTCTGCTGCAACTGTGAATGCCACAGTGATCGAGGAAGACGATGCTACTTCACCGACACCTCCTTCAGCATGCTTCGACCCTGCTCCAAGTTCTTCTGCACCACCGAACACCACCGACGACCCTGCTGCTTCACCTACTCTTCATGGGCACGAGTAGATGCTCTATGTCTTCAAACCTTTTTGGTCCTTACTGACAAAAGGGGGAGAAGCATATGAGTTTGATAGTCTTCAAGCGGGTCCACATGGGCGGTTGCTTTATATTTTGCCTCGTGTTTACAACTCTCGTTTTGATACATTTGGTTCTTTGAGTTGTAACACCTAAACTCGATGGTCGTCTGATACTTATTTGCTACTTCGTGATGTGACGATAAATTCCGCATGTGCGACGATAAATTCCGCACTTAGATCATTTTGCAGACGTCCATTTTCCATTATGCATGTCATTATCTTCACATACCTTCTCATGCATAATGAATTGTCATCATAAGTAGAAGAGGATCTCCACGAGTACAACCTGCCATGTGCATTTGCATTCCAAAAGCAAATTACTTATATGCACATCTTCAGGGGGAGCCCTTGCAACTTATGATGACAATTCCTTATCCTTTATAATTTCACATATTATATTCCCCGTTGAAAACTTCAACTAGTTTGTCATCAATCACCAAAAAGGGGGAGATTGTAAGTGCATCAAGTGCCACCCCTAGTTGGTTTTGGAGTATTGACAACAAACCTAGTTGAGGGACTAATGTGTTTGTGAGAATTGCAGGATAACACAGGTAGAAGTCCCTCATTGATTCGGTTTTCCTACTAGAGATGACCCCTAAAAATGTATGAAGACATTGATGTCAAAGGTGGTATATGAAGATATTCACATTGAAGACTATGACAAGAGAAGACATCGCATGAAGCCTATGGAGCTCGAAGACTTAGGTCTTTCGTAGTTCTTTTTCTTCTTTGTTGAGTCATAGGAACCACCATACTATTAAGTGGGGTCCAAGAGAACCAGTCAGAATGACTGAAGTGATGCTTAACCAAAACCTATGTCTTCGAGTGAAGACTATGAGAGCGAATCTTGTCCAGAGTCGGACAAGTCAGCTTTGCTTGTAGCCCAAGTAAAGTTGCTATGTGTGTTTGAAATCTGACCGTTGGAACACGTGTCAGTTCCTTAGTGACCCAGGGTCATTACGGACAAATCAGGTCGGGTTGCCCAGTGGCTATAAATAGCCCACCCCCTACAACCATAAACGGTTGGCTGCCCGGAGTTAGAGTACGGCTTTTGTCGTTTGAGAGCAACCCACCTCGTAGCCTTTGAGAGAGAATTCCTTGCGAGGATAAAGCCCTAACCACCTAGAGCCAAAGAGTGTTAAGGCATCACTTAAGTCTTCTTGTCTGTGTGATCTGAAGACTTATTACACTTGAGGACTGTGAATCCTCCAGCCGGTTAGGCGTCGCGTCCTGAGCATCCAAGAGACATTGTGGATCGCCGGTGAACGAAGTCTGTGAAGGTTTGGGAGTCTACCTTGAAGACTTACCAGAGTGATTGGGCAAGGTCTGTGTGACCTTAGCTCAAGGGGAATACGGTGAGGACTGGGTGTCCTGAGCTGCGTGTTCAGGACTGGGTGTCCGGGACTGTGTGTCCTCAGGTTTAAATACCTAGCCGCCCTAACCAGACGTACAGTTGTCGCAGCAACCAGAACTGGTCCAACAAATCATTGTCTTCAACGAGTCACTGGTTTCATCCTTCCCTTCACTTACTGTTGGTCCTTGTGAACTCATTGTATGATTGCACTATCTTTTGTCTTCACTGACTGACTGCGTGTTCCGTTTGGCTTCATAATATCTTCCTACCTGATCCTTACTACCTAGCTGCTATTGGTCATTGTGCTTTCACTTCATTGAATACTTGACTATGGTTTGCCTAGTGTAGTCTACCTTCCGCTGCATGGTAATAGGTTTATTTCTATCATTTGTCTTCGAAACTCCCACGTTTTGAAGACTTTCATAAAAATCGCCTATTCACCCCCCCTCTAGTCGATATAACGCACTTTCAAGAGGCTCCTTGGCAGGCTCAGGATAAATGGCTTCAACGGACATATCCACATCAGGCAGGAAGATCCGATGATTGCGAGCAAATGGTTGATATGAGATTGCGGAGTGGAGTTTAATCAGCCGCATTATGCATGGAGCGTAGAACTTCAAGCCAAATAGATCAGAGCCTGATGCAGCAAGTTGGCGGATGAAGAAGTCCTGTGCATTGAAGCATTTGCCATGAAGAATATAGAAGACCAAAGTGTTCATTGCACCTTCCAGCTTGGCATGTGGAGAATATCCTTTGATAGGCCAGAGAGTTCGCCTTATGATGTGATAAATAGTCCTTGGCAGATACTCAAGGTCTTCAACAAGGAACTCCTTAGGATATGCAGCATCTTGTGGCAATGGCTTCATCATACTGAGCATCTGACTCATGTTTGGTTCAGGCTTCTGAAAGATGCTCTCCATAGCTTCACTGTGAAGCTGACAACCAGGTTCGTAGAGATCGCCAGGAGTGGGCAGACCAGTGAGCTCAATGATATCAAAGGCTTTGGCTTCGTGATGAACATTTCCTGTCATCCACTCCAGGACCCAAGTCTTCGGATCTCTGTTGTACCCACGGATGTGAAGTGTGGCATAGAATTAGAGCAGCAACTCTTCATTCCAGTGCTCTTGGTCGGTGACAAACGGCAACAAGCCAACCTCTTTTAAGCAATCCAGAGCTTCTTCCAGACAGGGCAGACCAGCTATTGCTTCGATGTCAAGACGCTTATGTGGGAAGATGCGACCTTGATTGTACAGAATGCAGGAGTAATAGCTTCGCTGCGGATAGCTCCAGAACCGATCAGAAGATATTCTTTCCCTTGAGTAGGGGTTCCTGGAGCTATTGAAGAAAGTGTTGTCTGCTTTGAAGCCGTTGACATTGAAGGATCCAGGTGCTGATGCAGGACCTGGAAACCTGGGCAATCTTGGGATTGGCTTCTATACCTGAGGCCTGTGCTCAACATGATAGTCAAACTGAGGACCAGCAGCAGGCGCAGGAACAGAAGCAGTAGCATCAGTGGCTTCGCTGACTTCTGGTGCTTGGGTTGGTGAAGGCTCCACATTGGCTTCATCTGATTCAGCGTCATCTGCAGGCTCATTCACGGCTGTCCGTTGAACCACGATATGGGTGATGAGACCTTCAAAGTTGTAGAAAGGACCGATGACATTGGGTTTTGCATCGCGGGTGCCGTCAGCCCGGGGAGCAGAAGGACCAGGGTTGAAGTCTAGTCCCAATGACTTCTTGTTTTCCTTGGCCGATGCCTTTGCGTGCTGGAAGTTGCGCTTGAAGAGATTATCGTCACGACACCATAGCAATGATGATGGGTCGGCATCTTCAGGCTGAGATCCACGGACCATACACGGATAGAAACCCTGAGCAATAGCTTTAGCTCTGTTCTTGGGTGGAAGGCCTCGGAAGAGAATATCACCCCAAGGACTTTTAATAGCACTCTTCTCAGCATATTCCTTGGTCACGAATCTGTATTTGTACCACTGTTCTACCCAATATCTTCGAATCCACTGGATTCGGGTCTTGCGCTGATTATAATCCTCTTCAGGATCTGTCTTGTAAAGCTCTGAGAGGTCATCAGGCAGATCTCTTGATGTCCCCCCACGACGCTGTCTGCCTCCCTTCCTTGCAGATTTCTCTGTAGCCATGAACTTTAAACTGAATGGCTTCAACACGTTCAAAGGCTTCATAGGCTTGCGCTTGCTGGACAAACAGGAACTGGCTTCGGGAGAATTTATATGATGCTGTAAGAATTCTGCAAATGAATGCAGACTATGAGAACCAAAGGATTCTCCCACGGACATGTACCTGTGACAGCATTGAGGTGCGAGGGAAGGGGAAGAGGTCATATGCATTCTCAGAAGATTTTGAAGATAAATCAGTTTAGAAGACATTGACCTCATCGTGCGAAGACATTCACTCATAGATAAGGAGTTGGTTCCAGATTTGTACGAATCCAGAGATCAGTACAAGTGAGGAATCTAACTGCTTTGTGAAGCATAAGTGAACATACTAGGCATAATATGAGATGCAGTATGAAGTGGATCCAACATGTGTGAACAGAAACTACTTGTGGTAGAAAGTGACGAATCTGTAGGATCAAAGGGGCCGTAAAAAGGAAGTTTTATTTACCACACAAGGAACTGCTAGACGGAGTGGAAGAGGAGGCCGAGCAGTTCGATCGTCCATGCCCTAACTTGGTGACGGAGGACACCTACGGCGACGGCGGAGAAGACGATGTCCGCGGTCGGCGTGAAGACGGCTGTCGGTGTCAAAACCGGCGGATCTCTGGTAGGGGGTCCCGAACTGTGCGTCAAGGCCGGATGGTAACAGGAGACAAGGGACATGATGTTTTTTACCCAGGTTCGGGCCCTCTCGATGGAGGTAATACCCTACTCCTGCTTGATTAATATTGATGATATGGGTAGTACAAGAGTAGATCTACCACGAGCTCAAGGAGGCTAAACCCTAGAAGCTAGCCTATGGTATGATTGTTGTGTATGGAGTTGATTTCCTACGGACTACAACCCTCCGGTTTATATAGACACCGGATAGGGTTAGGGTTACATAGAGTCGGTTACAACGGTAGGAGATCTTGAATATCCGCATCGCCAAGCTTGCCTTCCACGCCAAGGAAAGTCCCATCCGGACACGGGACGAAGTCTTCAATCTTGTATCTTCATAGTCCTGGAGTCCGGCTGAAGGTATAGTCCGGCTACCCGAACACCCCCTAATCCAGGACTCCCTCAGTAGCCCCCGAACCGGGCTTCAATGACGACGAGTCCGGCGCGCAGATTGTTCGGCATTGCAAGGCGGGTTCTTCTCCAAATCTTGTGTACCTGGAGGAATAATGTCCGATTTTTGTAATGTAGCGCTCCTCAGCTTCCACGCCCAATAATGGTCGTTTTCCACGTGTCAAACGAATGCGAAAAGCCGGGGCGTTTTTACATCCACACTCCCAGCCGTATAAACGAGCCGCCTATTTAACGGGATGGAGATTTAGGTCCAAACCACATCTTCTCCTCTCCGTGAGTTATCATCAGAGCGCTTCCAGTAAAGGTCCATTCCAACATGACCAGCTGTCGCAGCTCCTCCCCTTGCCCCTCCAGTCCCAAACCCGGGGGCTGGGAGAGTTGCACCATCCCGCATAGCGAGTTAGCGTCGCTTCAGGCCAAGGGATTTCTCCCTCAGGCATACATGGTCCCGGTCCGAGCCGGTCTTGCCACCTATAATGGCGGAAAACAAGCGGAGAGCACCCCCAATCCTTCTAAAGGAGAGCGGGTGTGCCTCGTCCCCTATCTAATAAGGGGACTGGGATTTCCAATTCATCCATTTCTCTGCGGGCTTCTAGAGTTCTACGGCCTCCAGCTGCACAATCTCACGCCCGCCTCCGTATTGCATATTGCGGGTTTCGTCGCCCTTTGCGAGCTATTTTTAGGCGTTGAGACTCATTTCGCACTGTGGAAGAGGTTATTCTGCCTGGTGCCCCGTTCTAAAGAGGGGTCTATATACCAAGTGGGCGGAGCCAAAGTATGGCGCATCGCCGAGACCGGATACCTATCCGGAACCCCAAAGAAGGCGTCCGAGGACTGGCCTTCGGAATGGTTTTACATAGATGACGTCCCGCTACCGGACCCTATCCGGGTCGGTCTCCCTGAGTTCAACAGTGCTCCATTGAAGAAACGCTTGAGCCGGCATCCGCGGAGCTCTCAGAGAGAAAGCGACAGAGACGTCCTTTACCTGATGGGCCGGATAAGACTGTTGGCTCATTCCGGACTAACCATGATTGGAGTCATGGCCGCATGCATTATGCGGGGGGTGCAGCCACTTCAATATAGAGGCCACCCCATGTGGGATTTCAACGGGGAGGATGACGCCACCCGTTACGGTCGCAAGGGGCCGGCCTCAGCTGCTGCTCTAGTAAAGATCTTATCCTCTTTGTACAAGGGAGAAAAGGAGGAATTCCTCCGCGTCAACCCGCAGGCCGGATTTACTATGTACGATCCTCCAAGTTGGGTAAGTGAGCAACTGCACTTGCCCGTTTGTTTTATACTCCCACGGTTAGATATGTAGTCTAACGACTTCAATGCAGGAACTGCGACAGGTGGTAAAGGATATAAACAGCCGCCCTCCACAGCCCGAGGACCCAGAACGGTCCCTCGATCCGGACTCCGAAGAGGATCCGGACATATCAGTGGAGCTTATCGACGGGGTGTTCCATCAGCTAAGCAAGGACAATACCTTGGTAGCCATCACGGCTGATTACCCAGGGTTAATCCCGGCCTCCCAGGTGACAGAAACCGGAGTCTCATTCCCTTGAGAGAGATTCCACTCTCACGTATTCTGGTGTTTCTGACGACAACTGTGTTTTGCATGGGAGATTTTCGAGGCAGGAGGCCGAACCTGCGGCGGCTAGCCAACGAGGGGCCGCAGGGCCCCGTGGGGCAAAAAGGAATGTAGTCCGGACTGAGATGCCGGCGCAAAGGTATAGCGCACCCTCTGTTTCCCTGGTGTTATTCTGTCAGGGCATATTAACGTTCGTGCTATCTTCAGAACGAAGAGACCTCGCCGGACTACATCCGGAGAGGTTGCCAATCGCGCCTCCACCAGCCAGGCTCCAGCGTCTGGCCAGGAAGCGGAGGCGAGCACAAGGCGCGCACCGGACGCTCCTCCGACAGAGGATGCGGACATGCTGTCTGCCACAAATTCTGAAGTGGAGAGTGCCATGAACCCCAGGCGTCGCCGGACAGTTCTACGCGACGCTTGTTTCTCCCAAGAGGCTTTAGATGCCTTTAATTCGGGAGATGCGTACCTCCGTGCCGCTCAAAATGGTTTAGCCAGAGCCACGGAGCAGTATGTAAAAGACATACGGGTAAGAAAATTTTGGTCAAATATATATATACCAGTAGCCCCCGAGACTTGAAACAGTTAGAACAACTGATTTAAGGATCATTTAATATGCGGGTTCTTACAGAGAAGAATACTGTACTGTCCCAGGAGCTGAAAAAGTGCAAGGCCCAACTAGAGGCCGCACTAGCCGCAGCAGGGGAGCCCAAAGAGACCCCCTCAGGTAAGATACACTTCGAAAGATTAGTATTGTGCGGTGTGGGTGCAAATCTGACAAATCATGTTGCAGATGGCGCCGGACTCGATCCGGAAAAGCAACAACTCTTACGCCGGCTAAAGGCCAGTGAGAGTACGTTGACAAAGGTGAGGCGAGAGAAGAATGATCTTCAGGATGCCAACACCAGGCTGGACGTCGAACTTAAAGATGTTCGTGGCCAGCTGTCGGACTCCACGAAGGAGAATCAGCGGCTTCGACGCGGCATATTTAGTAAGTGCTTGAACGAACTTTGAAAGAAGAGTTCGGCGAGGAAGTCGACTAACAGAGGAATGTCTGTAGGTATGCTCACAGGTCGTCCTGCAGAGGAGATGCCCGGTTCTACGGGTGACCTTCTTCCTGAACTCATGCAACTGCACGAGCGAATTCGGCAGGCGATGCGAGGCGTTGCCCAAGCCTTATGGCCTGCCCACTCCATGCCCGAGGGCCTTGGAGATCTTGTGGAGAAGCTGAAGGGAGCTCGGCGGCGCTTCCGGTTGTGGAAGATATCGGCCTGTCGACAAGGCGCTAGGGAGGCCTGGGCCATGGTGAAGACCCGTTTTACAAAGTCTGACCCAAACCACATGGCCGAGGTCGGACCAGTGGGGCCTGATGGGAAGGAGATCCCTGTAAGCTTAGTATACGGCCAAGTAGAGTTAGCCGCGAAGTATTCCCAGCAGGACTGTAAATTAGACAACATGTTAGATGGTATAGAAGAGGAATACAATCAGTCAGAATGACTATGTAATTTTGAATTGACATGTGCAATGCCTTCTAGCCGGATTGTAGATTGTTTGTCGTTGCCGACCTTTCCGCTTCAACCTCGGGACCTGACGGTCCGGAGTGTGTCCGAATACCATAGCGATTATATAAGAACCGTGGTATGCGTGGAGACCAGGCGTAGGGGTCATTAGTGCTTTATCAGACAAGTGCCCAACTAGTTATGTTATATTACATGGTTAGTAAGAAACATCTTCCAGAGAGAATAGTTCCGTTAAGGGTTCCTTTCGCTGGGAGGCATGCCCTAAAGTGCATGTCCGGACTGCGTAAAAAGACGCAGAAAAAAGCATCTGGGGGCGCATAAAATGAGTAAAAAGATCATCTTTTATCTCACCGACCGAATATTCCCTTAAGAACGCTAGCTTTCGGCTTCACCCAGTCTGAGGTACACATCCGGCTGACCCGGCAGTAACAATCGCAAAGGTGCTCCCTTTACCGCCTAGCCGAACAATCGGGAACGTAGGGGTAAGCACAGGAGCCAGGCAACCCAGCTTGGCCAAAACTTAAGTCATATCGATGCATATAATGGTGAAGAAAAAGGTACATGCGGAAGTTTGACGCATGTGTTGGGCATGAAGCCCGTATAAATAAGCTTCTGTTAAAGAAGCCCCCAGGTTTAATGAGCGCGAGTGGCGCGTCACTAGATGAGCCTTTAAGGGCTATAAAAGAAAAGAGGGGAAGGAGAGAAATGTAAGACAGAAAAATGCAAAAAAAATGGACAGAGGAAGGAGACGAACACAGAGTCCGGCGCTAGGCATAGAATCTTCGGAGGCGGGTGGCGTTCCATGGGTTCGGCTCGAGTCGGTTATCCGACGCATCTCGCAGGCGGTACGCCCCGCCAGTCAGGACTTGGTCGATTATGAATGGACCTTCCCACTTGGGCTTGAGTTTGTCCTTTTTCTTATCCGGCAGGCGTAGAACTAGTTCGCCAACATTGTAATTTTTGGCCCATACTTCTCTGCTTTGATATCTTCGGGCCTGCTGTTGATAAAATGCGGAACGGGCTTTTGCCACGTCACGCTCCTCCTCCAGGGCGTCCAAGTTGTCCTGCCGATCGAGCTCGGCTTCTCTTTCTTCGTACATGCGCACTCTAGGTGAGTCATGAATTATGTCGTAGGGCAGAACTGCCTCTGCGCCGTACACCATAAAAAATGGTGTGTATCCGGTGGTGCGATTTGGCGTGGTCTGCAGCCCCCATAGCACGGAATCGAGCTCCTCTGCCAAGTGCGTGTTAGATTCCTTGAGGGACCGCACCAGTCTGGGTTTAATGCCGCTCATGATAAGACCATTTGCACGTTCGACCTGGCCGTTGGTTTGTGGGTGATAGACGGAAGCATAATCAAGCTTGATGCCCATGTTTTTGCACCAGAGTTTTACCTCATCGGCGGTAAAGTTTGTACCGTTATCGGTTATGATGCTGTGGGGGACGCCATAACGGTGTACAACCCCGGATATGAAGTCTATCACAGGTCTGGATTCGGCCGTTTTAACAGGCTTGGCTTCTATCCATTTGGTGAATTTATCCACCATGACCAGTAAGTATTTTTTCCTATCGGTCCCACCTTTAAGGGGTCCGACCATGTCAAGCCCCCAGACCGCAAAAGGCCAGGTGATGGGTATAGTTTGGAGTGCGGTGGGTGGCATATGGCTTTGGTTGGCAAAAAGTTGGCAACCAGCGCATCGTTGGACTAGGTCCTGAGCATCTGCCCGGGCCGTCGGCCAATAAAACCTGTACGGAAAGCCTTTCTAACAAGGGACCGAGCAGCAGCGTGGTGACCACCGAGTCCGGCATGAATTTCAGCCAGAAGGTTCCGCCCTTCCTCTTCGGAGACGCACCTTTGAAGGACTCCGGTAGTGCTTTTCTTATAAAGCTCTCCCTCATGGACTCTATAGGCTTTAGATCGCCGCACTATGCAGCGGGCCTCGTTTTGGTCCTCCGGGAGTTCCTGCCTAGTAAGGTAGGCTAGGAATGGTTCTGTCCACGGGGCGATGACCGCCATTATTACATGGGCTGAAGGTGTAATTTCATTGGCAGAGCCTCCAATTGTGTCAGATTGTTCGGCGTCGAGGGGTGCGGCTGGGTCCGGGCTGTTATTTGCGGGTTCCCCCTCCCATGCTACGGATGGCTTGAACAATCTTTCCAAAAAGATGTTGGGGGGGACTGCATCGCGTTTTGCTCCGATGCGTGCCAGGACGTCCGCTGCTTGATTGTTTTCTCGGGATATATGGTGAAACTCCAGCTCTTCGAACCGAGCTGACATTTTTAGGACGGCGTTGCGGTAAGCTGCCATTTTGGAGTCCTTGGCGTCGAAGTCTCCATTTATTTGGGATATCGCGAGGTTTGAATCCCCGCGTACCTCTAGGCGCTGGATACCCATGGATACTGCTATCCGGAGACCATGTAGGAGGGCCTCATATTCGGCTGCATTGTTGGAATCCGTGTACATGATCTGGAGCACATATTGGACTGTGTCTCCTGTGGGGGACGTCAGGACGATGCCAGCCCCCAGTTCGGCCAACATTTTGGAGTCGTCTAAATGCATAATCCAGTTTGAATATGTGTCGTACTCTTTAGGGAGCTCGGCCTCCGTCCATTCTGCGACGAAGTCGGCCAAAACTTGCGATTTAATAGCTCGCCGTGGCTTATAGGTTATATCGAACGGGAGAAGCTCGATGGCCTATTTTGCAATCCGGCCCGTTGCATCGCGGTTGTTGATAATATCGTTGAGTGGTACTTCCGAGGCTACTGTTATGGAACACTCTTGAAAGTAGTGTCGTAGCTTCCGGGATTCCATGAATACCATGTATGCAATCTTTTGATAATGCGGGTACCGTGATTTGCATCGAGTGAGGACAGTGGACACGTAGTAGACCGGCCTTTGAAGGGGGAATTTGTGTCCGTCTGTTTCCCGCTCGACAACGAGCACTGCGCTGACAACTTGGTGTGTTGCTGCAATGTACAATAACATTGGTTCACCGGTGATTGGCATGGCCAGCACTGGGTTTGTTGCCAATATGGCTTTTATTTCATCAAGTCCGGCCGTGGCGTCATCCGTCCACTTGAAGTGTTCGGTGCGCCGAAGGAGGCGATAAAGGGGTAGTGCCTTTTCTCCCAAGCGGGAGATGAAGCGGCTTAAAGCCGCCACGCATCCGGTTAATTTTTGTATTTGTTTGAGGTCCTTTGGGATATCCAATTGTGACAAAGCTCGGATCTTGGCTGGATTTGCTTCAATTCCTCTACCGGATACAATGAAGCCCAAGAGCTTTCCGGCTGGGATGCCGAAGACGCATTTTTCCGGGTTGAGCTTGATGTCATATTTTCGGAGGTTATCGCACTAGTAGAAAACAGGGCTATGGTCCAGGCTGACTCAGCCCATTAGTCCCGGTTCAGTGTAGAACCGGAACCAATGTGGGCATTGGTCCCGGTTCGTGAGCCTAGGGGGGCGGCCGGGCCACGTGGGCCATTGGTCCCGGTTCGTCTGGACCTTTTGGTCCCGGTTGGTGGGATGAACCGGGACCAATGGGCCTCGCTCCTGGCCCACCACCATTGGTCCCGGTTGGTGGCTTGAACCGGGACCAAAGGCTCCCCTTTAGTCCCGGTTCATGCCACCAACCAGGACCAATGAGGTGCCTATATATACCCCCTCGCGCAAGAGCAGAGCATAGTGCTCTGTTTTTTCTGGCCGAGGGGGAGAGGGCTTTGTGGTGCTCTAGCTCACCTCCTATGCACATGAGGTGTTCGATGGAATGCCCGAGCCACACTACTTAAGCTTTCTCCTCTCGAAGCTCGACCTCCAAGCTCCATTTTCCTCGAGATTTGTACACTTCTATTAATTTAGACACTTAATTATATATAATGCACGCAGATGAACCGGCAATGGATGTACGGTGACAGACACACCCGTGAGTACATTAAGGGCGTGCATGAGTTTCTCGATGCGGCTGAGGCAAACAAGCAGAATGGTTTTATGTGTTGTCCATGCACTGAATGTGGGAATACGAGGTCTTACTCTAACCGGAAAATCCTTCACTCCCACCTGCTTTACAAGGGTTTCATGCCACACTATAATGTTTGGACGAGGCACGGAGAAATAGGGGTTATGATGGAAGACGGCGAAGAAGAAGAGTACGATGATAACTATGTGCCCCCTGAATACGGTGATGCTGCAACGGGGGGAGCTGGTGAAGATCAAGAGGAACCAGACGATGTGCCCAATGATGCTGCCACGGGTGAAGCTGCTGAAGATCAAGAGGAACCAGACGATGTGCCCGATGATGATGATCTCCGCCGGGTCATTGTCGATGCAAGGACGCAATGCATTAGTCAAAAGGAGAAGCTGAAGTTCGATCGCATGTTAGAGGATCACAAAAAAGGGTTATACCCCAATTGCGAAGATGGCAACACAAAGCTCGGTACCGTACTGGAATTGCTGCAGTGGAAGGCAGAGAATGCTGTGGCTGACAAAGGATTTGAGAAGCTAGTGAAAATATTGAAGAAGAAGCTTCCAAAGGATAACGAATTGCCCGACAGTACATACGCAGCAAAGAAGGTCGTATGCCCTCTAGGATTGGAGGTGGAGAAGATACATGCATGCCCTAATGACTGCATCCTCTACCGCGGTGCATACAAGGATCTGAACGCATGCCCGGTATGCGGTGCGTTGCGGTATAAGATCAGACGAGATGACCCTGGTGATGTTGACGGCGAGCCCCTCAGGAAGAGGGTTCCTGCGAAGGTGATGTGGTATGCTCCTATAATACCACGGTTGAAACGTCTGTTTAGAAACGAAGAGCATGCCAAGTTGATGCGATGGCACAGTGAGAACCGAAAGAAAGATGGGAAGTTGAGAGCACCCGCTGACGGGTCGCAGTGGAGAAAAATCGAGAGAAAGTACTGGGATGAGTTTGCAAAGGACCCAAGGAATGTATGGTTTGCTTTAAGCGCGGATGGCATTAATCCTTTCGGGGAGCAGAGCAGCAATCACAGCACCTGGCCCGTGACTCTATGTATGTATAACCTTCCTCCTTGGATGTGCATGAAGCGGAGGTTCATTATGATGCCAGTTCTCATCCAAGGCCCTAAGCAACCCGGCAACGAAATTGATGTGTACCTAAGGCCATTAGTTGAAGAACTTTTACAGCTGTGGAATGGAAACGGTGTACGTACGTGGGATGAGCACAGACAGGAGGAATTTAACCTTAAGGCGTTGCTGTTCGTGACCATCAACGATTGGCCCGCTCTCAGTAACCTTTCAGGACAGACAAACAAAGGATACCACGCATGCACGCACTGTTTAGATGACACTAAAAGTATATACCTCGACAAATGCAGGAAGAATGTGTACCTGGGCCATCGTCGATTTCTTCCAACCAACCATCAATGTCGAAAGAAAGGCAAGCATTTCAAAGGCGAGGCAGATCACCAGAAGAAGCCCGCCATGCGCACCGGTGATCACGTGCTTGCTATGGTCAATGATTTACACTACGTAATCTTTGGAAAGGGTCCCGGTGGACTAGCTGTTCCGAATGACGCTGAGGGACACGCACCCATGTGGAAGAAGAAATCTATATTTTGGGACCTACCCTACTGGAAAGACCTAGAGGTCCGCTCCTCAATCGACGTGATGCACGTGACGAAGAACCTTTGCGTGAACCTGCTAGGCTTCTTGGGCGTGTATGGGAAGACAAAAGATACACCTGAGGCACGAGAGGACCTGCAACATTTGCACGAAAAAGACGGCATGCCTCCGAAGCAGTATAAAGGTCCTGCCAGCTACGCTCTTATGAAAGAAGAGAAAGAAATCTTCTTTGAATGCCTGCTCAGTATGAAGGTCACAACTGGCTTCTCGTCGAATATAAAGGGAATAATAAATATGCCAGAGAAAAAGTTTCAGAACCTAAAGTCTCATGACTGCCACGTGATTATGACGCAACTGCTTCCGGTTGCATTGAGGGGGCTTCTACCGGAAAACGTCCGATTAGCCATTGTGAAGCTATGTGCATTCCTCAATGCAATCTCTCAGAAGGTGATCGATCCAGAAATCGTACCAAGGCTAAGGTGTGATGTGGCGCAATGTCTTGTCAGTTTCGAGCTGGTGTTCCCACCATCCTTCTTCAATATCATGACGCACGTCCTAGTTCATCTAGTCGACGAGATTGTCATCCTGGGGCCCGTATTTCTACAGAATATGTTCCCCTTTGAGAGGTTCATGGGAGTCCTAAAGAAATATGTCCGTAACCGCGCTAGGCCAGAAGGAAGCATCTCCATGGGCCATCAAACAGAGGATGTTATCGGGTTTTGTGTTGACTTCATTCCTGGCCTTAACAATATAGGTCTCCCTAAATCGCGGTATGAGGGGAGACTGACTGGAAAAGGCACTCTTGGAAGAGACTCAATAATATGCAGGGACGGATATTCTTGGTCTCAAGCACACTACACAGTTCTACAGAACTCTACCTTGGTGACCCCGTATGTCGATGAACACAAGAACAGTCTGCGCTCCAAACACCCGGAGCAGTGCGACGACTGGATTACATGTGAACACATCAGGACTTTCAGCAGTTGGTTGGAAACACGTCTCAAAGGTGACAACACTGTTTGTGATGAGTTATACTTGTTGTCCAGGGGACCATCTTTGACTGTATTGACTTACAAAGGATACGAGATAAATGGGAATACATTTTACACGATCGCCCAAGATCAAAAGAGCACCAACCAAAACAGCGGTGTCCTCTTTGATGCAGCAACCGAGAGCGGAAAGGACACATATTATGGTTACATAGTGGACATATGGGAACTTGACTACGGACCTGATTTTAAGGTCCCTTTGTTTAAGTGCAAATGGGTCAATCTGTTAGGTGGCGAGGTACAGGTAGACCCACAGTACGGAATGACAACAGTGGATCTGAAAAATCTTGGGTACACTGACGAACCGTTCGTCCTAGCCAATGATGTGGCACAGGTTATCTATGTGAAGGACATGTCTACTAAACCGAGAAAAAGAAAAGATAAGGAAGCGAATACATCATACGATGAGCCAAAGCGCCACATAGTTCTTTCAGGAAAAAGGGACATCCTGGGAGTGGACGGCAAGACAGACATGTCTGAAGATTATGAAAAGTTTCATGAAATTCCTCCCTTCAATGTCAAGGCTGACCCAAGCATCCTGATAAACAATGAAGATTATCCATGGTTACGGCGCAATAAGCAAATGACACAAGCGAAGAAAAAGTGAAGACTTTCTCCCGCAACTATTATGATGATACCATGCCAAATTTGTAACAGACGAACATGCTACCATTGTCCGTTTTGTACATGCACATGCTATGTGGGTGAAATTATGATACCATCCCAACTTTCAACTTTTTCAGAGTTCATTTGAAATGCTTTCATGTCTTATGGTTCAAGGTTTTATGTGTTGAGGCAAATGGATCAATATGTCAGGAGGCGGGGTACAGGTAGACCCATAGTACGGTATGACAACAGTGGATCTAAACAATCTTGGGTACACAGACGAACCATTCGTCCTAGCCAATGATGTGGCGCAGTTATTGTCCGAAACTTTGATACTTCGAAAGTGATTGTCCATTTTGTACACGAAGTGCATCAAGTTTTTGTCATAACCCTCTCTACTTTTTGGAACATGCTATGTGGGTGAAATGATGATACCATGCCAACTTTCAACCTTTTCAGAGTTCATTTTTAAATGCTTTCCAATTTCAGAGTCATTTAGCTCAAAGAATGAATTAATAGCAAACAGAATGAACTACAAAACTTTTATGGAAATAAAAACAATCAATTAAAATATTATGTTATGATCAACTAAAATAAAACTATAATATTCTTCAATAGCAAAAAGAATATAATTTTTGTGACCCAAAATCAAACTATAAGTATTTAATTGTAAGTGTAAATAAAAAATAAATAGCAAAGAAGAAAAAAAATTCTATTTTTATAGTAAAGTTATTCATAAACTAGTGATTCACACAAATTTTTAAAAATTCAAATTTAAACTATTCAAAATTTAAAACTAATGGCACTAACAGAAAGTTTATAATTTTTGTGACCTAAAATCAAAAAGAAATCACTAAAAAACTATAAGTATTTAGTTGTAAGTATAAATAAAAAATAAATAGAAAAAAATTCTATTTTTCTAGTAAAGTTATTCATAAACTAGTGATTCACACAAATTTTTAAAAATTCAAATTTAAACTATTCAAAATTTAAAACTAATGGCACTAACAGAAAGTTTATAATTTTTGTGACCTAAAAGGAAAAAGAAATCACTAAAAAACTGTAAGTATTTAGTTGTAAGTAGAAATAAAAAAATAAAAAACCAAAAAAATGTAAAAAAGAAAAAAGAAAAAACCAAAAAAATGCCTCCTACTGGGCCTCCACGGCCTGAATACGACTAGAAACCCTACATGGGCCAGGATTCAGGCCCGCAGAAGGCCCAATAGGCCCACAGGCAGTAGCAAGTTTAGGCCCAAAAGCCTGCATTAGAGAGGAGCTCGAATGGGGAGGCACACCCGCGCTTATAAACTAGTGCCGGCGCCCTTCAGCTAGCGATGTGGAACTAAACTTTTGGGCGCGGGGCAGCAAAGGCCATTGGTCCCGGTTGGTGGCACCAACCGGGACTAAAGGTGGGCATTGGTCCCGGTAGGACCGGGACCAATGCCCACCTTTAGTCCCGGTTGGTGCCACCAACCGGGACCAAAGGCCGCCGCTTCCCGCCCTTTGGGCTGCTGAAAATTGGCCTTTGGTCCCGATTCGTGGCACCAACCGGGACCAAAGGGGGGCATTGGTCACGGTTCGTGCCACGAACCGGGACCATTGCTCTGGCTATATAAGCCAACACTTGCGAAATTTTGGCCAACCGCTCCCATTCGTCCCGACGCCCCCAGGCCGTTCGTCGTCGTCGTCGCCGCCCCCCGCTCCCCGTCGCCCCGTGCCGCCGCAGGCCTTGTTCCCGTCACTGCTTGCGCCGTCGCCGGCCTCCTCCTCGTCGCTGCGTGCGCCATCTCCGGCCCCGGCCCGCGCGCCCCGGCCCGCGCGCCCCCGTCATCGCCGTCGCCCTGCCCCGCCCCATTCCTCGCCGCCGAACGCGCGCCCCCTGCCCCGTCGCCGTCCTCGCCGCCGAACCCGCACCCCTGCCCCTCCCTTGGTCCGGCCGGCGCCGCCCCTCCCATGTTTTTTCATATGCTTGTTTTTTTCAGATTATATATATATATGTATATATGTTTGTATGTTCTCTGTGTATATATGTATATATGTTTTGCTTTTTGCTTTTTCATATATTATATGCTTGTTTTTGCTTCAGATTATATATATATATATATATGTATATATGTTTGTATGTTCTCTGTGTATATATTATATGCTTGTATTTTGCTTTTTTATAAAAATGTATATATGTTTTTATGTTCTCTGTGTATATATGTTCATATATGCAAAAGTTAGGTTTAAATATTTAGAAAAGGATTATCTATATATGTTCTCTGATTTAGTACATTTTAGGTTAGTTTCATTTTTAGAAAAGTTTTATATATTTAGGAGAGGAAAAAGGAAAATAAGAAGAGGAAAAAGGAGAAGAAGAGGAGAGGAAGAAAAGGAAGAGGAGAAGAAGAAAAAAATAGAAATTTTTTTCTATTTTTTCTTCTTCTCCTCTTTTTTTCTTCTTTTTTTTCTTCGATCTTCTCCCCCTCCCGATAGGAAAGTTTTATATAGAAAGTTACAATTTTAGAAAAGTTTTATATATGAAAAAGTTACAATTTTAGAAAAAGAAGGATAGGAAAGAAGAAAATAAGAAGAGGAAAGAAAGAAGAAGAGGAGAGGAAAAGAAGAGGAGAAATAAATAAGAAGAAGAAAAAAGAAGAAAAAGAAGAGGAGAAGAATAAAGGAATAGTGGAGAAGAAGAGAAATTCTCTTTTCTCCTCTATTCCTTTCTTCATTCTATTTTCTCTTTTCTCCTCTATTCCTTTCTTCTTCTCCTCTTTTTTTTCTTCTTTTTTTTCTTCGACACGTGGGGGGGGTCGAGAACGCCGGACATTCATGAGAGAGGCGAGGAAGAAGGGGAAGAAGAGGGAGAAGAAGAGGAGAGGAAGAAGAGGAAGTCTTCTCCTCTATTCTTTCTTCTCTTTTTTTTTCTTCTTCTTCTTCCTCTTTATTTTATCGGGAACGAGGGTCGTCGAGAGGTCGAGGAGTGGTAGAGGAGAAACCCTAAATAGAAAGTATCGTCGGTGTGAGATACATGTACCGTCGGTGTCGGACACTACACCCACATCCCACAAGTGGCCCCACGTCACTTGTGGGACGTGGATGTAGTGTCCGACACTGAAGGCCACATGTATCTCACACCCACGATACTTGCTAGCTATTTAGGGTTTCCTCTACCGAAAAGAAGAGGAGAAATAAATAAGAAGAAGAAAAAAGAAGAAAAAGAAGAGGAGAAGAAGAAAGGAATAGTGGAGAAGAAGAGAAAATAGAATATATTCTATTTTCTCTTTTCTCCACTATTCCTTTCTTCTTCTCCTCTTTTTTTCTTCTTTTCTTCTTCTTCTTCTTCTTCTTCTTATTCTTATTAGCCGGAAGTAGAGAGAGGTTTCCTAGTGTCAAAGTATTGAAGAAATCCATTCCTTCATCATTAGCCGGAAGTAACCAGGGCATGTTGGTATGAAGTTCTGCAAAGTTATTCTGGAATGGAGTCTCGGATAGAATAATCCGCCTTTTGGTACGAATTCAGCAAAGGCCTTCCAAATAGCGATATCCGGAAGGCTCTTGCTGAACTTTGTACCAAAAAGCGAATTATCCTATCTGGGACTCCGTTCCAGAACAACTTTGAAGAGCTTCGTACCATCATGCACATGTTACTTTCGCCTAATGATGAAGACATGGTTTTGTTGAATCCCTTGACACTAGGCAACCTCCCGACCCCTCGGCGATCCTATCGAACATGAGAGGAAGAAGAGGATAAAAAAAGAAGAGGAAGAAGAAAAAAAAGAGGAGAAGAAAGAATAGAGGAGATATTCTCCTCTATTCTTTCTTCTCCTCTTATTTTTCTTCTTCTTCCTCTTTTTTTTATCGGGAACGAGGGTCGTCGAGGGACATAGATGTAGTGTCGTCGTTGTCGATATATACCCCCTCCCGATAGCTTACTATGATTAGGTAGCTAGTTCTACGTTTGGCACTAATATATCCTAATATATCCATCTGTCATGTTTGAATAATAATTGCCATGTTGTAAATATTTGTAGAAACTATGGACACCGCCCTAGACGAAGCAACAAAAGAAGCGTTGTTGAGGGACATAATCGCAGAAGGAAGTGATGCCATCTCATTGTTTCTCAACAAAACCGATGGTCTGAAAGGAGAGGGTGAACAAGCTGGCTACGGTGACCTAATGCCGGTGCAAGAAGAAGAACATGAGGACGGCTCCGGTGACCCAATGCCGGTGCAAGAAGGAGACCGTGATGACGGCTCTGGTGACCGAACCGAGTCCGGCCAGGTATATATATTAGTTAAGCCTATGCTGACTAGCTGACTGATGCATTCATTGTTTTGGTATGTACACATATTAATTAAGTCTTTGTTCTTTTTTCTAGCCCTCCGAATCGAGCACAACTTCGGTAAAGAGACGAGGCCCGAAGAAAAAGTTGAGCTCGGATGAAAAGTTTGAGATCATAGCAATCGCGCCCGACGGCCAACCTATTGAACCCCTCCGGACAAAGAGCACATTTGTTGCTCAGTGCGGGGTTCTGGTTAGGGACAAGATCCCGATAAGCATCCAGCAATGGTTTAAGCCGGCTACAGAAGACCCTGAGGTGTCTTATGTCAATGATATGCAGAAAAATGATCTTTGGACTGAGCTGAAGTCAAATTTCACCCTACCGCCTGAGGATAATCCAGAGAACCCAGTTAAAGAGAAATTAATCAAGTCTTTTGCTCTGAAGAGGATGGTAGAACTATTCAGGAGGTGGAAGAAAGAGCTGAATAAGTTTGTCGAAAATAATGAGACACCAGAATTCAAGGGCAGATATGAGAAGATCAGAGATCACTGGCCCGCATTTGTGGCCCACAAGACATCAGAAAAGAGTAAGAAGATGTCGGCGACAAACAAGCAAAATGCTGCGAAGAAGAAGCTTCACCATCGCACGGGGTCAGGTGGCTACCTCGTAGCCCGGCCTAAGTGGTCCAAGACTGAGAATGATCTGGTTCATAAAGGGATCGAACCAGAGACAATTAACTGGCCAGACTGTTGCCGGACTTGGTTCTTCGGGGCTGGCGGAACACTGGACCCTGTAACAGGGAAGTGCATTTGGATGAACGATCAAATGGACATACCAGTCAGTAAGCTTAAGCAGTATATCGAAGCAGCGCAGGAAGGGGCATTCTTTCCAGACAAAGAGAACGACGAGCTCACGATGGCCCTCGGGAATCCTGAGCACCCTGGACGGACACGAGGCACGCCAGGCTCCATTCCGTGGAAGGTTGGGTTTCCGGACGCAGGCGGTTACAAATCCCATGAGAGGAGGAAAAAAGTGCAGCAGACCCAAATACAGGCGCTGCAAGCAAGGGTAGACGCGATAGAGGAACGAGAAGCAAATCGCAGCAAACGTACTGCCGAAGCCTCCCCCGAAGCTACCCCACCATCTCAGCGCAGAAGCAGCGTGGCTTCCACCGAGCTGCTTCAGCTGGAGCATGACTTGACGGCTCCTGCCAGCTATCCCGTGGATGCTATAACGGAGTCTCAAAACTGCCACCTTATGACGCAATGGATGAATTTGAAGGTCAAGGCGGCTGTTGGCTCTGTTTATCCTACTGAACCCGGCGCAACTTTTCACTGCCGGCCGATTCCAGAAGGATATGCTAGGGTGATAGTGGATGAGATAACAGAGGGATTTGAGGACCTCCAGCTTGACCACCCTACCGGTGAAGGGGAGACTCGGCTGGGGTCTGCTCTGAAGACTCCATGCCTATGGCGGAAGGAGCTCATCAACCTTCCGAACTGGACGCCACCGCCTCCTCCTCCTCCTCCGGCGAGTCAGGGCACTCTGCCTCCATCGCCTCCTCCTCCGGCGAGTGACGATCAGGGCCCTCGGCCGGCTCCTTCTCCGGCGCGTGGCGGCACTCCGCCTCCTTCTCCGCCTGCGCCGACGCGCCCGAGCAGCCAGCCTCCTCCTTCTCCGCCTCGTCAGCAAGGGCGGAAGAGACCTGCCGCCGCTCCAGCTGCTCCGGCGCGTCGTAGTCCTTCTCCTCCGCTGCTTAAGCAAGTAAAGAAGACAACCGCTCCGTCTGCTCGGTCGGCGTCTAGCAGTACAACCAGAGGCGGGAGGACATACAGATTCGGTCCTTCTCTGAAGACTCCAGAGAAGTTACCATATGAGAGGACCCTGGAGGAGAACGCCGAGATCGCGCGAGAAGAAGTGAGGAACTTCTTTGAAGGGGTGAAAGCAAAGAAACATCCACCTCCGGAGGAGAAGGTAGATCGGGTGAAAGTGAAGCGCACTCTGGCTGCCCTGACAAAACCACCGAAGTCTGATCCGCCGAAAGGAAACTATGACCGCATTATTGGAAAGGAATTTGCCGAAGCGGAGCGGTCGGGAAGTACTGTCAGTGATCAAAGGCTGAAAGAACGACGAGCTGGGAAACAAATTGCCCAGCTCGGCGAACAAGCGAAGCAATCGTGCCCCCCGCTCAAGGTGCCTAGCCACAACGTCGATAATGATCCGAGGATGGTGCCCGGTTATAGCAATCTTGCAGATTACCTGCCCGACGAAGTACATTATGAACCCATGGAGGTGCAGATACAAAGATACGAGTACGGGAAGCCTCTCGTCAAAGATGAAAGATCTCTATCAACGATGATGCGAAGATTGCACGATTGGTACTTGAAAATCTGCAGAGACTCTGGGGGGAGGAGTACTTTGTATGCGAGAGTTAAACCGGAGCATGACCTCGTTGGAATTGATCTGTTGCCTGTTCCATTTGAGGAGTTCTATCAGTTTTTCAATCAATTGGCCCTCGATAAAACAACGGTCGCCTGCTACTGTCTGTAAGTAGTACTACTTCTGTCATTAAGTTTCTCTATATAGCTTAGCTCTTTCATTGCATGTATTTATAATCATCCTCACTATATTATGCAGATTGAAGATCGCCGAATTGAAGAAAAGACAAGTCAGTGATATTGGGTTCATTAACACATATCTCATAGATGCAACTGAGGTTAAACTTCATGCCGCAGCTACCGAGGCCAACTTGCTACGATCGTTCATAATAAATCAAAACAAAGATATAATACTCTTTCCTTACAACTTCAGGTGAGTGTTACTGTCTTGTGCGTATTCGGTTTCCCTTATATATTAGTCAAGGTTATAGTAATGTAATTGATGAGTTATGCATGTGTGTGCAGTTACCACTATATTCTCCTAGAGATTAAGCTTGAGCAGGGAGTAGTAACCGTCTTGGACTCTAAACGAAAAGATCCCAAGGAGTATGCGGACATGACTGAAATCCTCAAGAAGTAAGTTAAATCGATCATTATCCACCATATCAGCAACTTTGTTCATTTCCTGATATCAAGTAATTGTTTTCTTTGTCCAGCAAGGTTTGGAGAAAATTCACCAAAACAGTTCCGGGACTGCCGAAGGAGCTGGAATTTAGACACCCGAAAGTAAGTACTATAGTAGCATGTTCCGCGCATCTCCTAGTGATTCAAGCGCTAGTTTCATCAATACCATTTAGCATTCTTGCTTATCAGTTTGATTGACCTCTATTTCTTGTAAAGTGGTTGTGGCAGGAACAAGGGAATGATTTCTGTGGATACTACATCTGCGAGTCCATCCGCCACACGACCTATGAGCGGGGCGGGTACTCTAACGAACAATATGAAGTACGTAAATAACAACATTCACAATTTTATTTTATTACCATCATTTGTGTTGAGTTTCATTCATTTATATATATATATATATATGTATTGACCCCCTTCTTCAAATTAGATGTTTCGGAAGCGGGATGAACTCCTAGCACCAGCTCGCATGCGAGCAATTCAAGAGGAATTGGCGGCATTCTTTCTTGACCATGTGATCCCTGAAGACGGAGAATTCTATGTGGACCCTGAGTCTGTATGATTATATTTGTAAGAGATAATTATTGTATATATGTAGCCGGTAGTGTCAGATAGATATACGAGAACTTGTTGTTCGACCAATCTCTTGGAGAAGGAGAGGTGGTCGATATCACTTCTCTCTGTATATATGCATATATGTTCATGACGATCTTCTGTTTCCTTCGTTTGCTTACTAGCTAGCTAGCGTGTCTAGTCCTCTCTATATACGTATGTATAGTACGTAGCGTCGACCAAGCACGGACATAAGAGAGGACACTTCTCTCTATTAATTATAACTAGCTAACACAATATATGAAACACCTAAATTAACCCCCAAAACCCCCAACCCCCCCCCTTTCAAAAAAAAAACAAAAACCCGAGCCACAGAAGTGCTGACGCGTGGATACCTATTGGTCCCGGTTGGTGCCACCAACCGGGACCAAAGGGTCGCCTGACTGGGCTCTGCGCACTGCCCACATGGAGGGCCTTTAGTCCCGGTTCTGGATTGAACCGGGACTAAAAGGGGGAGGTATTAGTACCGACACTTTAGTCCCGGTTCCGGAACCGGGACTAAAGGCCCTTACGAACCGGGACTATAGGCCCTTTTTCTACCAGTGTCGAATGCAAGCCTCAAGTCGTCTATTAGAGATCCGACATGTCTTGATTTGATGACCACATCATCCACATACGCCTCCACTGTTTTGCCGATCTGGTTTGCCAGACATGTCTGGATCATGCGCTGATATGTTGCGCCGGTGTTTTTCAGCCCGAAGGGCATTGTGTTGAAGCAGAATGGGCCGTATGGTGTGATGAATGCTGTTGCGGTTTGGTCTGATTCTGCCATCTTGATTTGATGGTAACCGGAGTATGCATTGAGGAAACACAATGAATCGTGTTCTGCGGTGGCATCGATAATTTGATCGATACGGGGGAGGGGGAAGGGATCCTTTGGGCAAGCCTTGTTAAGGTCTTTAAAATCGACACACAGGCGCCAGGGTTTGTCCTTCTTTGGTACCATCACCAGGTTTGCTAGCCAGTCCGGATGTTTTATGTCTCTAATGAATCCGGCCTCCAATAGCTTGGCTAGCTCCTCTCCCATAGCCTGTCTCTTGGGTTCGGAAAAACACCAAAGGGCTTGTTTGACAGGTTTGAATCCTTTTAGGATATTTAAGCTGTGTTCGGCCAGCCTGCGTGGGATCCCTGGCATATCTGAAGGGTGCTAGGCGAAAATGTCCCAGTTCCCTCGTAGGAACTCTCGCAGTGCGGCGTCTACATCGGGGTTCAGTCGTGCCCCGATGGAAGCTGTTTTATTGGGGTCCGTTGGATGGACCTGGAATTTGACTATTTCGTCAGCTGGCTTGAAGGATGTGGATTTGGATCTCTTGTCGAGTATCACATCATCCCTGTTAACCGTGGAGCGCAGCGCGGTCAGTTCCTCGGCCGCTAAGGCTTCGGATAGTGCCTCAAGGGCTAATGCGGCCGTCTTGTTTTCGGCGCGGAGTGCTATGTCCGGATCACTAGCTAGAGTGATAATTCCATTCGGCCCGGGCATCTTAAGCTTCATGTACCCATAATGGGGTATTGCTTGGAAGATTGTGAATGCCTCCCGCCCTAGTAAAGCGTGATATCCGCTCTTAAACGGGGCCACCTGAAACGTGACTTCTTCGAACCTGTAATTATCCGGCGTGCCGAACACCACATCTAGTGTGATTTTTCCTATGCAGCGCGCTTCCCGACTGGGGATTATTCCTCTAAAGGTTGTGCTGCTTCGCTCGACGCGGTTACAGTCTATTTCCATTTTTTGAAGGGTTTCCTCATAAATGAGGTTCAGCCCGCTGCCTCCGTCCATGAGCACCTTGGTGAGGCGAAAGTCGTCCACTATGGGACTGAGGACCAATGCGGCTGGTGCTCGGGCTGTTCGGAATCTAGGTTCATCACTTGCGTTGAAGGTAATGGCAGTGTCGCTCCATGGATTTATTGTTGCAACTTGATATACTTCGGCGAGGCTGCGGAGTGTTCTTTTTCGCACATTGTTTGATGCGAAAGTCTCGAAGACTGTGAGAACGGTACTGGTGTCCTTGGGCTGGCTTTCTGCGGCCTCCGGAATTAAGAGGTCCTCGCCGATTTTGGCCACCTGCCGGAGTATCCAACATGCTCTAAAGCTGTGAGTTGGTATGGCGTCCTCTGTACTGTGAATTCTACAGGGTCCATCAAGCCATCTTTCCAGTACGGTTCCATGCCCTGTAGAGGGTTTTGGCTTTTTGGTGTTTATCCCGGTGTCCTGTGATGATGCACCCTCTTAGTTCGGACGGGATTACTATTCAAGGCCGGATTATCCCAAAAATTTATTTCGGTTTTCCAGGCGCTTTCCATCGCACAGTATTTTTGTACTATGGACGCCAAGTCTGCGAAGCGTGTGATATCACGATGACTTACGGTGTTAAGGATTCCCTTGTCCGTGCAATTACCGCAAAAAATTGAGATTGTGTCTTCCTCGCGACAATCCTTTATCCTGTTCATAACCAGGAGGAATCTGGCCCAGTAATGATGTACTGTTTCCTCGGGCCTCTGCCTGATTTGGGAGAGATCGCTTATGATTGGGTGGGCGGGTGTCGTTGAATCTGAAACCTCACCCAATCCAAGATTCGGAGGCCGAAGAGTTTCCGAACTCTGAAGTTCGGATTCTTGGATGTTGTCCAGTGAATCTGGCCCGTTGCCTGATCCAAAGCTCAGGTCTTGAGTTATATCTCCCCCTCCGCGGGTATCCGGCTTGGAGGGGTCGGGAATTCGGACGTAGCTAGTCCTTAAAATAGATGAAGGGTCACCGCACAGCGTCTCTACCACGGCAACGTGGTGGGTGACTTGGGGAGAGTTAATTTCTCTTAGATCGGGTTTAAGCCCAACCTGGTCGTAATCCGTAGCGACCCCCAGGGCGGCGATGCGATCCAATAGCTCGTTTACGAAAGAGAGCTCCATTGGATCTAGCGTCGGAGAGGTTGCGGCAGTGAAGCGCTTCGTCGCCGGTGTCGTCGAGGGCTAGCGGTGGCGCTAGGGTTCGTGCGAGAGTGGAAGAAGAGATAATGACTGCGGTGAGGCGTGTATTTATAGGGACAGTGGTAGCTCAGTGTTATTACACAGGTGCCCCTGGCGATTCACATCTGAGGAACACGTGGCCATCATGCAGCATATCGCGGGTTGTTCCACGTCCCACGCACACCTGGATTGTCAGGCGGTCGTTCCCACTTCTCCGGGTTTCAGGTGAAGGAATGAGCATTGAAAACGGACTTAATGTTTGTCTCTGTATCTTCTGCTGACAAGGACGCAGAGAAGACATTCGACAGTTTCAATAGAATACATATGATTTGGAGAGATAGAGTTTGAGATAGAAAGCATAGAGAGGTTAGGGTCCGATCACATTCACTTAGTTCAAAAGATTCAACAAGAAGACATAGCTATAAGTGAATGCTGTAGAGGACAGAACACTAGTATATATATAATCAATATAGTGAAGGTAATCATGAAGACATGTTGCAATTGAAGCCAAACCAAATGTGAAGACATAGCAAATGTAATGCCATGAGTGAAACATTTCAAACAGAACCTTTGGTGGTGGCGTTACCCACCGTATAAGAAGTATTAGACCCAGACACGGCGCACAATTATCCTGGCGCTCCGAAGTCAAATTCCACATTAATGTATTCACACTTAGAATGTATGTCTTCATTGATTGAAGATATACTTTACTTCGTGTGTTGCACATCTAAGTCATCAATATGCATAAGTTTTAGGATGTGTGCCTGATCACAGGACATTTGAGGATTCCAAGATATTTAGCTCACACCGTAACTTGCAAAATCTCTTCTCATCCAAGGGCTTGGTGAAGATATCTGCCAATTGCTCTTCAGTGTTGACGTGTATGATATCAATATCTTCCTTCACAACATGATCTCTGAGAAAGTGATGACGAATTTCAATGTGCTTTGTCTTTGAGTGCTGAACTGGGTTGTTGGCAATCTTGATGGCGCTTTCGTTGTCGCGGTAGAGTGGCACTTGCTTCAGATGAATGCCATAGTCCTTGAGTGTTTGCTTCATCCACAGAAGCTGAGCACAGCAAGATCCAGCAGCAATGTATTCAGATTCAGCAATGGGGAGAGATACACAGTTCTGCTTATTTGAAGACCAACATACAAGTGATCGTCCCAGAAAATGACATGTGCCTGATGTAGACTTGCGATCCACCTTGTCACCAGTATAATCAGCATCCGAGAATCCAACCAGATCAAACTCTGAGCCCTTTGGATACCATAATCCTAGAGTTGGGGTGTGAGCCAAATATCGAAGAATTCGCTTCACAGCTAAGTGATGTGACTTCTTTGGTGCCGCTTGGAATCGAGCACACATGCAAACACTAAGCATAATATCTGGCCTAGATGCACATAGATAAAGTAAAGAACCAATCATGGAGCGGTATACCTTTTGATCGAACTCTTTACCATTGTCGTCGGGACCCAGATGATGTTTGGCTGGCATTGGCGTCGTGAAGCCTTTGCAGTCTTGCATACCGAACTTCTTCAGGTAATCTTTGAGATACTTCTCTTGAGATATGAAGATGCCATTGCGTTGCTGTCATATTTGAAGACCGAGGAAAAACTTCAGCTCTCCCATCATGGACATCTGATATTGCTCTTGCATCATATATCCAAACTCTTCACTGTACTTCTGATTGGTGCAGCCGAAGATAATGTCATCCACATATATTTGGCACACAAACAGCTCACCATCATATGTCTTCGTGAAGAGAGTGGGGTCGAGGGAACCAGGTATGAAGCCTTTGCTCTTCAGGAAGTATTTGAGTGTGTCATACCAAGCCCGAGGGGCTTGTTTGAGGCCATACAGTGCCTTGTTGAGCTTGTATACCATGTCAGGATGTTTTGGATCTTCAAAGCCAGGCGGTTGTGCAACATACACTTCTTCTTCAATCTTGCCATTGAGAAAAGCGCTCTTCACATCCATTTGATATAGAAGTATGTTATGATGATTTGCATAGGCCAGCAGTATGCGTATGGCTTCAAGTCGAGCCACAGGAGCAAATGTTTCATCGAAGTCAATGCCTTCCACTTGAGTATATCCTTGAGCAACGAGACGAGCTTTGTTTCTGACAACTTGACCATGCTCATCTTGCTTGTTGCAGTATATCCATTTGGTGCCTATTATATTGTGCTTCCGAGGATCAGGACGCTTAACCAGTTCCCATACATTATTCAGCTCAAACTGTTGAAGCTCTTCTTGCATGGCTTGAATCCATTCAGGTTCCATGAAGGCTTCTTCAACTTTCTTGGGTTCTGTTATTGAGACGAATGCGAAGTGCCCACAGAAATTTGCTAGCTGAGTTGCCCTTGAACGAGTGAGCGGACTGGGTGCATTGATGCTATCAATTATTCTCTCAATCTGCACTTCATTGGCAACACGAGGATGTACAGGGCGAAGATTTTGCTCTTGTTGATCATTGTCATTGTCATTGTTAGAGGGATTGTCTTCAGGCTGAGCATTGTCTTCAGGTTGATCAGGTGCGGAGATGATAACTTCCTCTTCAGGTTGAGCTTCAGAGGGTATGATTTCTCCAGTTCCCATTAGTTTGATTGATTCACTGGATGGAACTTAATCTAGCACATTTGGCAGGTGCTCTCTTTGTGAACCATTAGTCTCATCGAACCGCACATCCACTGTTTCAACCACTTTATAATGAAAGAGATTGAAGACTCTGTAGGAGTGCAAATCCTTTCCATATCCAAGTATAAAACCCTCATGTGCTTTTGGTGCAAATTCTGAAGTGTGATGTGGATCCTTGATCCAGCACCTGGCGCCAAATACTCTGAAGTAACTGACATTTGGCTTCTTGCCAGTAAGGAGCTCATAAGATGTCTTGTTCAGAAGCTTGTGAAGATAAACACGATTGATTGTATGGCATGTAGTGTCAATGGCTTCAGGCCAGAATTTTCTTGGAGTCTTGTATTCATCAAGCATCGTTCGGGCCATCTCAATGAGTGTTCTGTTCTTGCGTTCGACGACGCCATTCTGCTGTGGCGTGTACGGGGCTGAGAATTCATGTGTGATGCCCAAAGTATCAAGATATGTATCAAGGCCAGTGTTCTTGAATTCAGTGCCATTGTCACTTCTGATGTGCTTTATCTTGGTGCCATAGTTGTTCATTGCTCGATTTGCGAAGCGTCTGAAGACATCCTGCACTTCAGTCTTGTAGAGGATTATGTGCACCCAAGTATATCTAGAATAATCATCAACAATGACAAAGCCATAGAGACAAGCAGTAGTAGTAAGAGTTGAGTAATGAGTGGGACCGAAAAGATCCATGTGGAGCAGTTCGAAGGCTCGAGTTGTTGTCATGATTGTCTTCGAGGGATGTTTGGCCCTTGTCATCTTTCCTGCTTCACAGGCACCGCATAAGTGATCTTTCTTGAACTTGACGCCCTCGATGCCTATGACATGCTTCTTCTTTGCAAGGGTGTGGAGGTTCCTCATGCCAGCATGCCCTAGCCTCCGATGCCAGAGTCAGCATTCTGAAGCTTTTGCTAGAAGACATACGGAAAGCTGTGGTCCTGCTGAGAAATCTACCACGTACAAATCATCTTTCTGATACCCTTCAAACACTAGAGACTTGTCAGATTCCATTAGAACAAAGCAGTGATATTTTCCAAACATTACGATCATGTTCAAATTGCAAAGCATTGAGACAGACATTAAGTTGAAGCCAAGGGATTCAACAAGCATGACTTTATCCATGTGTTGATCCTTTGAGATTGCAACTCTACCTAGACCCAATACCTTACTTTTACCAGTGTCAGCAAATGTGATGTGACTCTTGTCGGATGGACGTAAGGTTGAGTCCATAAGAAGGCTTCTTTTGCCAGTCATGTGATTGGTACACCCACTATCAATAATCCATTGTGAAGACGCTGGTGTCGTACCCTACAGTGCAGTTAGGGGATAGGCTTCACGAAGAGAATTTTGAAGCAAAAACATTTGATGAACCAGTGGGTTATGAAAGCTTAGATCGAGATTAGGACTGATAGGGAGAGTAGCAAGCGATTCAGGAACGAAGTACATAGTAAGACCATTCGGGCATTTGATCTTGCGCCCTACAAGATGTTTAAGGTCCCCAGCAATAGCGTCAGACAATTTTGGTTTTCTGCTGGACACCTTTCCCTGTAAAAGAGAGTTAAGCTTTCTTAGCCACCCACATCTTCAAGGGTGGCTTAGAAGCAATAAGTCTAAGTGCAGCGTCTGAGAACTTTGGCTTTGGAGCCCTAGCAAAAAGTCTTGCAGGCGGACAATAGTACTCATAAGAATAAGCAGAATAGTTCTTGGTCTTATGAACATGGCGGTTTGATGAACCGTTCTCATATTCATAGGCCTGGGTCTGGTTTCCCTGCAAAACATTTGCGTTAGTACGACTCAGGTGAGTCCTCTGTTTGTATGAAGCCTTTGGACCGTATGAAGCCTGTGGTCTGGGGTTTGTCTTCTTCACCTGTGGTGTCATGATGACATTCACAGGAAGATTCTCTAAACACTTTTTCGGCACCCAGATCTTCTTCATAGGCGGCCCATTCCTGCAGTTAGTACCAATATACCTGGCAAACACTTCACCATTCTGATTCTTAAATAGTTTATAGTTTGCATCAAAGGATTCATCAATGACAATGGGGTTAGCACAAGTGAAGCCAAATAGAGTGGATTGATCTGCTGAAGGTTCCTTTGCAGCAACCCACGTGGTTTTGGAGTATTGCTCAGGTTTCCAGTAAGAGCCATCAGCATTCATTTTCCTTACGAACCCAACACCCTCTTTCCTTGAGTTTCGGTTCAGAATCTGCCTTTTGAGGACATCACATAGTGTCTGATGCCCTTTAAGACTTCTGTACATCCCTGTTTCAAGCAATGTCTTCAACCTAGCATTCTCATCAGCAATAGCAGTGGTATCCTCAGCAGAGGGCTTAGTTCCCACATCAACAGTTGAAAATATTGCAACAGTAGCAGCAGTAGAACATTCAGCAACAGAAGTAGCATTATCATGCTCAATGCATTTAAGACATGGTGGTTCAAATCCTTCCTGAGTTGAACTGATCTGTTCGGCGCGAAGCGACTCGTTTTCTTTCTGAAGATCTTCATGAGCCGCTCTCAATTTCTCAAGATCTTGCTTCCTTTGAAGATAATCATAGGAAAGCCTTTCATGAGCTGTTGAGAGCGTTTCATGACGACTTTCAAGTTCCTCATACTTAACGTGAAGATTTTTTATGTCTTCAATTAAGGAATGAGATCGAGTCATTTCAGCGTCTAACAGATCATTGCTTTTGTCTAACAGTTTTTGAATGTGTTCCATGGTTTTCTGTTGTTCAGTTGCAATTTTAGCGAGTGTTTTGTAGCTGGGTTTGGAACCACAATTAGAGTCATCGTCACTAGATGTTTGATAGTGAGTAGTGTGTGTGTTTATCTTGGCACTGTGTGCCATGAAGCAGTAGGTAGGAGTGGAGTAGTCTTTGTCATTTGCACAGGTGTCGGTGATGGAGTCATTGTCTTCAGTGTTGAAGATGGACTTGGCGACGTATGCTGTAGCCAGACTCGCAATGCCAGAATCGGACTCCTCCTCAGACTCCACCTCCGCCTCCTCAGAAGCGGACTCCTCCTCTGAATCCATTTCCTTGCCAACAAACGCACGTGCCTTGCTAGATGAGCTCTTCTTGTGTGATGAAGACTCTGAGGAGGACTTGGAAGAAGACTTTGAGTATTTCTTCTTCTTCTTGTCATCAGAATCATACTCCTTGCTATCCTTTTTCTTCTTGTTCTCAATGTCCCACTGCGGACACTCAGAGATGTAGTGGCCAGATTTCTTGCACTTGTGACATGTTTTCTTCTTGTAGTCATGAGCAGAAACTTCATCATTTCTTGAGCTTGATCGTGAAGACTTTCTGAAGCCTTTCTTCTTGGTGAATTTTTGGAACTTCTTCACAAGCATAGCAAGTTCCTTTCCAATGTCTTCAGGATCATCAGAACTGCTGTCAGATTCTTCTTCAGATGAGGAGACAGCTTTTGCCTTCAAGGCACGAGTTCGCCCATAGTTGGGACCATAGATATCTCTTTTCTCAGAAAGCTGAAACTCATGTGTGTTGAGCCTCTCAAGTATGTCAGACGGATCGAGTGTCTTGAAATCAGGACGTTCTTGAATCATCAGAACTAGGGTGTCAAACGAACTGTCAAGTGATCTCAGGAGTGTCTTGACGATTTCATGCTTGGTGATCTCAGTAGCGCCGAGGGCTTGAAGTTCATTTGTGATGTCAGTGAGTCGATCAAACGTGAGCTGGACATTCTCATTGTCATTTCTCTTGAAGTGGTTGAAGAGGTTGCGAAGGACACTGATTCTCTGATCTCTCTGGGTTGAGACGCCTTAGTTGACCTTGGAGAGCCAGTCCCAGACTAGCTTAGATATTTCCAAAGCACTTATGCGGCCATACTGTCCTTTGGTCAGATGACCACAGATGATATTCTTGGCAGTAGAGTCTAGTTGAATGAACTTCTTGACATCAGCAGCAGTGACACCTTCTCCAGCCTTGGGAACGCCGTTCTTGACGACATACCATAGGTCGACGTCAATGGCTTCAAGATGCATGCACATCTTATTCTTCCAGTAGGGATATTCAGTTCCATCGAAGACGGGGCACGTAGCGGAGACTTTAATTATCCCTGCAGTTGACATAGCTAAAATTCCAGGTGGTTAAATCGAATCACACAGAACAAGGGAGTACCTTGCTCTGATACCAATTGAAAGTGCATTATATCGACTAGAGGGGGGTGAATAGGCGATTTTTATGAAAGTCTTCAAAACGTGGAAGTTTCGAAGACAAACGATAGAGATAAACCTATTACCATGCAGCGGAACGTAGACTACACTAGGCAAACCATAGTCAAGTATTCAATGAAGTGAAAGCACAATGACTAATAGCAGCTAGGTAGTAAGGATCAGGTAGGAAGATATTATGAAGCCGATCAGAACAAGCTGTCACTCAGTGAAGACAGAAGATAGTGCAATCATACAATGACTTCACCAGGACCAACAGTAAGTAAAGGGAAGGGAAGGATGAAACCAGTGACTCGTTGAAGACAATGATTTGTTGGACCAGTTCCAGTTGCTGTGACAACTGTACGTCTGATTAGGGCGGCTAGGTATTTAAACCTGAGGAAACACAGACCGGGACACTCAGTCCTGAACACGCAGCTCAGGACACCCAGTCCTCACCGTATTCCCCTTGAGCTGAGGTCACACAGACCTCGCCCAATCACTCTGGTAAGTTTTCAAGGTAGACTCCCAAACCTTCACAGACTTCGTTCACCGGCGATCCACAATGTCTCTTGGATGCTCAGAACGCGACGCTTAACCGGCTGGAGGATTCACAGTCCTCAAGTGTAATAAGTCTTCAGATCACACAGACAAGAAGACTTAAGTGATGCCTAACACTCTTTGGCTCTGGGTGGTTAGGGCTTTATCCTCGCAAGAAATTCTCTCTCAAAGGCTTCGAGGTGGGTTGCTCTCAAACGACAAAAGTCGTACTCTAACTCTGAGCAGCCAACCGTTTATGGTTGTAGGGGTGGGCTATTTATAGCCACTAGGCAACCCGACCTGATTTGTCCGAAATGACCCTGTGTCACTAAGGAACTGATACGTGTTTCAACGGTCAGATTTCAAACACACACGGCAACTTTACTTGGGCTACAAGCAAAGCTGACTTGTCCGACTCTGGACAAGATTCGCTCTCATAGTCTTCACTCGAAGACATAGGTTTTGGTTAAGCATCACTTCAGTTATTCTGACTAGTTCTCTTGAACCCCACTTAACAGTACGGTGGTTCCTATGACTCAACAAAGAAGAAAGAGAACTACTATAGATCTAAGTCTTCGAACTCCATAGGCTTCATGCAATGTCTTCTCTTGTCATAGTCTTCGATGAGAATATCTTCATATACCACCTTTGACATCAATGTCTTTATACATTTTTAGGGGTCATCTCTGGTAGGAAAACCGAATCAATGAGGGACTTCTACCTGTGTTATCCTGCAATTCTCACAAACACATTAGTCCCTCAACTAAGTTTGTCGTCAATACTCCAAAACCAACTAAGGGTGGCACTAGATGCACTTACAGCAACTTTACTTGGGCTACAAGTAAAGCTGACTTATCCAACTCTGAACAAGATTTGCTCTCATAGTCTTCACTCGAAGACATAGGATTTTGGTTAAGCATCACTTCAGTCATTCTGACTGGTTTTTTTGAACCCCACTTAACAGTACGGTGGTTCCTATGACTCAACAAAGAAAAACACAGAACGACGAAACTGCTAAGTCTTCGCGCTCCATAGTCTTCACGCGATGTCTTCTCTTATCATAGTCTTCAATGTGAATGTCTTCACATACCACCTCTGACTTCAATGTCTTCATACATTTTTAGGGATCATCTCTGATAGGAAAACCGAATCAATGAGGGACTTCTACCTGTGTTATCCTGCAATTCTCACAAACACATTAGTCCCTCAAATAGGTTTGTCGTCAATACTCCAAAACCAACTAGGGGTGGCACTAGATGCACTTACAATCTCCCTTTTTTTGGTGATTGATGACAAACTAGTTGAAGTTTTCAACGGGGAATAAAATATGTGAAATTGTAAAGGATAGGTTATTATCTTCATAAGTGGCAAAGGCTCCCCCTGAAGATGTGCATATAAGTAATTTGCTTTTGGTATGCAAATGCACATGGCAGGTTGTACTTGTGGAGATCTTCTTCAACTTATGATGACAATTTATCATGCATGAAAAGTATGTGAAGATAATGATATGCATAATGAAAAATGGATGTCTGCAAAATGATCTAAGTGCGGAATTTATCGTCGCACATGCGGAATTTATCATCGCATCACAGAAAAGCAAATAAGTAGCAGACGACCATCGAGTTTGAGTGTTACAACTCAAAGAACCAAATGTATCAAAACGTGAGAGTTGTAAACACTAGGTAAAATATAAAATCACCGCCCATATGGACCCGCTTGAAGACTATCAAACTCATATGCTTTTTCCCCTTTTGTCAGTAAGGACCAAAAAAGTTTGAAGACATAGAGCATCTACTCGTTTCCATGAGAAGTAAGTGAAGCAGCAGGGTCGTTGGTGTTGTTTGGCGGTGCAGACGAACTCGATGCAGTGGTGATTCGCGCCGAAGGTGGTGAAGTAGCATCGTCTTCATCATCGATGACACGTGCATTCACTGTTGCAACAGAGGAGAACTCAGAGTCTTCAAGAGACGGAGTTCGTCGCAGCACAGTCCTTCTTGGAGGTGTTGAGTCAAACTTGAAGCGTTCAGAGAATCCATCCTCTTGAAGATCATCTTCAGAGCACATAAGCGTCAGCCCTTTTCATGTACGCCGACAGGTTTCATGGGTAACAAAGGCATTCTTGGTGGCAAGGTTGCGAATCCTGTTTACGTCCACCAAGAGGCTTTGCATGTGGCGCTATGAACCGTTTTTTAGAGTTCAATTTTTAAACTTGACATAATTTGTCCCACTGTACCTTAATTTCTTGATCATTTGCCCTAATTTATGTTTTTGTTGATTTCTTAACGTTTTAACCCAAACCATCAGTACGTTTTTTTTAAACATCAGTACGTGAGATGGCCCATATACCCTCGTGGAAATTTTGCAATTTACCACAAATCTTCTGTGCACCTGCCCCCGCAACGGAGCAGATCGATCGATTCTGGAGGGGTTCTTCACTTCTTCCTGTTGCTCCGGCTAATCCCGAAACGCTCCACCACCATCTGAAGAAAAAACCCCACCACCACTACCCTGCCTGCTGCTCCGGCTATGCGGCGGCTACCTCTGCGGATCCTGCGCTCCGCGGCGGCCGGATCTCTCCGGAGCCCCGCCCCCTCACGCGGCGGCTGTCCTGTCCCTCGAGCGCCACATCTGCCGGCGGAGGCAGCCGCCGCGCCGGCCGAGCTTGCCCGCTGGCTACCGCGGAGAGGGTACTCCCGGTTCGCGAGCGGATTCACCCCCCTGGAGCCGAAGAAGCTGGGATCCATCCTCGACGTCGAGCGCGCCAAGGGCCTCTCCCCCGAACACCTCGTCGCGGCATGGGATGACGTCAGTGCCCTTCCCCTTTTGCCGTACATTTTGTTTTCCTCCGTACTAGCGTTGAGGAGATCACATCCGTTGGCTGCCGTCTATAAGCGCACGAATTTCATTTTCTGTACTGGTATAGATAACAAACGGTTTTAAGGTATTTGTCCCCAAGAAAAGTTAAGGTGTCTGAATGATGTCTAAGGATGAAAACAATGGAACCAAATTATCATAGCTATTTGTAAATCTGGAACCATGAGATGTGCTCTCAGTGCCTTGCGCCCTAAAAGTGCTTGGATCACAATTGCTGCCCAGTGCTTAACAGACTAGCCCATATCATCCAATTGTTTGTACACTTGTATATCAGTTGCAGTCTTCAGGGTGAAAATCATTAACGGGGCATATTAATGGGCTGGATGGGTAAGATGGATTGTGTGTGGAGATAGGCAGGGAAAGCAAGAAGAGGGGAGGCAGATGGATATTTGTGGGTTGGTAGGAGCTGCGTGCTTCACTAGCTGTTGTTATAGAACGTTTTGCATCTGACAATCTGTCATGCCCCTACCTGAAGGCAAGACAAGTTTGTTGTATGCCTTTGTTTGGGCAAAGAATCGAACCCGCAGGTTGGAAAATAGCAGAAACAAGTGGGATATTAGACCATCCTGTTCCATATGATGCAAAAACCAAGCAATATTTGCATCAAGGGTGGGGAGGAACCTATATCTTCCATATGAACTTCTGTATTTGAAAGGCTAGTGCGATGGCCAGTAATCTCACATATTGTCCTGTTAACCCAGAAAATTAGCAAACTAAGTTTTGGCTTCGCCTAATTATCATCCAGTTACTAAAAGTTTTATGTCTTATGCTGTTGACATTACAGCATTATTTTGTATCTGCACATATTGCTTACTGCATTTGAGTCCATCCTGACATTACTTCTGTACAATTTCTTTGTGTCACTATTCTTTTCATGGAACATTAGTACCACCTGGGAAGAGGTCACATAGGTGTATCAATGAAAGCAAAGCTTTACCGTCTCTTGGAACAAAGATCGGCTACATGGTATTTGTTTGTTGATTGGAGTTTTGATTCCATCACCATGATTAATTTCTAAACTATTTATTTTCTTAACTAATTATCTTCTTTTGTAGTCCATATTTTGTTATTCCTTTGTGGAGAGGAAGTGGATATACCACCATGTTTATGCAAGGTTATTTCTCGGCTCTACCACAGATATTCGATTTTCACAAGCCTTGTTGACTGCTTTCCTTCTCACAAATTTCCATTGAAATTGAACTTTGTTACAGTCTATAAGTATGTTCTTTACTAAACATATATTTTTGAATATTCATATCAATGGGCTTTGGTCAGTCTGACATTCTTAATATCCTGTGCATGTTATTGTTCAAGTGTCCAATTGTATGTTTTGTTGATTATCAGTAAATGAAACGGGTTATTATAACCCTTGGAAAACAAATCTGTTTATTCTAGATGGGGCTGTTTGAACCTGATATCTAAGGCAAAATTTGCTACATGACACTCTATATCCGTGGTATTTACTCTATTGTACTATAAATTCAAAGCTTGCCAGACAAACTTTAAGCTTGCATCAATTTGCCAACACGCACTCCACCTACTATAACAACATTATCTGACTTGGGAGTGGGAAAACGCGTGAAAAGTCTGTTTTGCCATTTTGTTGTAATTTCTTTTGACAAATTAATAGCTGCACAAAGTAGACATGCACAACAATCTATATTTACGCAGAAATTAACTGATTCATATTTTGGCCAAATAGATGGCATCACAAATAATTGAATCTCTAGATCACTAAACACGCATCAGTGTGTTTACAAGTTCAAAGATGCCGTACTCATGAGAATAAAGCAGACTTTGCCTGCTCTGTCTCCTTTTAAGCCAAACAATATTATTACAATTTGGTGGTGTGTTCGGGTGACACAATGTTAGAATGCTTTAGCAAAGTTGCAAATTTGGAGTGTGATGGAGCAAATGTCATGAATTTGTAGTGTCCTGTAGCCAGTTTGCCTCTCAAGAATGGTAGATGTACTCACACTCATACCAAATGAACATCGACAAACTACTGTTCATGAGAAATATATTTGAACATAACAAATGAACCAAGCATCCATGGTGTATCATCACGCTAACTTCAGGCCGTGTCAGTTAATAGCTTATAGTACTGATGTATTTACACGTAGATGTATCAGTAACTAACTAATTATATTTTGAACACCCCATCCAAATGTTGGGTGTGCTGGGGTAGTATATTACTTGTAACTCTATGTCTGATACCCTTAATATTTATGCCTAGTATCTTGTCCATAAATGCAAGGCAGTGAGGCTGCAGAGACTAAAAGTTCGGTAAATTTTGGTGAAATTAATGAAGGGGCTGGTGTCGAAACACCGTTTTCTGCATGGCCATTTATTTGTTCAAACCCACCTGTGGGAATTGACAGTGTTTGTTTTGTTTTGAGCTAACTGCTCTATTCTCTGTCGTTCAACATTGCAGTCCAGCTGCCACACATGATCTTCACAGGGCTTGAAGATTACAAAGCAAGAGGAACTCAAGCAAGCCCTTACTATACAGTCACTCATTTCACAGAGTTTGCAGAAACCAAGGATACAGTGCTTGTCCGAGGAGACGTTGTCTTCACCAGCAAACTAACCGATGCAGAGGCAAAGTGTCTTTTAGAGACCGCCCACTCGTTCTACCTGAATGATGTGCGGTACAAGCTCGTGGAGCGTTTCAACAAGGAAACACATGATTTCGAGTTCAAAGATGTCCTTCAGGCGCTTGAAATGCCGTCCATGTGAGCAGAGATGTGAAGCCATCATGCGACGACAAAGCTTCCCAGCGCGGTGAACCTGAAACTACTGCCGAGATTGGAACTACGAGTTCTTTCTTCCCCACATTTTTTTGTGGCAGCTGTGTCCTGGAAAAACAACCCTGAGTTGATATCACCCTGACTTTGCTGAGTGGTTGTTCATCCTACTTGTTTTGTTGTAGCCGTAGCAAAGAAGAGAACCAAGTTCCCAGGACTTCTCTAATAAGCAGATCCGGGCAAAGCTTTAATCGGCATTCCGTAGCTATTTTGCTGTCGTTTCTCTTGGCCTTTTTGGCTAAAACTTTCATAATAATATGGTAGATTCAGAAACACGCTATACTTGTTTTGGATCCTGGTGACAATTGACAAAATGTTTGTTTAAATTATGGATGGAAACCAGCTGTGTGGTGTTTTGGTGTTTTCCGTTTGATCTGATGGCTGTAAATCGGAAAATGGTAGTATCTCCTTGCATATATAGCTGAAAATTGGCACGTGTAACTGTTAATATAGCTGAAAATTGGCTCCCACACTCTACTCCTAGATGATACCTTGACGCGGTAATTGATTGCAATATGTTTAAAGAAGATTTGGTTGTAAGAAACATAAATCTTTGGTTTGAGAACTAAAACTGAAAATAGATGAACGGGTGGCTGAATCGGCTCCGTGCAATCAATTCCTGCACTTAGTCGTAGATCGTCCAGGTGAATTGATTGTAGATCGTCAAACTAAAACCGTTCTTTGGTTTGAGAACTAAAACTGAAGATTGATCTGCTCCGTGATGGCCCTTAGTCGTAGATCGTCAAGGTGAACCAAGGACGCATGATGGCCCTTGTGGTATCTTGTCATGTTTAGGCATTTGCGTGTTAGAGCTGGCCGGCACAAACTTGATCTTACTCCTGATGCACACATGACTGTTTAGCTCTATTAGGGAGTATAGATGAGTTGGAACTTGCTGCCGTCTCTAAGCTTCAGGAAGAAGATGTATGCTAATGGTACGTACCGTGCTGTTGCTGCTTTGCCACAATTGCACCTCGGTTCAACCCACACGTCCTGGTACTCGGCAAACCTTTTCATTTTTGGCAAACGTGTTGGTGATGCTGTGTCGCGGGTGGTGTCTGCGTCCGAGCCATTATCGATCAGGCCAACGACGCCGTGCAAAACCCAAGTTCATGCTTGCTTAAACGGGTGGCTGAACCGTGCAATGCAAGTGCTGTCACGGAGCAGATCAGGTGTATATATGGATAAAACCAAACGGCCAAACGATATATAACACACACCTACGTGACCGTGTGTGCGCATTCGTGTGACAACCGCAAAAGAAAAGAAATGAAAAAGACAAAACGTCAACAAGTGCGACCCGCCAACCAGATCATACATCGTACGGATACGGAACAAGGCAGAAATACCATATATACTTTCTTTTTTCAGAAGTTGCCTACATACGCATGAAAGTAACCTCCACGTACAGAACAATTAACTTGGTTGCAATCACCTCAGTGCAGTACAAGGAGGTTCACACCGGACGAGACTTGCCTGTTTCCCGTCGTGTGTTTATCCGTGCTTCTGTCTACTGGCTTGATTTGAATGGAATAAAATAAGATCCGGTCCCATCCTCTTAAAATCAGGGGAAAAAAAAGATGATTAGATTAGAAAGAAAAAAGAAAAAAAGACAGCGGTAAGATTAAGTGGGAGCACGGACGGGAGCATAGGGACAAAGCTGGCAAGCCGAATCCGTTCACACCAACGCCAAAAAGGATCGTAGATCACAATTACTGGATACTCTTAAAATATATACTCATAGTACTAAAATACGGAAATGTTAACGCCCATACGTGTGGGCGTTTGCATCTCGCCCACATGCGTGGATCCACGTCCGTTCGTGAGCGCACGAATCTTGGCATGTTTCTAGTGCTACGTAGGACTGGCCTGGTGTGTGGGCGTTCAGCCGGTCGCTCACATGGCCGTTTCACCACACAAGAGGGGCTGGTGTGTGGGCGTTCAGCAGTTCGCCCACACGTCACTTTGCACGCACACACAAGGGCTACTGTGTGGGCATTTGGCATCTTGCCCACACGCCCTTCTCCTCTCTCACACCCAAGCTGCTAGTTGCCATGTGTTTTTGCACTACACATGGCAACTGCCCCTAGTGTGCTTTTATAAGCAGGTGGCAACTCTCTTTTTTTACCCGAGTTTGCCATGTGTTTTGCAGGGTACACGGCAACTGCCTAGTGTGCACGTAAGCAGATGACAACTCTCTTTTACCGAGTTGCCATATGTTTTTGCATGGTACATGGCAACTGCCCTAACGTGCATGTACATGGCAACTGCCTTAACGTGTACGTAAGCAGATGTCAACTCTTCCTTTTTACATGGCAACTGCCCTAGCATGCTTGTGAGCACATGGCAACTCTCTCAACTGCCTAGTGTTAGTATGTGGCAACTCCTAAAGTTATGAAATCATGGCAACTACATTAGATCAGATCATACATGGCAACTGCAGTTGAGCAACCATGGCAACTGCAGTTATCCGACATGGCAACCGTAGTTCAGCGATATGGCAACTGCAATTAAACGAACATGGACGAGGGTCTGGACCATGGCAACTGCGGGCGCACGGTGACCGTCACGCGTGGCGTGCGGGATCAGGAGGTACGAGACCTGACATACAGGCGTGTGGGCGTTATCAACTTCGTCCACACGCACGCGTGTGAAAGGGATCGGGAGGGAAAAAAAGAGGCGTGTGGGCGCTAATTGTTTTGCCCACACGTAAGTGTGTGGGCTGTTCCTCTTATACACCACACAAAATATGTGGGCGGACTCCCTAACGCCCACACGTGTGGCATTTATCGGCGTCCATAAAATAAGGATCATATTATAGATCACCAAACATGACTAGTAATTGAGACAACCCACTCCATACAAATTACGAATTACTACTAGATACTCAATGGACATCGTCCAAGCATTCTTCCGGTGAACTTAACTTGTGCTAGTCTTATCCAGCATCATCGCGGTGCATGCATGAGCATGACTGAACACATGCACGTACTAGATGGCGCCGAGGAGGCGGCCCCCGAAGAAACGCCATTTCCCTGCTCCGCAAGAACGACGGCGTGCCACTGCCCCACTAATCGCCGCCTCATCCAGCAGCTCCTCGAACAGCTCCATCCCCGCCGGATAGAAGGAGACGACCGGCGCCGAGGCGTACCTGCGGGTCCAGCGCCTGGCCTTCTCATCATAGAGACCCCGCTCGCGCTTGTACAGCCGGGCGGCGTCGTGGCGGACGGGGTCGTAGAGGACGGAGACGACGGACAGGAGGACTGTCCTTATCGTGAGATTAGGCCACCACCCCCTCCCGAAGATGTCCAGCGCCATCTTCCCCTCCGGGCCGATGTTGGGATGGTACACCCGCAGTGCAGAGACGCGTACGTCAGGATATCGTTTGGCATGAACACGAGCAGTCAAACAAATGCCGATCGACCGAGCGATCTTGTTTGGAGGAAGCATGCAGCTAGAGGCCAGTGCCGACTCACCTTGGTTTTGAAGGTGAGCTTGATGGGCTTGAAGGGGTAGTCCTTGGGGTAGGCGACGTCGACGGGGAACGTGCCGCCGGCGTAGGGGCTGTCGTGGGGGCCTGTCCCAGTGAAACAGGTCCGTCACGGGCGTCGCGCCGGGCCGGCAGAACGCCGGCGGGTCCATCCAGAGCTGTTTCAGCTCCTTGCGGATCCGCCTGATCACCGGGGCAGGCTCCGGCATGGTCGGTGCCGGCGGTCGTGCGCACCTCCTCCCTATTCCCGTGTGCCCAGCCTCCGTGGGAGCTGTCAGCTGTGTGGCGCAAGGAAAATCTACACTAGCGCTAGGTAGATGCTCACAGCTCCGGCTCGGATGCTTTATATGGATGGGTTTGGCCACTCGCGACTTCGGGAGACAGAGCGCTGCGGCATGCTAAACCTCGTTGTAATTCTGTGTAGGTTGTCAGAGCAGTCTGTTAGCATCACCGAGCCGGTTACAGAGGATGACGGCCAGGGCAGCCAAGACCCAGTCAACAAGCCACTGACGTCGGGGTCCATAGGAGGGTCAGGCGCCCATCCACACGCTACGCTGGCAAGGAATAGACCACGAGGTAGGATAAATAAGGAGGACAGCTTCCTTGTGAGGGCGGCCAGTTTGGCAGGGCAGTCCCCCGTTTGCTTGTAACTCTCTTCCTCCTTTCTTCTTGCTTGTAATTTCAAATTAGAGCTACAAATCTGAGTGATGTTCATCAATAGAGAGATATCCTAGCCTGTTGCTAACAATTGGTACTCAGAGCCAAAATTTTCCACCATCCACGCTGCTGTCGGCGTTCTGAAAACGGGGGTCCCCAGACTTGCCTGCCTGCGGCCTGCGGCGTGGCTCAAAGGGGGACCCAGCATGACCCATCTTCATCAACACAGACCCAAGACCCTCGCGAGGGGCCAAGCCTCGCGGGGCGGACGACACGGAACTTCCTCAGGCACGGCCTCATCAGGCTGGCTCGCGAGGAGGCGGAGAGATCAAGACGGGGTACCTCACGAGGTGCCCGTGACGCAAGCCATGACGACCAAAGGCGCCAGGCGGGCGCCAGCCGCGCAGTGTCCTCCTTTTCTCTTTGGTGCAAAGGGAGCAAGCGCAGGCGAGAGCATCAAGCAAAGGCACCCATTTCGGTGCAACGAGACCAAGACCAGTCCAACGGCAGGGAGGAAGTCATTGTGGAGCCCAAGTCAGCGTCACCACCAGAGCCTTTGGCAGGCGAGGACCAACTTTAGTCAGGATAAGTGTACCAGATGTTCCCCTTCAAAATGGCCAATTGTTGGTGCCCTTCCCGCTCAATATTTGGGAAGAGGCCCAGGGCCTTTGCCTATAAATAGGACTAGCCACCCCCACTGTAGAGGGGCAATGAAGAAGGGAGAATCTAGAAGCCAAGAGAGAAACTAGTTAGGATCGGATCGAGTAGCATCACACACACAGAGAGAGAAGGGCGACTGAACTCCTCCTAGCAGTTCATCCCCCCAGCCAAGAGCAGACCCTCGCGAGGCTGTTCTTCCTTATATTGCTCATCATCATCAGCCCAAGAGGCAATCCACCACACCACACACTGGAGTAGGGTATTACACCACAACGGTGGCCCGGACCAGTATAAACCCTGTGTCTCTTGTGCTGTTCTTTCCATAGCTTAGATCTTAGCGAGGCGGAGGGGTGCAGGTAGGTAGAAGGCGAAATCTCCGCGCGCACCCCAGTGTTCGAACCTCAAGGGTCTGCCGGAACCCGAAATCCGACATTTGGCACGCCAGGTAGGGGTGCGCCGGAATCCACCTTCTACCGCTTCGTGTCCCGTCGCGTCGTCATCACCATGTCCGGTGATCAGGCGGGCAACCCAGATCCATGGGCGGCGTGGCCCGCCCGCGCAGAGCCGCTCGCCTCGGGCGACCCCGTGCCCCAGGCAGCTCGCGGTCCGCAGGGCGCTGCGGGCCGCGGGCGACGCGGACAGGCTTCGACAGCTCTCACACCGCGGCAGGCACGGTCGGCAGCAAGGGCCTCCAATCACGCCGCGACCACGACACCGTACACCCGCCGAGAGCAGGCGAACTCGAGGGCCGCGCTCACGGTGGCCCGAGAGCTGCTGCAGTGCAGGCTGTTGGAGGGCGGCCGCGACGTGCTACTGGAACGGGTGGCAGAGCTCCTGGGCTTCGCCGCCTCAGGGGTTCACCGCTTCTGCACCCAGCTCCCATCTCAAGCCTAGGGCGGCCCGCGCGGGGGCTCCGCGCGCGCCCGCGGGCTCCAAGGCTACCCCAACGCCGGCGAAGCTGTTGGCACCGGACCGGCGGCGGCGGTGCCCCCGCTCCCGGTCCGCGAAGAAAAAGGACTCGACGTGACCCACGGCCCCAGTGGACAGCCGCGCTACCACTCCACGGTGGGCGCGTCAAGCAGGACTGCGTGGCACGCGGAGCACTACGGCATGGCCTTCGGGATGACGGCGCCAGAAGAATACGTGCCCCTCATGATGGACCAAGGACACCCTCACGAAGGCGAACAAGGCTCGCTCCTCAGCCCAAGCTGGGGGGACGAGGCGCCAGAAGCTGAGCCCTTCCAGGAGCCCCGGGACGGTCCCACTGGCCATGCTGGAGGCAACGATTATTGGGTATCGCTAATTCCTCAGAAGCAGACATACGCTAATCATGGATCGCAGGAGGTGCAGGTCGCCACAGCGAGCAGCTGCCCCGCTCCCACAGTCTCCTACCCCTCGGGAGGAGGGCGCAGGGGGCTGCAGGAGAGGGGCCGAGATCCGACATCACCACCGCGGCGTTCGGAGCAAGGTGTTTTCAGGAGGTAGGCCCTCTGCTGGGGAGGTGCCTCAGGGCCTGCCCCTGGCGGAGGACCCGTGGTCGTCGGGGGAACCGCTGGCGACCGCTCTACCCCATCGGTGGCGTCCTGGTTTCCGGTCGTCGTTGATGGCACTAGAGTGTGGCGCAAGGCGGGGCCCTCGTCTGGCGATATGAAGTAAGGCCGGTACCTGTGAAGAAGGCCCAGTGCCTGTGAAGCTCGCCGCCCCGTGACACTCTCACGTAATAATGAGTGGGGCTGTACATGCCCCGGAGTCTCAAGGGTGCCGGCCTCAGGCCCTGGGGCTCCCTCCCACGCCCAATGGCAGCACTTAGCTCCGCGCTGGTGAGAAGACGCCCAAGACTAGATTAGGTGCTGGACGCGGCCTTTTGTCTGTTTTCGTTGCTTTTCTCTTTGGTTGTCACTTTCCCCCGCTGGATTCAAGTTGGATTCGAATTTGAGATTTGCGTGTGTTCGGGGAAGGGGTGCTTAGTCTCGTTCGAGCAATTTCTCGCGTTTTGATAACCACTTCGCCTCAGCTGCCTCCCCTCGTGAGTCCCTCGCGAGCCGGGTCAGGCCTAGCTTGCGCGCAGCCCAGACTGCCACCGCCGCGTCCTCTCAGGAGGGTTTTTTACTGCAGACTCGGGACACCACAGCTTCCCACAGGCTACCTCAGGGCCCGCACGGGACGAAGGTAAACTAGCCAACCAGCGCGTCGCTTAGCCAACCACTTGGCGCGGGCGCATGTGCAATGTAACATCTACTAATACGATGAACGCAAGTTTTACATGAGGGGCTCCCCCTCCCAAAATGCTCTCACGGCCCTCAGGCCAAAACATGAGTTCTATTCATGCAGGGTAAGGAAACAGGAACGATGCATGATCAGTCGGATAAATCCCCCAATGCGTCCTCAGGAGCACCACCCGAACCGTTGCTGGCGTCGCTGGACTCGCCATCGCTGTCTGCGTCGCCGCCAGCGGCGTCAGGGTCGTTCACCACACCGCCCTCGTCGGCAGCCACGATCACGCCGTCGTCGTCTGAAGCGAAGGCCCTGACAAGAGCATCCACATTGTCTTCCACCCAGTGCGCCAGGTCGTCTTGGACGGCCTGGGGGACTGGGGCGATGGCGGCGTCAAAATCGAAGTGGGGATCCATGTTCCGGAGATGGCTGAAGACGTGAGAAAAGGCGTGCCCGAGCAGGGCGCGGCTCCTCCCCTCCACCAACCTGTCGGCCCTGACCGACCGCGCCTCCAGCTGCGTCACCACGTCGGTGAAGAACTGAAGGTTGCCGGCGTAGTTGACTGCGTGCGGCTCGCCAACAGCCGCCTCGCAGATGTTTCCCAAGGCTGTGTTGGCTCTCTTCCGGAGCGTGGTGAGCATGGGGCCGTGCTCATGCTCCAGGATCCGCCGCTGACGTATCTCGTCCGCATTCTGGCGTGCGACGGCTTCAGCCTCCTCCACCCAATGGCGAAGAAGGAGCACCTCGGCCTGGGAGGTGGTTGACTCCCCTTACGCTACTTTAAGGGCGTCCGGAAGAGCATCGGCCCGCTGCGTCGCTTCCTCCAGCTTGGCCCTCAAGGCAGCAGTCCTACCTTCAGCCTCGGTCCGGATCAACCCCAGCCTCTCCTCGGACTCGCGCTCGAGGTCCAAGCGCGCCATCGCCACCCGACGTCTGACCTCCTCCAGGACACGGGCTTCCCGTGCAGCGACATCATCCTCCGCCTGCGTCATCAAGCGCTCCCTCGTCTCCAGACGCTCGTACTCGCGGGTACGTTTGGGGGCTTCCAGCGTCAGCGCCTCCTCACGCTTCTGGAGTTCTGCTGGGTCGCCAGAGGCCACCTTCATCGACGCGAGGGCTGCCTCGCGCAGCTCCACTTGCTCCTCCAGTGAGTGGCACCAGGCCAGGAGCTCCCGAGCCCGCTCCTCCGCCGCCTCTCGCCGCCGGTCAGCTTCTCGGGCCTCCTCAGCGGCCCAAGATCGGGCCTCTCGAGAGGCCACCAGCGACGCCTTGGCCTCTTCGTCATCAAGATCGCGCTGATGGCGTGCAAGGGCGATGGCGCCCTCCAGCTCGCGCCTCTCTGTAGCCAGGCGCAGGCCCTCGGCCTCAAGGCGCGCGTCTTCATCAGCAAGCTCCTCACCAAGCAGGCTCACCGCGTCAGCCGCCCTTCGAAGGAATCCTTGGCGAAGAGCGCGACGCTCCTGGGCGTGCTCGAGCACGTCTTCCACACCATCATCTGCCCCAAGCAAGCGCCGGGGGCCACGGATCAGCACTCCCCTCCGGGCAGGGGGCTAGGGGCTGGCACCCTCGCGATGGCCGGGTACGCCACGCCAGAAGCCCGGCCTGGAGCCAGCCCGTCCCCAGATGAAGAGCGCAGGGAGCGCCTCAGCCAGTCGCAGTCCACAACCAAGCGAGAAGCCCACGGCAGGCTGGCTATGCCACGAGAAGGCCCGCGAAGGAGGATCGCGAGGTGGGCAGGGCCTCGATGCGCCTCGGGACGGTTCGCCTCTCCGATCGCCCTCACCATAAGGGCTCTGCTGCTCGGAGCGCTTGAGAATGGTAGAGGGGGTGAAGCCAAGGGGGACGACACCTCAGCCATCTCCGCGAGCTCGGCTGGAAGGGGCCTGCGGAGCAAGAATCAGTAAAAGCAACAGAAAGATCGGGAGCTGGAAAAGGAGAAGGCTTACTCATCAGTGGCGAAGTACTTCCTACGCTTCAGCAGCGACAAGGGTAATCGTCGCCCAGGGCCTCCCTTCTCTTCCGGAGGGCCTCAAAGTCCACGCGGAAGCGGCCCAAGAGTTGAGCGCAGGGATCAACCTGCGACGAGGACGAAGCGTCAA